>NC_089725.1:25007704-25320650 GCF_035083965.1 Branchiostoma lanceolatum | reverse complement strand
CATTAGATGAATATAAGTTATGCACAGTGTTTTCGGCAGTAACCTCCATTAACATTGATCTGCTGGGTCAAATGAATCCGTAACATTGTAAAACAGTGGGTTCCCTGGCAGGCAAGCAACCGAAAGAGGGTACTAAAGCTAACAATTCTGTCGTCCAGGCTACCTAAATCTCACTACTGCATTTAAGTTAGGAACATAGCGTCTAAACCACAATGCCAAATGACTGAAGAGATGCGATGTACGTTTTCATAACATTTCTGTCGAAACAGAAATGAATCAGTATTTGTACATGTATGTGAATATTAGTCTTGTTAAGTAGACACAAGTTTCTGCTGCAATCAGTAAGGGACATGGTATGAAGAATTCTCTCGCTGTGGACATTGTCCAGAATTCTATTGAGTAATTTAACTGAACCCATTGCCATAATATTGAAATTGCCCACATGCCCATTGATGATAGTAACAAGCTCGTAGAGGAGCCAGCATCTGAAAGGTGTGGTTTAACATCATGTTGTATACATTTTCTACGTTGGGTCGGAGCACCCTGTTAAGTCTCCTATACAACATGTAATACATGTACCTTGCACTGGTAAGGATGTGAGCGTTTGGTCCAGTCAAACTTGTTTCAATCCAGCTGTGTTGTAGAAATTTTGTGGTCAAATGTCTGAGCCCATACAAGGTGCAGTTATCATAATGAGATGTAATATTATCTATCCAATAATGCATTTTAGATTTATTGTAAAGAGTATAAATCCGTGAGTCCAGTGAATTTGCTGTTTTGCAGGTGAAATGTCTTTTTTACCTGAGACTACACTACACTACACTACAGAACGAATGGTGTTATGGTTGGCTGTAAGAGAGAGTGAAATAGTTCCTTCCATCAGCATACACAAGGTTATCTCAGTTGTATCATTGTAAAGAAGAGGAGCTAGCATTGATATTAATTTCAAAGAAATTGCCACTTGTTTTTTAATTCAGTTGATATCAGTGAGATGAGATTGTTTGTGAAGTCTTTTTGGTAAAGTCACTTCAGTTTTGATACAAGTAACAGGGGGTTGTCATTTGTAGTGTATCATCATACAGGACTGTTCATTACTACTAGTGAAATTTGTATGGTGAAAAGTATGAAAGTTGGGTAGTACTTCCATGTACAGTGTGGTACTAACAATCTGGGAATGAATTTGTATCATTCCATTGAATGAAATCAAAAAGAAGTGTAATTTTTCATGCTAGCAATTATGTATAGCTGCATTTGCTACAATGTTACCATACAGAACAATATTGATGGTAATACTATCGAATTAGCTTTGTTTACTTGAATGTTTGTTTGGCAATGCTGCAGTATGAAGTGCATCATATGTGCAGATATTTATTAGTTGTACAGAGTAGTATGGACTATGGTAGAGTTTATATGTGGTAGTGCTGACGAATGGATTTCTGGTGGTCTAGTTATCGCCACCGCAACTCATGACTTCACCTCTAAGGGAATTGTTGTATTGATTGTGCTTTTTGTTCACCACTACAAAATTCCACAGCTGTAAAGACAACAATCACTTTGTCTTTCTTCTTTGGAGTTTACAAAAGTCTTGTTGCCATTTGACCCCAATGTCCATGCAAAGGACTAATCCTTGATTCCTTTATTAACTGTTCAGTTCAGGTTTTGGTGAGATGACAATTGTAGAGTGAAATTTGTACATGTAATGCATAAATGAGCTTAATTCTACTTAATGTACTGATACATGTAAAATATGCTAGCTCAGAAAAGTTTTAACTTCATTACACTATGGTGCCATTTTTTTCATGGACTCAGGCTTTATATGCTTAGGACATTTAAGGGACAAAGAAAAGTCCTGACTACACTTACATGAGCTGTAATGATATACATGTACATGGGCTTCGTTGACCACAAAGATGTCTGAAGTTTCGTACAGCTTGACACAGTTATAAAAGTGAGCATCTTTGATTAATTTCCCAGTTGGCAATTACTAGAAACAAAATGCTACATATACTTCAAATATAGATATAACTTATACTCACATATACCTTCTAAGTGTGGATTTTCTATCGTTTTGGAAAATGTTACCCTGGAATGAAGTGAGTAGCTGATGAGAGCATTTATGTGGAAGGTTGCACATTGTAGCTTTCCAACAAAGAAAGTTGTACTACTTGTCATACATGTAAAGTAATAATGTCATATACCTACTGTACATGCCGTGCCCTGCCTTCTTAACTCAGTGTTTCTGTATATGATATCACAATGTGGCAAGTGCAAGACAATAAAGTCTGTAAGAAAACATAATGGTCTGAAGTGTACCTCTCTGTTTTCTTAAGCCTCCTTTAATCTAGCCTGTGCAGACCTTTGGTGGCTCGTGGATGGCGTACCAAATAAGCTTAGCCATATTGGTTTCTGATGGTTTTGTTATTGTACTCCCAACGGATAGTAGTGTAAGGGTCTGTATAGATCTTCTTTAATACAGTCAGTATTCATTGTAACCTGTACTTGTACCCCACATGCCGAATGGCTTGCAGGTGTTTTGCAATGTCCCTCTACCATGGCTATGTATTTTAGTTAATCTCCAATCAATGTTCATGAATTAGTGAATTTTATCCACTGTAAGTGTTGGTGTATTAAATGTTTACATTTCTTTGTATAAATCTCATATGCCAAACCACGAGCAATAAAGCTGAATCTGATGTCAGACCACGTAAGCGATCAGAATACAGCACAAAAAAAGCCATAAAAAACTGCCAGCCACCTTATCAGACTAATAATAGAATAATCAAATACCGGAAAATGATTAAATTTATAAATACTGGATACTATGACTACTACTAGACATTCAATGTGACTTTGTTTTTATATAAGCAGTCGCATTAACAAACTCAGGATCAACAAGGTATTGAAATAATAATTTGAATATAACATTTACCGGCTGCGTACAAATGCCAACAATATGCATCTTTTTGGCATATGATACATAACGTTATATATAGGTCTAATTTTGCCCAAGATTCTTCTGGTATTACAAGTCATAAGTCTGTTCTAAATCTATTTGCTGATGGCCACTAACAAGGGAAGAAAACCTGTCACAAACTGTTACTTTGAAAATAATCTGCCTGTGACAAGTATAAGCTTAGATTGTTGATGTTCAGCCTTTAGTAATCTTGATCTCGACAGAGATCTTGGCATTTTCTGACTGTCCTGTTATGCAGGTTGTAACTGGCACACTACCCTCCCCAGCTGTCGGTGGCTTGGTCGGTGCATCATCATAGTCTGGCTTCGGTATGCCTGATGAGTAGGTGTTGTTCGTGGGAGGGTCCACTTGAGTGGGGATAGTCTTCTCAGGAAGGTGTGGTTGCCCATTGACCTGGAAGGAGGTGCTTTCCATGCTGCTGGTAATGACTTGTTTCTGAGACAACACAGGAAGAAACAACCGATGAAGACAACACAGTGTAATTGAAAAGCATTCTGCACTACATTCACAAAAATGTCCTCAAGCATCACACAGCAGGAAAATTGCTCGCTCAACTAGTGCGCAAGCTATCAGGTTTATTGGTCAGAAATTACCCGCAATGGCAGCCTTTCTAGCGCTGAATTAATGCAGGGTTTACAGGTTTCACATAATACACGACATATACATATCTTATCCACACTTGCATTATGTGGAATTGTCGCAAGGGTCTGGGCGGCTGCCATTCGGCGCCACCAGGTGACCTCAATACGACCTTCCCCAACCGAAGTCAGATACCCATTTACACCTGGGTGGAGTGAGGAAAGTGCCTTTCCCAAGGGCACAAGATCGGTGACATGACAGGATTCGAACTCGGGACCTCTTGGTTCTGAGCCGAACGCTCTGCCGTTGTGCCACACGACCCCAGCTCAAAAGGAAATAGTTCAGCCAGGATACAGCCAATGTTCTCTTGATCACCGCACAATTTTAGATATCAGCCAATATTCACTGGTCACCAAGCCCCATTCAAGGTACTGATTTTCAGGCAAAAAAGTCTCTGGTGATTTTGACACTTGGTGGTCTTGTGGGGATCAACATATTTGGCTGAAATCGTTGCTAGTGTGAGTCTGGCCCATTGAAGTTATTTAACTAAACATCTTAAGGGAATAATCAAAGCTTCTACAGATATAAGCAACTTATATTGATACCAAAAAGGGTCTACTTACATCATTCATAGTAATGTTGATGATAAGGTTACCAACATCCCTCCCACCCTCCGAGTGGGCACACTTCTTCTCCTTTGATGGCCCTGAAGTCTCTCTCTCCCACAGACTGGTGATCTTCCTCTTCTTTTTACTGGCAGTTTTTCTCTCTTTTGAACCTGCAGTATGTTTGGAGGCCAGCTCCTGGTAGTCTGGGCCGAACCAGCTGAGTAAGACTGGGAGGAACACCAGCCCGTGCCACAGACCAAACAACACCACCAGGAAGAACACCTATAGGTGACAGATCGAAGGCATGTAGGCAAATGCAAAGAGTTTTTCTAATGCAACCTCTGTTCCAGATATGACATCAAACAGCTTCACTATAACTAAGCACTGCAAAGCACCCAATGACTTTTGCAGTTTTATACCTTAATAATTAAAAGTGGAGGGCAGAAAGGTTTGTGGAAATACAAGACAGTGAAGAGAAAGGACTTCGCTTCAGAACTAAGACTGGGAAGATTACATTATAGTGCATGGTGAGGAAAGGTCCTTCAACGGGAGACCCCGGATCGAATCCCGAGAAGGGTATCCTTGTCGGAGCTGCACCGTCTTTCGGAAGAGACGAAAAATGGGGGTCCCGTGTTCGAGGAGGTGCCTCGAGTGCATTACAACAGCCTCATTACTCACATGGGTACCTACTGGCTGAAATAATACAACCTGGTGAACCTGGTGAATAACACTAAAGCTGGGGAGGTTACAGTATAGTACATGGGAAGGGAAGGTGCATCAGCACTAAAGCTAGGGAGGGTACATTATAGTACATGGGAAGGGAATGTGCATCAGCACTAAAGCTAGGGAGGGTACAGTACAGTACAGGGGAATGGAAGGTTCCTCAGTACTAAGGCCAGAGATAATACAAGGAAGTACAAAGTGGAGAAAGGCCCTTCAGTAGAAAGTCTGGGGATGGTGCAGGATAATACAAGGTGGCAAAAAGCCCTTCAGCACCAAGGCTAGGGAGGGTACAAAGTGGAGGCACAGAACACAGATGAACTGCACATGCATGTAGCAGTAGGGAGGTTTATAGAATATCTGCCAACAATTACACCTGAAAGAAAGGTACATTCTGCAGTGTACTGGTATGGTTCTCATCTGAATTTGATATTTTGAAGATCAAGAAAACATTGACATGATCTCAAAAGGTTTAGATGCTTGTAAAACTCAAAACTTTACCTTGAAGAAAGTATTGAAGGTGTAAGATGAAGACCCTGAAAGGACAACAACAGCCAACAGTGTGCTGAAGCCTCCATTAAACACAGCCGGACCAATGGCACCCAAACTTTTGGAGGCACGTTCTGGAAAACAGCAGGACTTTCATCAATTGGTGAAAAATATGAAGATCAATAACGTCAACTAAAGCTAGGAAATGTATTGCCAAGCTGTTGGATGGCTACCAAATTAACCAATTCTTCATATTCATTTTCCCATAAAGTTTTTCTTTTTTATTGCATGAGCCCCAGTCTTCAGCTTAGCAGCTGGGCTAGAAGTTATCACCTGACAGGACGCTGTCACAGAGCACTGAGAGGGGCGTTATAGGGTTATTTCCATTCCTTCTGACATTCATGGAGTTGCAATTCCAGCTATCTTTGAGTTGTAATTGTTGTAAAAGTTGTAAGGTTCTCATTTCAGCTACGTGTAGAAGCATTTGGAATTTGCAGATTGCAAGTTTGATCTTATTGTCTAAAAGCAACTGGAGATGTCACCCTGTATGTCATAATGACAAGTTAAAATTGATACTGTAAATTCATATGACAGGAGGAGGGCAAGGGTTTTGGGGTTGAAACTTTGCGGTTGAAACAATTGTATAATTCAGAGTAATACAATGCATAATGGTCATGTCATGATTTTGCAGTGGATGGTCACCAGCACAGAAACTGCAAGTATAAAACCACCACGAACATTTCAAGATTTACATTATACCTTGTTTGGTACCGGGAAGAGTCAGAAACATCACCCCAAGATGTGCAGCATAGTCCACACTCAGTCCCAGGGCCACAATCACCAGGATGGAGGAGACGATGTTGATTTCCACTCCCCAGAAGTGCATCATTCCCATCACGTCAACCTATTAAACCAGGCAAGGCAGAAAGTGCTACATGAGACATCCCTCACTGACATCTTTCAATGGTTGCACTTCAAATGGCCATCCATAGAGAGCCGAATAAAAAAGTGTTTTCTACACTAAAGATGACAAACATACAAACTTCAAGACCCACTATGACTAAAAGATGGAACTGACTAAAGAAGACATTAACACCAGACAAATCTTAGGAGCCAAAATAACAACACCAAACATATGCACAGCAATATGAGAAACAAACTGTGGACTACAATGTTCCTGTATGTCGTTCTTTCTTCCTGCCTTTATTGCTTTCTGACAACCATACATGCCATAAGGACTCAAAGGCCTGAATGCAAGACAAAATAGAAGATTAAGTTCAAAGATGCCTAAGAACAGATGGTGACATGCTACAGATACAGATACAGATGTAGGGGTGTTGGAACATAGGGGCGTCAGAACACAGGCTTGTCCCCGAGCAGACATCTGTCTCTTCTATCTTCAACATTGTTGTCTGGAAGGAACCAGGACTGAAACAAATCCTTTCCCAACAAACAGATCCTTTCCCTCCCACAGCAGGATGTGATGCTCTCCAATGTCTCATATACTCACCAACGTGAAGGAAACACAAATGAAGACCCAGAAGCAGGTGACGATGTCGGCCAATAGGAGCAGCCCGATCATCAGCACCACGGCTAGGCCCAGCCCTATGTTACGGAACAGCTCTTCTTGGATGACCTGAACAAGGCATAGTTTAGATGGCATTAATTGCAGTTAAGGGGAAACCCTAAAAAACCTTGGAGGCTTCAGGTTTTCCCAGCATTTCCCAGTTTTATTTAATGTTTGTAGCAAAATGTACCTACAGTGTCGCTGTTTTTTATGTGCAAATAAACAGCAAAATATACAAAAAGTATACAAAAACTCAACTCTGTTATAGTAACAAACCATTTTATTTATCATTAAGGCATGCTATCTACTACAACCCTCACAGTCTTGAAGCAGCAAAGCATATTACAGTTTACTGATAGCAAGACAAATAATTGTGAAATTTGTGTGTAGCATCATGAGAATTCATAGACCCCAATTTTACATTAGAAATTATTGACTTTTGATATCTATAGGTTCTGTTCAGAGAAATAGTCCCACTTGTATTTTAGCTGTGAATCACTTTGTTTCAGCCACCCAACATGAATGGGACCAAGTGGAACTGAAGAAAGACTGATTGCAGCTGCAGGATGTTTCGACTACTGCAGCAGCAGAAAACAGTGGACTACTACTACTACCCAATATGTTGACATGACAGATATTCCAAAGTATGATCCTCATAACACTGCTTCTGAGAAAAATTCCATACCTGAACTGATCAAAGATGTTCGGGCCAAACATTTGAATAGGGACAGGTCCAGATTCTTACCGACATGAAAAATGGAGGTATAGTTTTTGGTCTGTCTGTGTGTTTGTCTGTGTGTTTGTGTTTCTGGATTTTGTAGTCACCATAACTCAAGAACATCTGGATAGATTACGATGATATTTGGTATGTGGGTAGGTCTTGGAAAGACAAACGACAAGGTTGATTTTGGGCCCCGTAGTATGTGACTTTGGTACTGCAGCAGAACTTTCGGTTTTTGTATAGCTTGTGATGTAAGGAAGAAGTGGTGTAGGTTTGGGCCCCCTAGCGGCTTGTTTGAAAGGGCAGCAATCAGAGGAATGGAACTAGAATAGGAGACTAGGCTACTTCATTCAGGTGATGAAAGTAAGAACTCACCTCGTCGGTTTGCCACGCACTGAAGAATATGCTGAATGGGAAGGCTGTACTGGAGAACTCCATGTTGTCAGCAATCTGGTAAAGACTGTTCATGGCTGCAATCTCCTCCTGGGAAGTCTCCATCAGCCGGCACTTGGTTTCCAACCTGGTTGCCTAAAAGTGCCAGAAAAAACAAACTGTGGCTGGTGATCTTTATTTGTTTGTTTCTGCCACCCACGGGCAATACAAGTTATGAAACGAGAAACAATAAAACAATGCAGGTTATCCAAAGAAGATAACAATAAGTTATCAAGTTCTTAAATCAAATTGATAACATAAGATCTCACATTAGACATCAAACTCTACAATATGTATGTAACATTAGCCTCCATTAACATTAATCTGCCAGGTTACATTAATCCACCACTTTGAAAAACAGTGGGTTTGAGAGATCTCTCTCTCGCCCCCAGGTATGCACAGTTTAGATATTCAAGAGGGCGTTGTACTGGGGGATGATGGGTTGGAAATTTGTTTCGACCTATCTTTTCAGGGTGGCGGAATTATATCCCCTGGTGGAATTATGTTAGTAGAGTGAAGACTTCAAGACTTATTTGCTGGCAACCAAGTATTCTGGAACTTATGATCCACTGCTCACAGAGTTATGTGTACTATCTGCGTAAAACAACGTCACAGAAGTGGTGGATTGCTTATTCCTTGAGAAAACTAGAGTTGGAAATTTGAGTAAGTCCAATTTTTGTGTTGGAAATTATGGTTCAGAAGAATTTTGCTTGTTTGACTTCACAACGATTAAAAACAGAAGTGTGGGAGATAAAACCTGTGTTCTCAGTACACTTCATAGTGAGTAGGACATGTGTTGTTAATTAAGAACCTAATAAAAGACAGGGGCCCACGTGCCCCTGGATGAGTCACAGCCAAGGCAGGACTCTGAGTGGACGTACATCTAATATTAATCAACATTGGCAATAGAAGCATCAAACTAGTGATACCATATGATATATTGAAGATGACATTGGTGCTTCAGTATATCTTTTATTTGTGAAATCAGGGGTACTTGAAAAACAGGTTTCACAGCCTGAGTGTATTCTCCCAGTATAAATGAAATAAATAAAGAAAATAAATGTACTTGCCACAAATGGGGTGACAGCACCTTCCGGTAGAAATTTCCATAAAGCCAAGAGGTCTTCAAGCTCCTCATTCGTCTCCCATTCTGATGTCCCAGCAGCTTCCTCTTCGTCTTCTTCGTTTTCTTTTTCAGAATTAGAAGTTTTGTTTGAAAATTTGAAATGCGAGATGTTTCTTATCTTAGTCAACAGTGTTTAAGACAAGCACCAAATAGCATTATTTTCAATCACTGTTGCACTGTTGGCTGATATGCTATGAAAACAGAACAGGGGCTGTTGTATACAGCACCTGAAAAAGTGTCATGATCTACAAATGACATTTATTCCAACGAGTTAAAAATTTGTCTCTGACCATGTGTTCAGATGTATGGTATTTTCAACAATGATAATTAAAAATTGGACAGAGACTGGTACCTCTATCTTAGTAGCTGTAGTTCCCTTTGTCTAATGATTTCAATATCACATGGCTCACAACGGGTGTGGTTGTGAACCACCATCAAAACGTTAGCCATTGATGGTGAAGCACCCAGAGCGATGGTAGCAGTATCACTTACCCTCAGCATTCTCCCTCATTGCCTCAAGGATTGATTCGAGCTCTGGACGAAAACGGACATTCATGATCTGGTGTTTTCCATCGGTTACCAGAAATTCTATAAGCCACAGATAGAAATCAGAGATGTCCTCAGGAAAGCCATCTAGCAGGAGAGAAATGTATCAAAAATCTTTAAGTTCCTTCCGGGTGGCTAACCTTTACCTACATTCTGGTCTACTATGATTTGGTCTAGATTTGATGTGATAGAAGAGAAAAATATGTGCATTCTGCTATTGCTTCAGAACATGCAACACACTATTCTTGATGCAGGTCAATGGGTTCTGAGTTAGGCCATGTTGATTTGATGGTATGGATGACATCCTCTGGTGACCCCAAAACTGATGCGAGCATGTGAATAAAATAAAATTCGGCAAAAAAGAAAGTTGCCTTCATTATGAAATCTACATGGTCAGGAAGGATGAACAAAACTAAACACACAGAGTATTGGTATACCGAAATATAGTTAATATTTTTTGTTCTTTCAAAACTTCTTTCTTGACTTTAGAATTGACTTTGGCATTCTACAACAATAGTACTCTTTTCAAAAATATTTTTAATTTTTATTTACAGCATATATTTTCTCATTTTGCAGCTGATTTTTACAATTTGTAGTATGGCCGAAATCTTTTTTTTTTGGAAATGGACAAAAATTGATGCACACGCGGATGTCATCCATATAATCAAACTAACATGGCCTTACTTGTAAAACAGTCAGTATAGGGAGAAAAATTTAGTAAATGCATCCTGTTTTCAATAACTCTGTGCTGTAGAAACCAAGGATAAACTCAAACAAAACAATGTCTTAGTCCTTGAAATGTTCACAGAATGTTTGACAATCGGTACAAAGCACAACAAGGTTACCTGGTTCAAGCAAACTTTGGTTCTTGTTGCTGTTTATCCAGATGCCAAAATCGTGGTACCAACTAGTAACACTTCCTTCTTTGAGGAAAGGACTGGCATCAAGTGCCTCATACAGAGCTTTGAGCTTGTCCCGTTCATGGTAGTAATCAATGTCACCTGCAGGGAAAAGATCATGGACATTGAACATGAATCCTTGCCAAGCAATTGCTGGGCTGTCCCTGTTACTTAACACTATACATTCACAGATGAAGAAACCTTTTCACGGTACCAGGGCAGTCTCCAGGACCCGTCTCTCCATCCTAGGATGGAAATTTGCTTGTTGGGGCAGATGAAAATTTCACTCCATCCATCCTCAAAATCTTAACTTCATGACGTGAAATTGATGAAAATGTATCTTTTTAAACTCTAATAAAATGACGGATTTAACAAAGGAAATTCAACACATGGGCTCCTAAGCAATGAGTGGGACGGAAAAAAACTTAGGGCTGGAAACAGCCCTGCCTGGTACCATCTATGACTGACTGACTTACTGACTTATACCATCTATACAGAGAGACAAACCTGTTCCTGGTATGGAACACCATCTACACAGATGGACAGTCCTGTACCTGGCACTAAACAGCAGCTACAAAGATGAACGAACTTGTCCCTGGTACTGAACACCATCTACACAGAAGACAAGTCCTGTTCCTGGTACTGAACACCATCTACACAGATGACAAGTCCTTTCCCTGGTACTGAACACCATCTACACAGATGACAAGTCCTGTCCCTGGCACTTAACACCATATCTACAGATGACAAGAAGCTCTGTCCCTGGTGCTGAACACCATCTACACAGATGAACAAACCTGTCCCAGGCACTAACCACCATATCTACAGATGACAATAAGTCCTGTCCCTGGTGCGGAACACCATCTACACATGCACAGATAACAAGTCCTGTCCCTGGCACTAAACACCATATCTACAGTGAACAGACCTGTTCCTGGTACTGAACACCATCCAAAGATTATTAGACATCTCCCTTGGACTAAATACCACCCATAGAAGATAACAAACCTGTCCCGGGTACTGAACACCATCCAAAGTAAATAACAGACCTGAACCTGGTACTGAACACTACCAATAGAAAAGAACATGCTGTATTCAAACGTCACAAGTATCTGTGTCCAAATGATGTACAATATCTGAAACGGTAGGAACTAGAGACTTACCTATGTAGAAGTGAACGGGTGCTCCGTCATCTGGATAATACTGTATAAACAGATTAAGAAGATTAGGGCTTGAAGATTTATGAAGCGAAGCGAAAACATATTCACAGTATGGGAGTGTCAGCGTTGCCAATTTGACTCACTGACCTGTTCAACTTTCCTGGTGTATTTTGCCAATCCAGACTCGTAGTCGGTCATGTGCTTGATGTAATCAAACTCCTGCTCCAGGCTGATTGTTCCCACCATACTGGCTGAGAACAGGCCCACAGTTGCCACAGCCACCAAAATCTGACCAAAAAGAAAAAGAATTAACAGTTACATATATCCCTTACATGTCTTACCAGGGTGCGAGTGATCAATGGGCTCAAGTCACAAAGTAGGCCTTGGTTACATGTATGTCTTCTTAAGACCTGATTCATGTGAAGATATTACTTAAGCTCCAATTTGTGACCACTGAACATTGCCATAATTCATATAACGTTACCTACTGTCCAAGTGACAAGAATAATGCCAAATATTCAATATGATTGACCAATGTTTCTTAAACAAAGTTCAAGCAGGTTTTCTCTGTTACCTTGACTGGGGTCTTCATTAGTACAGGTGAATAAATGTTTTGAAAGAAAAGCTGCAGTAGGTCCTGCTGAGAGCAGGCTGATGGCTCATACTGAGTGTCAAGCCTCACAAAACAGCAGGCATCACGGCGTTCCTGTGTAGAGATATCATTTCTTTATCTGTCAAATCCATAGCAAATCTGAAATGACACTGACATACATATATCATGTATAGAGGCTATATTCATGAAGATCTATAATGGCATTTCTAAGTAGGTATTCCTGTTACTTTAATGTTACAGACAGTTTGACTAAGCACAGATTGAACCAGGTTGTTACTTAAGTGCCCAGTGGATGTGAAACAGTCTGATCACAAAGGAGTAACAAATCTTCCTATAATACAATAATACACCTTTAAGGTAACTTTAAGTTAGTGTTATGCCTTATCTTATTGTCTCAGTCCTGACTTGAGCTGATCATACCTCCAGACGTCTGAGGTCCAGCACCAGAGCAGCCATGAAGATGGTGCAGGAATAGACGAATACGAGGAAGATGCTGACAGTCGCAAAGATACAGAAGGACTGGAGGCCTGGAATTATCTACAGCAAAATGCAAGGTGCAGGACCTTGTTATGACTTAAGACATTTCAAATCATTGCCGCAATCAAACTTTGGTTTGTCACCAGCATTGATCCTGCACTTTTACCTACAACCACTGAGAAAGATTTTAGAAACCACTTACTTTGATCCCTTAAATGTATTACCAATGTAACAGATTTAAATACTCATATGCACAAAGATTAACTAGTGCACAAAAACTATGAAACATTACACAGAACAGAATGCACTGATGATAAGTCATGATAAATTGAATATTTGTTGTCCTATATTTAGTAATAAGTCTGTAGTATAGATGAACATATTCACATACAGTTGTGGCTCCTATTCCGAATGACGCGATGTCGGTGAGCGAGGTTACAGTAATGGACACTCCGGCGTGACTGAGCGTAAGGGCAGCCTGCTGCCTGACGTCCAGGGTCTTCTGCTCAGGGGTCAGGTTGTTCCAGGTGGTCACAATCACGAACATGTCATCTACTCCAATGCCTACAGATGGGAAGGGAGCATTTTTGTGTTGTAGTGATATGTTGGTTATACCCCTAGGCCCTAGCTATGTTCCAACACCTCTATGTTCTGACACCCCTATGGGCCGGTTTACATGAGGCACTTACGACGAGTGTCCTAGGACAAGTGTCCTGTTTTACACAGGTAAAAGATCTGTCTTGCAACACTTGTTCTAGGACATTTGTCCTAGGACGAGTCTAGGACACTTGTCGTAAGTGCCTCGTGTAAACCTGCCCTATGTTCTGATTGTTCCGACCCTTATGTTCTAACAACCCCTTCCTCTGAAATTCCTTGGGATTTTGGAAGATAGGGGTGTCCGAAGATAGGGCTATCCTTGTTCTGACACACTTAAATTCTGACACCCCTATGTTAGCGTTAGACTGTCAGAGCATTTTCATGGTGAAAAATGGTCACAACGCTACTCACCCAAGATTAGGAAAGGCAGCATAGAGTGGATGTAATTATAAGTCAGACCAAGTAGTAAGCAGAGGCCTATCCCTCCTGCGATAGCAAGTCCAATGCAAAGCACTCCCACCAATGTTAGGTAAACCTGAGAGAGGAACAAAACTGGCAGTTACTGAGAATGAGCTATGAACAATGGTTGGGTATATGTAGACGTCTCAATGATAAATCGAGTACCATGTTCTGTTACATGCATTTTGACACACAGGTAAATGTTCAATTTCTTCTGCAACTGACTGTAACGTAACATGACAGGTGTACCTTGTGCTGAAGGCGGTTGAACTGGCCAAGCTGGCAGATGACGTAGACTAAAATGATGCAACAGCCAGCCATCAAAAGTGGCACATCTCCCACTGTGTTATTGTCTAGGACAGCGCTAATGGCAGTTGAAAACATAGATTTACCAGTAGATCTGTCAGGCTTGTTCTTCATCTACATATATACTGTATATCTATCTACCCACCTACCTACCTACCTACCTTAGCCTATCTTTTGTTGAATGATTTACACATTTTTGCAACATTAAGTATGTCTGTCTGTCTAGAGGGTAGGGTAGCCCCAAAAGGCATATGCACTAGAGATGATAAGATATTTTAGAATAACCCTGACCGATTCATAATAATCATGTTTACTGAAATGCCACTCTTTAGTATGAACAGCAAATAAGTAAAACCTGGAAAAAGGAGATGGGAAGAGGGTTATGTTGTTCCCACTGTTCACGCTCTCTTCATTGACAGCGTTGACAAACTCAATCTCCCATGCCTCTTGAATTTCCTTGAACTGTAGGAACATAAATGCACAATAACATAATAAATAACCACAATAATAATGTGGTGAGTAATTGAACCAGGACAAAGATTCTCCCTCAGAAATGAAATGGAAAGTCCCCGGCCCCAATTACAATTCATACATTAAGACTACCAACACTATGACAAACTGTGTTTTATAATTAGACACTGAAAATGTTCTTTGGAAATAGAAGCCTTATGAAAACTGCTTTGATATAACGGCAGACTGCAAGTAGTAAAGGTGAAACATACTACATATCCAAGAACTGTCTCCCCTGAAATGTAATGGTTTGCAACACCACTGTACATGTATTTCAGAGTGGAGAGAGTTCTCTCCTTATCAACCCTCTCAGCACTGGATAAAATGTTTACCCCTTCAAGTATAAGCAAATGAAAGATATCGCATGTCATAAAAAATGTACACAAAATTGTCAACTGTCAAATAGGATCGAATTAAGACTCTAAGTAAATTAGTCTACTTATTCTTAATTCACACTGGCAAAGTACCTCACATCAAGTGAGAAATTACTGTCCTACCTGGCTTTTGTGGCAATCTTCATGTTGTATGTAACTATCAAGACTGTACAAAATGTCTTTTTTACAATAACATACATGTTTATTTTGCAAACAACATGATCAGTTTCATATACACAATGTAGTCTGACATTGATAGTTCAAACCCACTTTCTTTTGACAGTAATCGTCACGTAACCTGTATGTAACTTATTTAGTTGTTATCTGATTATCAAAGGAGGATATGATTTAAAAGATGTTACCTCATCCGTGTCATCCTTCCCATTGCTAGTCTGTGCAGCATACCACATCATGGCAGCCCCGGCCTGTATGATCCTTCCATTCTCATCCCTCAGTAGACCACCCAGATTATCCGTCACTTTGAAATCTTGGTCTCTCACTGGGCTGTATGTACAGGAGAATAGCTAGAATCTAACCATTTCATGTTCTTAGAAAGTTCTAAGATAGAATTAGAGTTCCATTAAGTAATGTGCCTCATCTGGCTGCGATGTAAATAAACCATTCATCATCATCACTTTTATCAAGTAATTTTGTCTCCTTGCAATGCAAATACAGAAGGATAGAAATGAAACCAGGGAAATGTTTTTCAACGGCCCACTACCTCTTGTTTGTAGACCTGGACTTCAGGCAAGCACCTCAGTGACCTGTAACAGCTGCTCTCCTCAACTATACTATGTAAATTAGGTCCTGATTTGCATAATGTACATGTTAATCATTGTTTTCCTGACACCTACCCATCTACCAAACACCATGAAGATCCATCCACAGCTTCTCGAGTAATGCTGTCCACAAACAAACAAACAAACAAACAAAAACAAACAAACAAACAAACAAACCCAGCCAGCCAACCACAAACAGCACCGAACAACAACACTGTTGACAATGTAATAAATGTTGAAGAGCTGGATGAACTTGGGAGTCAAGATAAATCAGATGTAAAAGGGACATCAGGACACAGCCCAGCTACATAGTCCTGATCTACATTAACATTCTGTACATAGTTCATACCTGGTTAAATTTTCAGTGTTGATCATGTCCAGAATATCATCCTGTGTTAGAGCATGGATGAGAGACGCGTTGAAGGACCACAGCTCCAACAAACTGATGGAATAGCAGTCCGGCTCATCTAATCTGGAGAGGATCAACCGACAGTTCAAGAGTATCAAAGTTAAGCTGCAATTTCCAACACAAGAAATTGGATATACATTGTACCCAAAGTTTCGACTAACAACCTCCAGTCTTTGTCAAGGAATGAGTAATCCACTGCTTCTGTGACGTCACGTTATGCAGATAGAACACCTGACTAGGTGAGCAGTGGATCATAAGTTGCAAAAAGTCAATGGCGCCCTCGGTTGAGGGACGTTTGTAAAGCCCTGATGTAACGTTAAATGGCTTCTTTCACTCCTCTTGCAAAAACTCTTGACTCCATATGTATGCGTTGTGAAACCGAGAATGTTGAAGTTGGGCGTTGGATTTGGTTAAGTCCAATTACTTGTGTTCAAATTTGAAAATTGCAGCTTAACTTTGATACAGAATGACTTCTACCAAAACAGAATAAACTTCCAAGGTACAAGAGACTTGGATTCAGCCTTAAACTAGCACTACCAAATCAAGCATTTCCGTTTATCCAGCCGACTACCTCCTGTATACCGTGAGGAAAGTACATCTTTGATACGCTTAGCCGTGGTGGCTGTAAGGCTGTTTCAGGGCTTCCCTTGCTTGCAATCAGTATTATACACTAGTCCACACAAAGTTATTACACCGCAAGCAACAGAAGCCATAATCTCCAAGCTGAACTTCCCGTGGCAAAGTCGATCTGTCGACCAAGAACCAAGCTGAAGCTAGCCCTCGATTCGGCCTTCGATTCACAGCCTTCGTTTCAGCCCTCGATTGGATTTTGCCGCCGATTCAGCTCTCGATAAGAGGGAATAGACAGAACATAGCAACCTATTCAGTTACCGATTAAAAAAACCTAGAATCTATGCCAGCTCTCTTACAACGAATACAAAAGGCAACACAAGGCTCAACTAGTACCAAATCACTCAACAAGGAGATATTTACTTGCAAATAATGTCGGAAAGGACATAATATCACGAAATCGGCATAAAATAATAGTGACAACTGACAAGGGACACTGGCCCTCGATTCGGCCGTCGATTGGATTTTATCTAGATGTGGCCCATGAACTTGAAATAGTAATTAGGATACGTTGAGATCTAGAGTACTTTATGCAAGTATCTAATTCAACTGGCGCATGGCCGGATTTGATGAACGAGCCACAGGGGGTCTAATCAAGCCCCGGTGAAGCTAGCCCTCGATTCGGGCATCGACTTGCCTGGGAAAGAAAGGCTTGCTGGACGGCTTGTAGCGATTTCTGCTGTTTATCTAGATGTGGCCCATGAAATTGAAATAGTAATTAGGATACGTTGAGATCTAGAGTACTTTATGCAAGTATCAAATTCAACTGGCCGGATCTTATGAACGAGCCACAGGGGGTCTCATCAAGCCCCGGTGAAGCTAGCCCTCGTTTCGGGCATCGACTTGCCTGGGAAAGAAAGGCTTGCTGGACGGCTTGTAGCGCTTTCTGCTGTTTATCTAAATGTGGCCCATGAATTTGAAATAGTAATTAGGATACATTAGGATCTAAAATACTTTATGGCGCATGGCCGGATTTGATGAACGAGCCACAGGGGGTCTCATCAAGCCCCGGTGAAGCTAGCCCTCGATTCGGGCATCGACTTGCCTGGGAAAGAAAGGCTTGCTGGACGGCTTGTAGCGCTTTCTGCTGTTAAGCTAAATGTGGCCCATGAATTTGAAATAGTAATTAGGATACATTAGGATCTAGAGTACTTTATGCAAGTATCAAATTTTACGGGCCGGATTTGATGAACGAGCCACAGGGGGTCTAATCAAGCCCCGGTGAAGCTAGCCCTCGATTCAGGCATCGACTTGCCTGGGAAAGAAAGGCTTGCTGGACGGCTTGTAGCGCTTTCTGCTGTTTATCTAAATGTGGCCCATGAATTTGAAATAGTAATTAGGATACATTAGGATCTAGAGTACTTTATGCATAAAGTACTCTAGATCCTGATGTATCCTAATTACTATTTCAAATTCATGGGCCACATTTAGATAAACAGCAGAAAGCGCTACAAGCCGTCCAGCAAGCCTTTCTTTCCCAGGCAAGTCGATGCCCGAATCGAGGGCTAGCTTCACCGGGGCTTGATGAGACCCCCTGTGGCTCGTTCATCAAATCCGGCCATGCGCCATAAAGTGTTTTAGATCCTAATGTATCCTAATTACTATTTCAAATTCATGGGCCACATTTAGATAAACAGCAGAAAGCGCTACAAGCCGTCCAGCAAGCCTTTCTTTCCCAGGCAAGTCGATGCCCGAAACGAGGGCTAGCTTCACCGGGGCTTGATGAGACCCCCTGTGGCTCGTTCATAAGATCCGGCCAGTTGAATTTGATACTTGCATAAAGTACCCTAGATCTCAACGTATCCTAATTACTATTTCAAGTTCATGGGCCACATCTAGATAAACAACAGAAATCGCTACAAGCCGTCCAGCAAGCCTTTCTTTCCCAGGCAAGTCGATGCCCGAATCGAGGGCTAGCTTCACCGGGGCTTGATTAGACCCCCTGTGGCTCGTTCATCAAATCCGGCCATGCGCCAGTTGAATTAGATACTTGCATAAAGTACTCTAGATCTCAACGTATCCTAATTACTATTTCAAGTTCATGGGCCACATCTAGATAAAATCCAATCGACGGCCGAATCGAGGGCCAGTGTCCCTTGTCAGTTGTCACTATTATTTTATGCCGATTTCGTGATATTATGTCCTTTCCGACATTATTTGCAAGTAAATATCTCCTTGTTGAGTGATTTGGTACTAGTTGAGCCTTGTGTTGCCTTTTGTATTCGTTGTAAGAGAGCTGGCATAGATTCTAGGTTTTTTGAATCGGTAACTGAATAGGTTGCTATGTTCTGTCTATTCCCTCTTATCGAGGGCTGAATCGGCGGCAAAATCCAATCGAGGGCTGAAACGAAGGCTGTGAATCGAAGGCCGAATCGAGGGCTAGCTTCAGCTTGGTGACCAAGACAGCATCCACTGGGCCACCGGGATAGAAAGGCCCATTGCTTTGCGGTACTGTGAGCTTGAGAAATGGTACGATTTTGCCTCTCTACATTTTGTACATCTACATGGAGATTGGAGAAGCCCTGCAATAGTCGCCATAGTTAACCTTCACAATGTGACCTTACTTAAAGCAGAGGGATTCCCAGTCTATGGAGTCAGTTGAGATGTTCCTAATCCTATGGTCCACTTTCAGCATCTGAAGGACAGAGATGATACCTGATTAGTTGCCAAACCGTCTGATATACAAGTCTGACTGTTTCAAAATGTTATCCAGTTGCTTGAGTAACCGTTTGTTTTGGTATCTTGTTACCAGGATGTCTATCCTTCATCAACGCATCTGGTAAACATGTATCAAAGAAAACCAAAGGTGCAATTTCGAAGAGACATTTGTCAAAAGACAGGGTAAACTTACTGCATGTAGCGCTTCGGGTGTAAGAACATTCTCTGCCTCAACCAAGACTTTTTCGAACACGAAGTCGCTCGGAAAGGCTTGTTTCAGCCACTCCTGGTTCTTCAGGACTGCAGAACCCAGCGGAACAAACTGGACCGGGTCCGTGTCCACCTCGAGCTGCGACATGCCTACTCCACAAGCTGCTCCCAAAATCCCGACGACGAAGATCGTCGTCCACGGTCGGCGTCCGACAAAAGAACCTAGCCTGGAGTAATACGTACATGTACCATACATTGTTGTTTGGCTTTACTGTCACGGAGTAACGATTGATAAAGTTTTGATATACATATACATATACTTATCTAATCGCATTTATAATCTTAACTTTGAAGAGCCGTATATGACTTGTCCCTTTTTTCTAGATTAGTCAATAACAACAATTCTGGACAACTTTGAGTTCGAAGACAAGTAAACACGTCCTTAGATTCTGGACAAGGTTGAACTAAGTTGGTGAGATAGATAAAAGTGAGTTAAAGTCTCGCCCTGTGCCTTGCTGAGGCAAGAGACTCTCTTCTTGGCTGCGGCCAAGACATGCGTGTAGAATGCCCCATAGAAACTTAACAACGGACCTCCAGCTTCTCAGACTTTTCTTTGTGAACAATACTGAAATCGCACTACCGTAAATTAAGGAGTAGCATCGTCACGATATGTTCATCTCCAATCAGATGTCAAAATCGTCCCGAGCTCCCGAGTAGCGAGCCTTGTACAAAACAGTAGCCTTTCTACATCTGCTTAGAGATTAGCATTTTGTTGGCGGGAAAGGGGAGTTGTAGGGGACCGTCGAAAGGACCACTATAGGGTCAGCTTCTGATCGGACCGTTACTGTGAGGGAGTTTCTAAGTGGCGACAAAAGTGTTCAATTAAAAGTGTTTTGTCAGGAATGGATGATTTCGCATTTGTACACTGGTTAAACCTTTCATGGAGACCTAACCTACAGTAAGCGGCGTGGGAATATGTCATTGGTGTTACCTTAACATACGGTCATCGCACGGTTTGGATTTCAACGATTGACAATGCATTCTGCTTTGAGAATACCTACAATTCATTTCTCGTGTTTTCCTCGCCTCGACACGTCACGAACAGACCAATATTTTGCTGTATGAAGCCTTCATCCAATTCACAAGAAATCAGTAACGCTAAGCCATAACACAGGTCATTCTCGAACCGGTACCCACCCCTCACCAGACATAAAACGCACTTGTAGAGGACATACCTGTAGAAGAAACTTTCCATCGCCCCCACTACGAAGGAATTGCAAGAAGAAAAACATGCTTGGACTTCGAAACATTCAGAGGTCTCCTTCTCCATGATGAACTTGGGTTAAAGAATTAAAGATGTAAAAGAACTGTCCAACTGTAAGGTACGAAATCACGATCTCTTTTCAAGCGCGGCCAGTTTTGATACTGTCGGTTTAGAGTAAACACTCGCGTGAAATGCTGTAATACGAGTATTCGCTGACGTAGAATGGAATTACGGCTTATAGCTTCTCCATCGCGGAGTGGTACTGTATGCTTTGTCGGAATCGGGTCTTCAAGGCAGGTTGGGACAGTTACATGCCGGGTTAATCTCCGCGGGAAAAGCTTGTACAGATCTATTCTGGTCACCACGGTCAGGTGTCTCTGTGTTTGATACTATAGTTCGTCCAAGTCCTAGTCTTCATTGGTTTGGGAAAACACAATTCGTCCTTATTACAGAGATATTACAACATAAAAAAATGACACTCCATTATAATTCAAAGCAATCGGCCGTGTAACGAGGGAGGATCGTTATGAGACGCGATTTGAACGGGATATAGACTAGTACAGTTCAGCTATACACATCGCGGATCATTGCCGCCATTTGCCGGACAGGTGTTTCAGGAGACACGCCCTTGATGGACTTCTGCTACCATGACTGGACATTCGCCCTGCCGCTTTTTCATGTTAAGAAAACAATAACACAGTTGTGAATTGAACACATGAACAGGGAGCTATTCGTCTTAGTCCTCAACGACCCCTCAACATTTTTGAGTCAAGAAAATTTTCATTTGGGCCTGGTCGTTCCTTTACAATCTTAAGTTATATCCTCATCTTGATCTAACCAGGTTCCTGTAGCTCTTGTCATTAGCTAACTGTAGTCAAGAGAATGAATTGCGTTTTTTGGTTCACTCACTCACTCACTCACTCACTCACTCACTCACTCACTCACTCACTCACTCACTCACTCACTCACTCACTCACTCACTCTCACTCACTCACTCACTCACTCACTCACTCACTCACTCACTCACTCACTCAAACATTTTAGATCATCGTCGCGTTCAAGTGTTTTCTTCTGCCGCTCTGCATTTTCCGGTGTGCTTCTTTCAACTTTCTGGTTTGCTTCTTTTAAACGGTGCTCTTTCAGAACGTCTAACAAATACTAACATAATTCTACCAGGATACATAATTCCGCCACCCTGAAAAGATATGTCCAAACAGATCTCCAACCCAACGTCCCTCAGTATAATGCACGCCTGGGTATCTAAACTGTGCATACCTGGGGGAAACTTCACTAGAGATCCCTCAAACACATTGTTTTTCAAAGTGGCGGATTTATGTAACCCGACGGATTAATGTTAATGGAGGTTACATGGCGGGAGAGTTCTTTTTGTCAACCTGGACTTTCCTAGCTGCAGTTCTGATTGATTACGCTAGATGTCTTCACAATATCGCTGCGATTGTACCAATGGAATGGCAATATGGAAACCAAGCCAACCCGGCTTTTATGATTTTTAAGTTGGACGGTGGGGTGTGGGGGCATAGTGGATTTGAACTAAAGAGGCAGGTGAAAGCAAGAAATTCCTTGGTGAAAGTCAGATTCCTCCTCGACCTTCTTCGTTTTCAATTACAATACCTTCGGTCTGGCGTTGGCAGCATTCTTTATTGCGCTCTACAAATACAACGTGACTTGCATATCAACGAGGGCATTGTTCATACAAAAATAACTGTTAGGCGTCTACGGAGGGAAGGTTGTTTAATGACTCCCACGCGGGATAAAACTCGTTTTCCATTGCCAATGGTGTAATTGCCTCCATGAAAAAAATGGAGGTATAGTTTTGGGTGTGTCTGTCTGTGTGTGTGTTTCCGGATATTTGCGGTCAGCATAACTCAAGAACCTCTGAATGTATTGTCATGAAATTTTCTTATGTTTGACATATATGCTCCGCACAATGGATAACAAGTCCCAGGAACTTGCTTCTTCCCGTCTTCCTTCGGTGTTTACTCCATCCCTCTCATATGCATTCTACAGTACATGTATGACTTAATGTATCACAGATCCAGTACAGTATCCATCCTTATACTGTAACGTTATGTTTTTTAACTGTAACGTTAACCTTATGTCAACGCTTGCTTCTCCCCTCTCAGACATTCCAAATGGAATCGCTCAAAGCAAGGTCAAACACATGATTATTCTTTATCAAGACTCGTAGTTTAGAATCAATTCGGCCGAAACGCCATTCCAGATATTCCCGGCTCTTTGCTCCGGTGTCTAGGACAATGTCAAGGTCAGAGGCTCTCATTTCGCCCAACATTCCACCATGGCTCCTCAAGTCATTATTCCTCCACCTCCGTATGAACCCTGGGCTGTCCCCAGCTGTCAGAACGTGCACCTGTCAGCGGCAGAGACCAGGCACCCACCAGCAGTGCCACGTGAACACTGCTGGCAGCCTGACAGTGTTTGAGTTGGTCGCCTGCGGTGGGAAGATCCATGGACGTCGCCATGGCGACAGTGGGGTGAGGATTTGCACAGGTGGCGCGATCCCAAAAAGTGTGGGCGGTTCTAATAAGACTTGAATGACTGAGTTCTGGCTTCGGGGTGTTCTCTCTGTTGCATAACGAACCACTCGAAATTCTTGTTTCAAGAAATCAACTGGCAATTGCAGGCACTTCACTTATGTCATCTCGATCTTATATAAATTGTTATTGTGAACTGTATTAAACTCTTCATTATTTTTTAAAAGTCACCACAACGTCTTGAGTCTGGCTGATTTTCTGTCCACAGCAGATACGCTATCTTACATTTGAAACCGAACGTCTAAAAAAGAACAAACGCATGTCTATTAAGCCTTTGGACGAAATTTATTGAGAAAAAAAGGATATCATATATTCATAGCTGCAACACAAACACATTTGGGTTCTGCATAGACTGGCCCTGTTGCTGCACTGGCCAGTGGGAACGACGCTGACAACAATCAACAGCTATCTTTCCCTTTAGGATACAAAAGACTTTTATCTACTCCATCACTGAATGTCATTTACTTTTTATCCAACTATCTGAGCGGCAAGGTGAGAAAGGTTTCACGGTTCAGATACAAGAAGTTGAAATGCACTTGTTTGTAGAATTACAGGTTGCTTTAGCAAAACACAAATGTTGAAAGAACAACCACATTACACAAAGCATGACATACATGTACTTGGTACAGTAGTCTTCCCTGGATATTGCATTTGAATATAACAATTGCTTGCTCTCAACATAACATACATGTATTTCATTTAAGGCTGCCCATTTGTGAGCCTTTGACAGAAAATTGGAAGAAAGTTACAAAAAGTTGTGGGGTTATTGTAACCCATGGCCAAGTGGGTGATAATGCCTAGTGATAACATATTGCTCCTTCCTATAGTTTCCAATTACATGTATTCCATGATCATTCTTCACAATCAACTCCACATCGGGGTATACATAACTCTGTGCAACATAGTCATGTGACAAGGAGTATGATGGAACATCCTTTTGACAAATAAACATGGCTTAACAATAGATATCCATGTCAAATCACGTTCCTTCCTTTGCAGGGCCCAGCTGCAAATGTGAAGCAAGGAAACAAGTACACATTTTTAACAGTAATGTTACACCAGAGAGCTTCTTGCAGGTATTACACATGTGTCTGCTTCTTTGGTTCAGGAATGTAAGAGCTGGCTAGGCTGGGTACCATCCCGGTTAGGCTCCGACATTCACAGTACTTGGATGATGCTGTGGCTATTGGAGACAGTATTAACTAACCAGGATAGTACCCAGGTTAAGAGCTGACAATAGAATGTACTAAATAATGTTACAGCAAGTGCTGCTTGGTCTTGCAGTGCAAATGTGCAGCTTACGTATCTATCATCAATTTCTGCCTTACTTGTAATATGAAACTTGCTAAGTCGTCACTTGCATGCACTGCATAGATGTCAATTTTGTTCTGTACGCACAGACACTCTCATGTTGGAAAAGCTACCTGCACAGAAGTTGGCATTTGTTTGGAGGAATTGAAGTCCTACAATGCTGTATTTTGATAAAGAGTTCCTAGCCTGGGTCCCATCCCAGCTAGTTTACTGGGTCATTGCCCATATCATTTGAGTCATTTGACTAACTAACAAGGATGTCACCCAGGCTAAAAATTTCTTACCAAAAATCTAAACAGAACAACCCTAACATATCCTTCATGACTGTGGGCTTTACAATGACAGGTAAGTACTTTTTTTGCACTGAGATGACATTCAGAAGACATGACAACCAAGCAATGAAATTGGATTACATGTAGCCCGGCATAGATGATAGCAACAGCTTACAGAACAGTTTAAGACAGTGTGTAACATTCACTCTATGTCACAATTCATATTTACAAATGTATAAATAATCTTAATCAAATTTAGAATGTACAAAATTATAAAAAGTGCAAAGGACAGATTACATTTCAAGAAATTCAGAAACTTTTTGATACATACAAGTTTTCGACAGAACAGTTTAAAAACAAAACTGTGCATATTGTCTCAAGGCATTTACACATTCAGATATATGATAATCTCTTCACAAATAGATAATGTGATACTAAAAAATCGGACAGACCATCCTAACAATGATAAATAGTTTGTTCCTATTCTATTCTTTAACCATATACAACAATTTCATCGTAAGGAACCCTCATGGCCTCCTAAGTCTGACTTCTTGTCATGTTTGCTCTGAAGAAGAGCACAATACATGTGCAGACAATGCAATGGAAGGTGTCCCCAAGCCTTAGGGCGAATCTATCTGACATAGTGACCAGTATGCAAGATTGGGGACTGTCTTGTCAGATCTGACAGGAAAAACTGTCAGCCTTATTGCAAATATTTTGGTCAACCCAACCCAAAGCATAGGCTGACAGTTTCTTGAGTTATATGCAGATACAATCAGCTGATAGGAGGATCATCACTGGGTTGTTTTCCTGTTCGTGCAGGCAGGAGAGTGGAGTCTTGGCACGGGGAGGAAATTATTACAGATTACATCACACCATGAATCATCACGAAGGAACTTACAAAAGTTCACATGTTCTGAGTTCAGTTCTCAGTCTGTAAACAGTCTGAAGGCCACTTCCACGTCCATTATTTTGGACGACTGAAAATCCTGTTTCTGATATCTTTTCAGAATTCAAATTTTCATCACCAAGAGGGTTTTTCCAGTGAATCTTACAGTACCAAACCTCCCGATGCTAATTTGATTCCTTGTTTTCTTTGGCTTTAGCTTCCTCAAAATTGTACTGCCTCTGACTTTCCATGCCCACATGAATCAAGACTTACAATGAAAACTCATGGTATATCGTACATAACACTAAATAGTGTTCTAACAAAGCTGGACCAATATTTTCTCTTTGGATTTAGAGAAGTACATTTCAGCAATAAATAGCTTGTCAACTTTCCATTGTACTGCAACATGTCTCTTTTTACACTATACGAGCATTCAACGAATGCTAAACTGTGTTTCCATACTAAGGTGTCCCTTTCCACGTCTAACTCCAGGAATGTTCCAGTCTCTAAACAGTCTTAACCCAGTTCAAGTACAAAAATAGAAACACCTTTGTTCCCAATCTTGACATAACGCCAAATCTTGACTCACTCTGAAGGTAGTCGGATCTAAGTAAAGATTGTTTGTGGAGAAGATATTTTCTGTGACTCAGCCCTCCAGCCGCAGGACCAGGAAAATCAGACGACATTGCATTTGGTGATAACAATTGGTTTTCTTCAAATCTCTTCTCTCCTCAGAACATGGACTTGCCATGAACGTCATTGGATGCGCCTTTGGCACCAGGTAAGGGTACGATCACCCTTCCCTGTCCTTTATCTATCTTAGCATGGCTACTCGATGCTTTTCACAATATCTATCTATGTATCTACAGACATACACATCTGGATTAGTAGTCTACGGAATTTGTCCACCATGGACATTCATTTCAGCTGCCAAAATCGACCACAAATATTTAAGTGGAACAGAGCGGAGAAGAGTTCCAATGACATTTTGTGTGAGACATTGAAGTTGTAGTTGAGACATATTTTGGTGACCAAGCAGGTCATGGCTTTGAGCCCTTCATCAGTGGCCTGATTTAATAGCAGGCCCAAAGACATATTTACTGACACATGCACTAAAATTTGTGGCAACACGATAAAGCAACTGATTTTGCACATTTACATACTAAATGACCAAGTCCCCTTATCATCCAAAATGAAGACATTCCATACCTTCCTACCAAAGGCCTCTGAACAAGGCAGTACAGGGGTGTTCTTCCCCGTATAACTTTAAGACACTTTTGCTTCAGGTTTGATGCCTTATGTAATCCGTGATAAGGGGACTAAGGTTGATAATTTCTGTGCAAGACTAGATCCTGGAGGAAGGGAGTTGACTGATCCACAGTCTCTGGTTCTCAGAGCCAAGGAAGTTTCTTGTTGTCCCATTTTCGGACATGGGAGCAACACACACATCACCTCTTCAACCATCCTTTCATACAGTAGACTTGATAGAAATAGCCTCTCATATATATATATATAATATATATAAAATACTTCTCACTGGCAAATACACTTGCACTCTCAAATACACTTCCCATTGCAGTTTCATACTCACTCTTTCCAATAAATAGAGTAATAACTTACATTTGTCCTTCCAAAGGGGAGGGTACAGATGCAGGGGTGACCTCTAACCTACAGTCCTCAAGTGCTAACCCTGCACCTGTTCCTTCCCACAACAATAGCTTCTGGCATCTTGTCAGGCACTTATAAATACTTTGTACCATCCAAAATATAGAACTCTCTGGTATCAAAATTTTGCTCTCTGTGTGCACCGTGGAAAGACAGGCTACATGCCGACAAGCACCTCCATTATATGGTCCAGTTCATTCCACTCTTCGTTCTGTCGACAGGTCTGGTTGGTTGTTACTTGGTGTGTTGTGAAGCTGGCGCTGCTGAATGAGTTGGAGACGTCATCCTCGCTAAGAGGCGTGAGTTTGATGTTTGCGGTGTATGGCGTGAGGAAGTCGAGGTCGTACAGCGAATTGTCAAGGTCTGAGAAGATTTCGTCCAGGTTGATGGAGTCCGACTGCACCGTGTTTGCGCCCAGGGAGTTGGACTGTATCCGGAGCTGCGTGTTGGTCAGGGTCATACAGCTAGGAGAGTTCTCCTTGGCCGTCTCTGTCGCTGACCCTGTACTTTGGTTTACAGTGGCACAGCCGAGCTTGTTTGTTGTCTTCCTTCTTCCTTCCTCCTTCTGCACAGAGTCATTGTTCAGGTCCTCTATGTAAGAAGCAATGTCTTCAGCTGCAGATTCGTTAAGAGTCAGTGGCATGGGCTCCGGTTGCCTGATGGGAGTGGGCGGCGCACAGGCTGGTGTGTTGCCACTAGTTGCAAAGGCATACGCGCTGTGCAGCAGGCCCAGTTCTCCCTCTGCTCTCAGTTCGTCCTCTATATGTTTGAGTGTGTTGCAGATGAGAACTGATCTTCTCAAGCTGGGCTCTATCAGCCGCTGAGCTGCCTGCAACTTGACCAGGGATATTCGGAAGCAGGACTGTCGCTCTGCTGCATAGGAAAGACCCTGGGTCTTGTGGTCAGCCTGGTCGTCTGGGTCGTCTGTCATTGTGGTTAGCTTTCGCTTTGTTCCTCTTCGATCACCGCCTAACATGCAGACCTGGAAGAGTGAAACATTGGTAAGGAAAGCCAGAAGACAACATTGTATGAAAAATACAATAATTACCCTAATTGCGCAGAAAATATCACTCAGTGGAATAGGTGTGCAGTGTCCACTATTACCATACGTAAATGATATGCAAAAAAATGCAGTGATGAATTTCAAAATCTACTCTGAAAGAAGACCCAGCACATATGGAAAATAAAAATCCACAGCATTTCACAGTTCCATCATCTAAAAGGAGACATGGATTTAACAAATACTTTTAGCCATGCAAAAATGTAACACTTGGTGCCAGAAAATGGAATACAGTAAAAAAAAAGGTGAAATAACCATGATATTGGCAAAAAGAAGAAAAAAAGGTGGCTTAAATGTTGTACAAAAGTGCATACCAGCATTTTGTATCATTGAAAATAGTGACCATATTATACCACTGTGTACGAAAAACGGCAGCAAAACTTCCCACCATGGAGAAATAAACCAAGTACATGCATTTCATAAAAGAATGGACCAAGAACCAGACTAACTTAACCCAGCTAAAAGCTACTACATTTGAATGATGTCTCATTAATTCCACAAAATCTGCTTGAATTTCCATATCACCCTGTCTTGATGTCCTTGTAACGAGGAGGCAATAATGAATAAAACATGAAAAAAAAATATGCTGGGACAATGCCATACCAAATCTGCAGGAGTACTGTATGTGCTCCAAAGCAGGTCCACTCTAACCTTCCTTCCCTTTGTTACAAAATAGTGAGAGTAAATGCCAACACCCAGGCAGTGCAGTTCATTCCTGATCCAGGCAGATTGCATGACATCATCAGGGGGAGGAAAACCTGTCCTACACAATCCAGGGTGGCATCTCTCCCTGCCCTTTTATGGGCAGTGGGTGGGTGATGTCACTGTGGTGTCACTGTGGTGTAATCATACATTGCGACAAGCTATGATGATGATCAGAGAAGGTTGCAAACATGGAAAACAAGAAAATTACAGGCCTTCCTTCCGTTGACCCTGCATTTTTGACCATTCCTGTTTGGGCTACCTCTACAGAACAGATACAACAGGACATTTCACTCCAGAAAAAGTCTCACTTCCTACCATTTTTTGTCATACGAGGTTTCATTTTTAAAGGTACAGTTCTAAGGGGAAGCCATATGTTGCAAAAACCAGGAGCTGGCAAAGTGCCACAGGACTGACAACAGCAGTACCAAATCCTTGCACACACACATACCCTGATGCCACCTGAAGTATATGCAGCCCCACAGCAACTCTATCTCGCATTAGAACGATCTATTATAAAGCCAACTTGGATGAAAAGGCCAGTTTGCAAATCTGCAAGGTCACAGTTACTGATATAGATCTAAAAATATATGGTTTGAAGCAGATCAGACTGATTGGATAGTACTCTGTACTGAACATTCATGATACGTTACATGCAGCAAATGAGGACAAGAAGGCTTCACTGGCGTCCTAAGTGTGCTGTACAACCAGCTTGGAATCCCAAGAATCCCTGCTAACCAGGAAAAATTTTAACCTTCCCTCTCTGCATACAAACCGGGTTGTTCACCCTTTAGACACCCGGCTACTCAACACTAGTGACTGCAGCTGACTGTCAAGTACTACACAGTGGTCTAACATCAGTAAGTAAACCTTGTGTTAGGGGCATGGATTAACCTCCAAATTGTAGCAACAAGTAAAACACAAAGCCGTGGAAAATAGCATCTACTTGTTGGTAATCTCTGCTCTAATGGATTTACAAGACTTCAAAGGTGTAAAGCATTGGTCCCCATAAAATTGATTCTGTTTCTGAGTTTCTAATGCGTTGGTGGTGACCTTTCCCCACAATACAAGCTACAACAAAAACAGTGATGTGTCAGCAACAAAAACACACTTGTTTTTCCTGTGTTGTTTTTCAGGAAGGGAAGCCCACTGCTGACCTTTGACATGTTATGGGGTGCACTATTTCAATGCTTTTGTGCAATAGGGGAAAGCCAGGAGATGTGCAACCTAAGCAGGTTTCTTGGCATATGATTACATCAGGTACTGGACTTTGGACCTGCAAGGTGAGAGGGACCTGGCGTAGCCAGGAAAGAAAATAACAGGACAGGCAATATGGTACCCATTCACAGCATTTCCTCCATACAAATATTGCGTATTCATGTCAACATGTTTCATAACACGTTGACTTAACACAAGAAAAAAATAAGCATGTTTCATAACCAAAAAAAAATCCACCTAGCATGTAGAATGACCCACTTGTGTCAGGTATGAGACAGAGCACAGCATTGAGAAAGAGGTTCTTGAGTACCAATTCTTCACACAATAGAGCAGAACATTCAAGACAGCAGATACTAGTAGTATTCATTTTTGCCTGTTCTAGACCCTCTGTCAGAACAGCTTTTTTCAAGCAACACAACACAACACAATAAAATGGACAAACTGTCCTACGGAGAAAACACTTTGAAATCCACAACTGGAAGGGTACAACAGATTGAATATCACATGTATACCAGAATGTCATGTTAACATCCTTACAAAATTCTGATCAAAAATTTACTAATGACTTGTTCCTTAGACCAAGGTCTATCCAACCCCAAATAATGAAATTCATTAACAACTTTTTACATTATCTTATCAACAACCCAAGTGAACCAAGAAATCTTTGTAGAAACATACCCTTCCTTGGCAGAGGTAAAATAGGTACTTTTATCTAAATAAAAACACCAAGTGAACCAAACTGCTTGTAATACTTCATACACAGACTTGAACCTACCATCTTAGAAATACCTTAAGTACAGTTATTTCAATCCCAGCACTTTCAAACTGAAATTTTAGTGAAAACTTGAGACAGCACAAATATAACAAGCTTGGACATGTCCCATGTAGTTAACCCCTAAACATTAACTCAGCAGTTTTGTCAGACATCTTATGTAACTACCTGTGTAAGGGACATGTGTGTTCATGTACACCACAAGTAAACAAAAATGAGCAACTTAAGGAAATTTATCAGCACTGTTCCCGGCACTAACCCATACATCTTGACTTATTTTTGGTTTTCTACAAACACTGAAGTAATCTATGCAGTATCTGCCACAGATCAAATAGTAGTCAGCTATCATAATTTCATTTTAATTGTCCATAATTTTCTTTTTTAAAAAGGATGATATGGTTGCTATCTGTAGTGAAAGCTGTTTTCAGGTCGGCACTGTGGGAACCATCGTACTGAATTTATGCCTGCAGTCGTGGTTTGTGGGAAAGTTCACGATTATGAATATTCAAATTTTTCTCAGTGATTCACACTGTCCTGGGAATACTAGGGCTTCGATTAGCAATTCTGGTTTGAACGTTTTCTCATTTCACAAAATTCAACTTGGTAAGAAACATGACGAAACAACACGCGCTGTGTACAGCCCTGAACATTGCCCACAAACAAATGTGGACTACTGAATCAGTATGTTGATGTGTGGAGTGCATTACAAAAGACCTTAATCATGAATATTACATTTTGAATAAAAGAGGCCTCGGGAAGCCACACATGTTCAACAAATCAAATGGCAGCACAAAACTTCAAGATATTCCACACTGCTCATTCTTTAGCTGCGGAATGCTGCAGACTTTCTAATTGGACGTGAAGCCAGCAAGCTCGCGAGTCCTGAGCGGTGGCCTCAATAAACAGACACTGGGTCCTCCTAACCCCAACCATCTGCACTGATTTCACACAACATTTACAAACCAGGCTCGGATTACCTTCTTATCCCAGGCAATCTTTCCAACAGATAATAATTCTTCTGGTTACCCAATTGAAAATGAACTAAAGAACAATTAGCTCGCGGATAATAAACCGTTTAGATACAATTCACTTGCAGATAGCAGAGTTGTACAACGGGAGGCAGAGTGTGGCAGGGCGGAGTTGTTTACCACACAACTCTCATGAGAGGCTTGGGGGAAAAGTAAATTATCTACCCTCGCCCCAGGAAAACATCAACATGAATTTCCCGCGTGCGAAGCACGGGCGGAGGAAATCGCGTCAAATTTGCTGCAACAGTAGCAGCAGAATCAGATAAAGGCATGTGTAAAAGGCGGGCATGTTTATGAAGAAGCATCGCTCCCTGTCCAAGCGGCATAAATTATCCCGGTCGCGGCCGGGAACGCCCTGGGTGTTGTCTGTACAACTGGCTCCCGGCATTTTAAACCAGGTGATGAGAGTGATCAGTAAAATTAGGTCAGGCAGTTTTAAAAACCAGAGTATAGCTATGGGACCTCGCGAGGACGTCGGTATATAGCGGCGGAAGTCATGTCTAGAAAGTGGTGCAGCGGTGGAAAATACCCGCCGCACCGTACGTGACAACCTTCCCGTGTCAAGGCCAAAAGAACCGCCGCGCGCTGGAAAAACCAGCCTACCGGCTTGGCGAAAACAGCTGAGGTGAACCTGTTAACGTGCCCGAAGACATCGCCATCACCCCAGAACAAGTGTAACTTTTACCTACTCGCACAATTTCGATCCCCGCTACATTATGAATGGAATAAATCGGGAAGGGGAAACCTACAAATTGCACAATAGCGCTGCAACCATCCCAACACAAGAGCTCCAGGCAAGTCTCTAAAATTCCAATGTCATTCCCAACCCAACCCGAAATCTGCTCCTAAACCCTGAATTCCCGAAGTACAGTATATGGAATATTTTCATCGAAGTAAACAAGGTTGTACCACAGGAGAGCCAACGCAAACATCCCGCCACTGGAAAGTGTCCAGAACGTTCCGATTTCTGAGAAAGTTGAGCAGGAAATAGTGGGACAGACGATGTGACTCAAACACGGGCGCCAGTGTAGTTTGAATGGCAGACACAGCGAGCCCAACAAAATAACGTCAAACCGAGCGAACTAACGCCAAAACTAACCCAAATCACACGCCAACACTTCAAACTACACATCGCTCAAACATAACTAAGCAATACTTACTACTTGAGTGTAGTTTCGGTGAGAAGTTGCCCGTACATCGGCACCATGGATCGTTGTATGCTGTTTCGGCGGCTTCCGCTTGTGTTCTGGCTGGCCCGAGGCGACAGGAGGGACTTTCCTTGACGGACGGGTCTCACGTGAGGCCGGCTGCGCTGCATGGGCCAAGCCACATGGTACGCGCCTCACCATTGGCCAGCGACAACCGCCCGGTTTGAAACGTGAAAGTGGCCCTCTGTGATGATCAGAGGTTCATCATAATTGTAGACCCACCGGGTAAAATTATGGTTATGATCAATCTTAAGAGTTGTTCAATGAAGAGAGATGACAAGAATGAGTCAAAGCGGTTATTAACAACATGCAATTTTAGATGTTTTCGAGGTAGTCATTGTGATGTTACCCGTCGGATAACATCACAGGCGGTTGTTTGCCCCCTACCTGAAACATATGTTGAGAGTATGACTATTAGGTTAACCTTCGGATTTCAATGTTGGTAAAAGGACTGATTTTCTATCTTTTCCGGACCATACACAATCATACACTTAATTCACGATACGAGAATGTCAGTTTCTTTGCATGCAACGCAAGGGCACTGAATATATATCAAAAGCCCTCAAGGCCCCAGCTAGCCACTAAAACAAAATCAAAGGACAAGTTATAAAGCTTTGAATGATCATATAACTAAAGGTTATCACTGTAGAGGGTTCACAACAAAGACATATCACAACATGTGTATAATAACTAGCCACAGTCAGAAACGAATTTCTTTGTTCTCTTCAAAGGAACACCCGATCCAATCAGTGCGGTCCTAACGTAGACACATTGGCCGGGCGGTACGAATGACGTCAAAGAGGTGGAACTTCCGTTTCACGTTGTTTATCTATGACGTTTCTAGGAGACGCACTTCCGGGCGGGAAAGACAGAGGGTAGAAAACTCCCGAATATGCCAGCGATTTTTCCTCACGCCTTCGCCCGACAACGTCCGCAACAAAGGGTCACAAAGTAGCAAGTGAGATGGAAACACAGTTAGAGATCTAAGATGGTTACTTTCACTTTCTTGCATATACTTTGTCCTCATGAAAAGGGCATTACACCTGCTTCTCATATTGCCCTCCAGACACACCTGTCCGCACAGAATTACCTGTCCTTCATTCAACAATAACAATGGACGTAAGGCTATCTGGCCGCGTATTATGCAATGGCGGACGGAAGGAGGACAACAACAAGGGGGTTTGTGTCCCAAACCCCTTTGCTGCGGGGAGGTTTGAATAGGACGCTTCTTGGAAATACATGAGATTTGGCACCCCTTTCAAATGATTTCTTAGACGATTGCTAAAAGTGTCCTTAAGTCTAACCATTTTGGTGAATCAAAATACACAAGAACATCAAAGTATTATGCATACAAAGTTTAAAAGTTGATATTTACTCTTTTTGTTTTAAGATTTTTTCAACTAAACCTATGCATCAATAGCTGATAAGAGAGCAATGGATGTAGCTCTACAATACATAATACATTTCTAGTATTCTATATACAACATTGTGATTGTCGCTATGTCTGTGAAAAGATGGAAAACCATGCATTTTACCTCCCAGAATTAGGCCACATCAATTTAATTCGTCGCTTCTCGGATTTAAAAAAAAATTGGAGTGACAGGGCGAAAAAAACAAATTTTTTTTTGCAAATAGTCTGGGGTGAAGATAACAATATAACACAAACTTTGACAAATAATAAATAATGGATAATTCAAATTTCAGCTTTGTATGGCTCATTTTTAGCCTGAGTGTCATCCTGTTTCAGTTCCAGGCTCTACCTTCACCAAAGGTAGAGCCTGGAATTGAAACAGGATGACACTCAGGCTAGCTCATTTTATGCAATGCACCCCTTTCTTTGATCTAGTACTATAATTTAAGCAACAAAATTACCTTTTGCCATGTAATATATGTATTGATATTGAGAAATAGTTTTAATAAATGAAAAATTATAACTTATGATCAATATGACCACATTTTTTAGGTATGTGCAGGCCATCATAATCTTTTTTGATGGCTATTGACTTTTACAACTGAACAAATAGTAAAATTGGGAGTAGAAATTTGTGAATGGGAATAGTGACCCGATTTTTTTTTTCAAAATGGGAAAAACAGGACAGGCTATTCCCAGAAGCAACTAATTAAATTGCTGAGCCTTAAAGTAAGCAAGGATAAAAAATATACAGGCAAACAAAAAGTTTTAGCACAATTGTATAGGTGCTCATGAGTGATAAAGAGGAAGCCCTAAATGCTAGATACTGATAATGCTAGAACTGAAATTTGAATTTTCTGATGCTTCTACAAGCTCCACAGGCAAATATCCTTTAGCACCCCAGGCTTTTTGAGAGCTTTAGTTCAGGCCTTTGAGTAGATTTAGCCATATTGACTAGACAGATGACCTGACTACTGCAGATACATGTAGTCCAGCTTGTGACACACTTAATGAGTCTTGATAAAGTTTTTTTTAACATCAACTAAAATTCAGAATACTTCTAAATGCTAGATCTACTCCAATTCCTAAGTCTGTTGCTACCATTCAGACTAGTAGGGCAAGGTCGTTGATGCATTACTATGAACAGCATAGCTTTACCGTATATGGTAACAGGATGCGGGACACCACTGTTAAGGGTTTACAATGTTCAAATGTTAACAGACAGATTGTGGGAAGTTGTGTTGAAGTGATAGATTGTGGGAAGTTGTGTTGAAGTAAAGCTTTATCACATTTTCCTATAGATCCATTTTGACAGAACGTATGCAAAGAATAAGTCTTCTTCTTTAGTGTATGTAACGTTACAATGTACATGTGTGTGTAGCTAAGGGAGGGACATTTCCAGAAAGATAGTGTATCAAATTCATTCAAATTTTGCTGGGGATAGGAGGTATTCAGTGTTTTAAGTTTGTGGTTGTATGATGTGAGACAGATCATATCAAGGTTTCAATCAAACCTCCTTGATCATATGTTTGGATTGTGATGAACCAGGAACATGAAACCACTGCAAATATTTCACGACCAACTCTCCATATCAACATTACATTTGTCAGGCATTCATTTATATCAATGTAAAGATATGGAAATCCGCTTACCTTCATTTGGGATTAACCTCCAAGAAACATAATAATGGGAATACGATATGAATTATGATATTTATCATCCCGAACAAAATATTGTTTAAAAAAAAGTTTGAGACATGCAATTCCATCAAAACCAAGACAATTGTCTGAAGAATACCAGTAGCTTTTATTAACATTCAATGGTTGTCATTTTAGCAAGCTCATATACACGGGGAATACGTCACCTTTTTCTGTATATACACAATATAACAACTAATTTTCTCTTAGGGGAAGTCTACCAAAGAACCAAGAAGTACACAGCACCTCCACCAGCTACTACATCACATGTGGACTTGGTAATATTTGGGTGTTCCTTTTGACTGGCATTATGTTACCCTTCATATCATCATTTGACAGTTTCAACATTTGTAAACAATGTACCTTCTGCACAATATAAATGTGGGTCTCCTGTATACATTACACAAAAGGCAACGACAGTACAATGCACAGATGACAGCAGCTACCACACACATTTAGCTGTTAATTTGACCAAGGAGGTCCCTGGAACCTCATTGATTTTACTACTACATTGTATGGCCTACTATTTACTCCAAGTAGAGGTTTGGCTCCGGCTGATTTTCGACATGTTTTTAGGCGTTTTTTTGTGCTTTATATGGCGTTTTTAGGCATTTTTTTGCTTTATAATTTGTGCCGATTTCTTTATATTGCCAAGTAGAGCCAAACTTCTGTTTGGAGAGTATAAATAAAACTACATAGTATGTATGATGGAATAAAGCATTCAAAATCAACTCTAACATCTACTTGACAATAGAATTGTAGCCAGTTGTTCATGTTAGTCTAGACTCTAGAATATGATTTTACAATCAGCTTTTTTGACGGCTTACAATCATTCACAGTATGTTAGATCAAAGCTAAAGATAAGTCTCCAATACAGTGGTGCATGTATACATACATAGTTTGAGGATAGGCAATTGCTTTTGCAGCCACTGCTTTTTTTTTTATAAATTCAACTTTTTGTACTTCAGCCATATGTAAATGCTGTGAAGATGTAATACACAAAAAATAAATCTGTGTTGCTATTATCCTGTTCATATGGAAGACAACATCACAGGAAGAGGGAAACAAGTAAATATAGACTTTGTATCTGTAGGTTCTTTACATAAATTGCACAGAATGATTACGATTATCAATGCACTGGCACTATTCCTATGTTGCCCAAATGGATATTATCAGGTATGCAAGATACATCAATACATTACTTTAGATTGACATCAAATAAACATTGTTAGAGCCAGATCATATCAAGTACATCATACTACATGTACATATAATGGGTATGACATTCTCAGTTAATGAGTAATCATTGAACTTCAATTTGTTTAAAAGCTTTCCATTTCTATTGTTTCAATATTTTCTTGGAAAGAGTAACAACATTCAGTTAATAACAGAAAACAAAAAAAATGACAGACATATTTCTGCATGTTTTGATACAAGAAACCATGTCAGTAACACCCAAAATGATGTTGTACCAAGGATTTGATTAACAAGGACTGTAACTCCATTTGGAACAATATTTTGTCTGAGATAGTCTGTGTACAATGGCACTGTGCACACTTTTGCTGAGTCATCCTTATTAGGCAGGAAATAGGCACTCTACATTTTACCTACTATTGTTCCTGCTCTAAAATAAGATTGACCTATATTAGATTACTATACATAGCACACTAGTGTACATCTGGAACTTTATTCTTAGACATCCATATGTATTTATATCTTCCCTGTTAAAGAATAGGCAGCAACTACAAAATCACATAAAAACTAGCCTGTACTGATTTACATTTTCTTCCTTTGGTCATGTTGATGGACAAAATACACGTACAAGAACATGGCTGCCAGTTATCTACAAGCATTTCCAAGGTACAACAGATTTTGGTATACTAATTAGGTATATCATCCCAACCCTGAACAAATCATCTAATATCTACATGTGACAAGGTAACATTTATTTCCTGCTATGGTATTGCTTGCACGGTCATAAATAATAAAGAACATCTCACAAATTTCAAGGATTACAGCAAATACATCATATTGGGAGCAACCTCCTTCTTGGGAGTAAGTGTTTGGCATTGCTGAGAAATTATAATAGTCAGTTCCCAATATACGCACTCAGAAAAATGAGCTAACCATACTGGTACAGGAGCAAAAACATCCGTTGGACTGTTGGAAATATTGGAATAAATTATAATGTTCCAATCAGTTTTCTCATTGAAAATAGCTTTCAGGCCATGAGTTTACTGATCAACTCTCTCCCAAACAGAGTTATTCTTTTTAGGCATATGCTTAATTGTTTCTTCATGCTAACTTGTATTCTGCATGTAAATGGCGAGAAAAGACAAAATCAAAGAGGACACTTAACTAGCACTTAAAAAAGCAAGAACATCATCTAAGGCTCATGCAGCATTGCAAGCCATGCTGTAAAAGGAGGTCAGTGGTATATTTTTAAAGTTCTCTTGACACTAAGAACACATACTGTCTCATTCTTGCGTCTTATCGCACTATTTTTGTCACTATAAATGCGTTAGCGATTTTTCAGCCCCGTAACCAGGTCCTGTGAAAGCAAATAAAACGGAATGTTATTGATATAACGGTGATTAACAAACCAACGATTGCTGACTACAATATATTTCAAGTTAATTTTAACAGAATGGCTAAATCGCAAGACGATACTCGGGTCCGTGTTTCGTAAATATGCGCTTCGCTGCCACCGCTGGTTGGACATATAGTTACGTAGCTCATGATGTCAATACATTGCGGGCTTCGCGTTGTCCCTTCCGGGTGGACGAATTCGAGATCTCGAGTTTCGCCCCCCGGTGGCGCTATGCGAGCCATGTCAGTGCCGGTTTTGTATTGCGCTTCGCGCTACCGCTTCCGCGTGGACGAATTCGAGATCTCGAGTTTAGCCCCCCGGTGGCGCTTTGCGCGCCACGAATTGCGCCTCTACGTGGCGCAATTCGTGTCTCGAATTTCGCCAATTCGTGTTCCAGAGCCTACCTCAAGGGGAACGAAGGGCCAGAACCTGGCCTGGCCACTAAATGTCTTATTTTCTCTTCCTGGGAAGTACAACTGTTATACAACTGTTATAATAAAACAGAATGCCAGATGTAGTCATGAACATGGCAGCCTGTTCCCATGAGGTGATAATAAACGTACCCTAGCTACCATCTGAACCTGGTGTATCCTCCTGCGCTTTACTCAGACTGGCAGGAAACATCAGCACTTTGGCAGTCATGAAGGACAGCTCTGGCAGGCGAGACATGATGCCTCGCGCTTCCTCGCTCAGGTCCTTGTCCACATCTTTCCGTAGTGGGGTCGTGATGGTGGCAGAGGTTTTGATGCTGGCCAGGAGGGAGTCGTAGGTGGTGGACTGGGGTTTGCTTCCAGGGGGTGGGGCAAGACTAGGGGACAAGTCCAGGCCCAGACCCATCAGTGCTGCGTCCAGGGGGGCTGAGAAAGGGAGAAGCAAAGAGCTTTGTTAACATGTTTTCTCTTCTTTACAGGACCAATGCTAGTTACAGAATAGATGAAAAAATAAATCGAAGTAAATATCTATTCTTTAATACTGCTGCATCTTAAACAATTTATTACACATATATTTTCTTTCTGGATCATATGTATATCTTCTGTATTAATGAACTACTTAATTTGCAAGAAAAGGGGAATAATTTGGCATGAAACAATTAGAGCCATTCTTCAGTTGGCGATTCATGCAACTGATACCAAGTGACATTAGAGCTACAATATGCAGGAAAAGGACATTCTGCCACAGGTACATGTCTTGTTTTATCACAAATGGTTTGTCAGTAGCAACAGGGGTGAACAAATAGGCATTTTGAATGGAGGTCACAATGTATATTTTGTTTTCTTGGTTTGACAGTTTCAAGTTCTTAGCATGTCCAACGTGGCATTAAGCCCATCATCCTTGTTGGACTGGAAAACAGTTCTTACTGCCAAATTAAGCTAGCACCACCTGCCAGGCTGAGCTTAGAACAGAACAGGTGACCTCCCAATATTCCGACACCCCAGTTAAAAAATTGAGCCAAGAGGATATCATAAGGTTTTCCTGCATGTCTGACCAGGTCAAGTTACTAGGCAGCATAATCCGGTATGGATCTTTGTACATTTTCAGAAGCACTTTCAGAAGGACTTTCAAAGGATGTCTTTTGCCTTTACAGTTACACCAGAGATCAACCAAAAAGAAAAAAAAGTATACCCATATCTTCATATCTTCATAGCAATCCGAGTGCCAGTAAGGTAAAGTGTAGCTTTCAGGAGTCTTTCATTTTCATGTGTCTCAGTCAGTTCAAAAGATGTCCCTCTCTTTGTTCTAAGAGGGTTCAATCCTTTCACCTACACTGGTTTTATGTAAACAATTCGAGCCCATTAGATATCTTGATTCACCGTGTATTGCACACCAGAAATTGTTTTCTAGGATTAAAAGAACAGTTAGCCAACATGCCCTAGAAAACAACATCACACCACACTTGTCAGAAAATACAACTGAAAGAAAGGAAAAGCACAAATTAATACATGCCTACCCTATTACTACACTAACCTGGTGTCCATCCTATCCTAACTCAGATTCGCTCCTCTGATCGCTTCCCTGGCAATCAGAGGAGCAAACTGGAGCTAGAATAGGATGAATGCCAGGCTACTACACTACCTCACACAAATCTGTACAAAATATCATAATAGACTAATGAGAGCCACTACTCACCACCACTGATACCACAGACAAAGGAGGAATGGAGAAAGAAGTACTGTTAAAGCAAAGTGTGGTTTATCAAACAGACAGTGAGTACAGAACTACACAGTTAGCGTCCTGTTACCTGGTGATTTGCTTGATGTGCCTAAGTCGTCGTCAATTGATGCAAAGAAGTCGAGGTTTAGGACAGTAGAGCCACTGGTGGAGGCTGGAAGGAGCATGATTGGGGATGACACAGAATTATTGTCTTCACAAATTGCACGGAGTTATGAATGCGAGAGGTATGGAGTTAGAACGCATGTCATGTACACGGGTGTGCATATAGTGATGGCGCCACCATGGGTCCATTTCTCGTGCAACCTCTCAGTGGATGGACAGAATATAAGGGAGTGTTTTGCCAAGATTTTATTGACAGAAAGTTTCTCTCGAGTTATGAATGCGAGAGGTATGGAGTTAGAACGCATGTCATGTACACAGGTATGCATATAGTGATGGCGCCACCATGGATCCATTTCTCATTCAACCTCTCCATGGATGGACAGAATATAAGAGAGTGTTTTGCCAAGATCTTATTGATGGAAAGTTTCATTGCAGAAATTGGACAGGTTAGTTAGGCAATTTTAGGGGTTAAATGTTTGCAAGTTGCTGTAAAACGTATATTGGCTGACTACAAGGTAAAAATAGCTTGTTAGTAAATGCTGGCTGCCAGTTATTCTGGTCAAAAATAGAAAGATTGTTGTGCCTTTCAATATGAAGCAGTAATGATGTACTAAAATAGCCATGACTGCAATCAAAGAAACAAGATTTACTGGCAGGTCTTTTTTTTGGCTCATTTTGTCCTAATAGAACTACTAGAAAGCGTAGATTTGATCCTCAATACATTACATATATTACGTATACATAACCGTTACACCTGTAGACAGATAGACTGTATTCAATTATAATGCCAGCCCTTTCCGTGGTTAGACTACACACAAAGTGCTTGTGACGTCGCGTCATAGGTCAATCTTCCAAAGAACGTTCATATAGAATAAAGTCATTGTTTTCAAAATCTTTCAGATCTTTGAATGTTGTTGCCGTTAACATTTTTGCCAATCATCGACAGCTTTATCATTTTCTTTCCCTTCACATTTTCCAATTCAATTGCCAGAAACAGAAAATAATCAAGTATCGTAGTAAATTAGTAACATTATATCACTCTCAACCAACATTCAAGCTTCTTTTCCAGACTTCCTGTTGTTGTCATGAAAAAGATGCCTCCCCCCAGTAAGCAAGGAACATTCTAAGAACGATGACTGTTATACCTTAGGGTGTACTGTAAATGTAGAAATTTTCGTGGTGGTTTAATGTTTGCACATTTTGGGGTAATCTTAAAAACTTCCAACTTAAAACGATTTTTTCAACCACCAACTAAAAACCATCGTGAACGCTCCATTTTCTCCTCATTGCGAAATTAAATCCCGGCGAAAGTAAAGGCATTTACAGCACATATACATATCATGCACCCACTATGTGTGTGTACTACTGTAAATACATTTAAGTTTGCGTGGTTTTTATTTCATGCTAAGGCGAAAATGGAGTGTTCATGGTGGTTTTAAGTTCGCGGCAGTGCTATAGTCACATACTGCTACAATATTGGACAAAAATATTTGCGGTGGTTGAAGTTTGTGGTAAAACGGTCCGCAAAAACTGCGAACATAAAACCACCGCGAATATTTCTGAATTTACAGTATATCATAATAATGATGATTGCTTTGTTTGATTTGATACATCAGACTGAAAAGGTCAGAATGTACACCAGCAGAATCTAGCACATGTAAACACCAACTAATGTGGAACGATTGCAGTTCAGGTCAGTACATTTTGAACATGAAAGCATCTGAATAAGAAAGACAACGATGGTGATGAGACTGGTATGTTTTAATAGCAGTTTTTACAAATCTGTTCAGTACATTCTGGATTAGCAGAAAGATGTGCAAAATGTTAATGGGAAAAGACCATACCTTATGCAGAAATCAGGGATTGAAGAATTAGAGGTAACTTAACAAAGAGAGGTACCACCCATGCAAATTCAGACATGGTACTGATGAAAGTGAAATTCCTTAAACAAGGTACCACAAGAAATATTCACTGATAAGTGCTGAAGCAGACATAGTATTCATATAATCATAGTCTGCAGAAGTTGAAAGGCTCAACTTTGGTACAGTAAATGTGTTATAATTTTTCTAGAACATTACTACATACACCATTAGGTTTTTCCACATACAGGCACCAACTTGTACTAATCCTAAATATCACGCCACCATATATTGTGCCTAATAGGAATCAACAATGTGAGTGAATGTTACATAACCAGCTGAAACACGCGTCAACCCGCCAGAAGCAGAGAAGGTAAGAGGTGGTGAAAGTTTCATTGACACCAGCAGTGCAACAGCCTGGTATCCATCCTTTTCTAGCTCAAGTCTGCTCATCTGATTGCTTCCCTGCAGAGTAGCCTGGCACCAGAACAATTGAGACACAACTGGCTTTATGTTAAATATACGCAAGAGCTCTGATTGGCTCTCAGTTGCTTGGTCCTCTGTAACAGCATGGTGCTGGGGTTCAAACAGGCATTTGGAAGTTTCATCCCAGTAGATCTAACATTGCTTCTATAGAATATTTGACAACTTGAAGAAATAATGACTTAAGGGCCAAACATATAAATGGGTATGGGTGCCAGGCTATTTTACGAAGAAGCGATCATAGGAGCAAATAGGGGCCAGAATAGGATGGATACCAGAGTAGCAGTGCGAGCCACCCGTGCAAAAAGAAACAAACAACAAAAACAAAGTGTGTTATACCCGATCTGCCTCCTGTCACATTTCCAAACTCATCCCTCATCTGGAGACCTGCCATAAAGGAAGACAAATTCAGTCTTCACCTCCCTCTGTTGACTCATGCTTTACTTTAACCAAGGCCTAGGAAAATTAGTGCTGTGTTTTTGATTACGGTCCTGAAACAATTAGGTCGGTAGGTTGGGATTTTCTCTTTTTATTTTAGATTTCGGCCAAAGTGATCAACCAAATACAGTTTAATGATAAAAAAATTTAATGCATTGATGTTTTCAACATCGTAGTGTAATTATAAGAATATGTATTGTACAAGTGCGCAAGTATGTGTATCAATAAACTGAACAAAGAAGACAATGTTTCCTACACATTCTTATGTCAACTGTACAAAGCCAGTATCTGTTAACAAAGTGTAAAATACTGTAAGAAAATTTGAAAGACCACTTTGAATTCTTGAGTCCTTTGCTAGCACCACCAAAAAAAGACAAGGGTTTTCCGTTTATTGCTAGGGTCGGTCAGGTAATCGGGAATACAACATTTTTTCCTAGGCCCAATAAAGATGTGGTGCAAAGATGCATCCATTGCAGATACATATTACCAGCAATTCCACAAAAGGTCTAATGATAGAAGGTTGTCTGTGTACCTATAATAACATTTACAACTGTAAGTTGTACAGATGCAATTCTTGCCAAAATATTGGCTTACTCTTCTAACCGATATATTTCAATCTCCAACCTTATTTCATCAAATCATCTTTACTGTCCTTGTGAACCTTTTCTATTTGTAGTAGGTAACTGGTTTAAACTACAACTGTCCATGCCATGTACATTCTCTACCAGGGCTTGAAATTGTGGGTGCATGTGCACTTTTGTTCACCTAAAATTGGAGCTGTGCACCTGATTTTTGACTGTGGGTACACCGGTACACTTAGATATTTTTGTAGGCGATAGGGTAGAGGTACTATTGTACACTAGTATACAGAATAATTCTTGAATTTCAGGTATAAGAAAAAGTTGTTGTACTTTGTTTGATGTATTACTTTGTAAAATGCATTTTGCTGACATTCTACCTTTTTGTTGTTGTTGTGCACCCAAAATTATTTCTGTGCACCCAAATTTTTAGGTCAGGTGCACCAGTGCACCTATTCCCAAACATGAATTTCTAGCCCTGTCTTCCCTGCGATGAGCACTGCTGGCAGAGTTCTACCATGCCAGAACCACCACATCTGCTCTACACAGGTAACTGACAGAGTATCTACTGGGCATATGTCAGGGTTACAGCAATATCAGGTCCCATGCTCCAGTTGGCTGGCATGCCCAACAGAGAGAGCCTTGTCAGCCTTTCCTGGCAATCAGCCAGTGGCACCATCCAAGGCAGTACTGTTTGCTACTCTAGATTTTGGAACAAATGTGCGATTGTGTATTGGCATTTAATACAATGCCCTGGCAGAAGTGTAATGAGGAAACCTGGTGTTCGCATACTGTACATGAAGGTAAAATGGTAACTATTTTTCACTCAGTGACAACAATACAGGATCCCCAGTCCCGCTTTATTTTCAGCTAATTAACATTAATATGTAGTACCTTGCATAATTCCGTAAAGGTCTTGTTTATCCGTATTGTTATACTTGCTAATTACATGTAGTTCTTCTTAGCTAATTTACAGTTATCATTGAAAGTTTGACACAATAATAATATTCACACAACATGCTTTCTCTATTGCTTTTAGTTGCTAGTTATGTCCAGTTCATATCATTAGAGAGGTGACATTTCCTTGGCAGAACAGTTATTTTGTAATTCCTGTTTTTATTGTAGGGATGTGCTGATAATATGTGCATGAAAATTGTTTCTTTCTTATCTCTCTATTCCGAAAAATCAATTTCACATCACAGCCCATCTGAATGCACACAAGGTGTGCAACGGAAAAATGACTACAGAATAAAAGCAGATGGTGCTATATCTGTATCTAAAAAAGCCATTTGTGTGGCATACAAGAAAATGTGGAACCTAGCATGATTCATCTCTCCCTACATCCTGCCTCCATATTCTGGCCATTAGCCAGGTTTTCTACCCTGCAATATGGGCAGATCTCCAACCCTGCTTGCACAAGAATCTGGTAATGAGTGTTCCATTGTCCTCTTCAAGTGTCCTCAAGAGAACACTATCAGGCTTCAAACTATCCAAATCGTAAAACCATTAACACAGTGTTGAATGTCATGCAACCTGTTATCCATTGAGGCTATAGAAATGCTTGCCCTGCTGCTATCTGATTGTTGCTGACTAATGGCGAGGGATACAAACCAAGACGATAAGCAAGACACCAGTACTGGGGCAGAGCAATTATTGGCTCACGCTTCATTTTGATCTTGCTAGATTTTATTTCATATGAAGGACACTACCCAAAAGCCTGGTTTAAAAAAATTGTAACATTGAAGGGACTGTGAAGGCCAAAATACATAAAGATTTTCAACCACAATTTCAATCAAGAGGATACTCTAAATGTTTTTTTGTCTAAGCCAATCACTTTCAAAAAAAATTCTCAGTCATCAGAGAGTACTGCTAGTGCTATTAAAGCATGCTTCAAATTTCTGAACAGGTCCAATCTATTAAGTGTGGTGTCAGCGCTTTCATAGACTGACAGAGCCAGTTCTGCTGATTTTGCTTTCACTGCGCACACGTCGTCCTGCAGCATGATAGCTTTATTGAAACGGCCTATCAGTGAGATCAGAACACAGAGGGACAATGAGACATGACTCCATGTCTAGCGGGGGTAATTGGCAGTCAGCTCCACACAGCAACACAAGTAGCGATCACGAAGAATAGGCAGCTGAAATGTTCATATAGAATAATATCTTCCTCAAGCAACAAAGCCTGTAGCTAGAGCTACATGTCTGAGAATTTTTAAAATGCTCCATTCCATTTAAATCTCTTTTTTTTTTCCTGAATACCATTACTGCATGCTTTAATAGGGCACATAGCTGCAAGGAAAAATAACTCCAAATTTTATCTGCAACAAAATTGTCCTCAACCAAGAAAAATTCTGAATGTGTTTGGGGACATCACTTCATCTGAATATGAATTCATCTGCACCACTATTCAGGATTGACAGCAGCAAAGGATGGAAAGCTTCAATATTTGTTTAAAACGACATTTTCCTCAACCAACAAAGCCTGTCTCAATTGCTAGTATAAGTCTGGATATGTCTGAAGACAGCATTCCATTTGTCAATGAATACAAATGAATCTGTATAGCATCAGACCATTACTATTAAAAATGTCTGTGATGACTGAAACAAGATTATTGCCCTGAATGTAAATTGGATTCAGCCATTGTTACCCTGTCCCCAGCTACCATGCCATCCCACATCCATCTTGTATATTTTTTGCAGCTCATTTCTTTGCTGATATTGCTTTATCTATATTCAAGACAGATATCTTTTCCACATTTTCTTACATTTCTAAGTCAATTTTGTAACATCAATTCCGTCCCACTATTTATTGATCTGTCAGTCTGTTTCAGCAGATCTGCTGAATCATATTTTACTGTCGCAATGTTTTACAAGTCATTATGGCCAGCAGATATGATTTTTGATATGCAAATGCCCACATGACTCAGCCTATGGTGGAAAAGGACACAGCTGCTACAGCTTGTTTATCACTAGCCCAGCAAGCTTATATCACTGCATGGTACCACAGACAGCCCTACACTTCATGTACAGTGTACATGTACAGAATAATTAGCAGGCAAGGACCTGCAATGATAACAATTTGAATAGGTGTGGTGACAGAGCTTTGTTTTGCTTTTGTTTGTTATTCTACATTGTTTCTGTCACATTTCCATGTCCTATCTATGGAGTAATTTTACTTAAGCACAAACAGTGAAGGGGTGGATTGGGAATGGTGTTTAGATTGAATGAGAGAAGACAAAAATTCTGAACTGAAACTATGTGCATGTAAAAAAGCCTTTTCTTAATGAGGCCATAGGGGCATTGGGTTGTTATCCACTGTGTCCCGGTGTAGGACATGGTATTGGAAGGCGGAGCCCATCCCTCTCCTTCCACTGCCTTTAACCTCCAAACCGAACTCAGGTACTCATTTTTACACACGGGTAGAGTGAGGAAAGTCGTGTAAAATGCATTTTCCAAATCCAAGGACATGACAAAAAGCCAGGAATGCCAGGAATTGAACCTGTGACCTCTTGACCTTGTGTCTGCTAGCTCGGCCATTAAACGCAAATCAAATTGACATGTACATGTACCGACTATAAAAATGTTGTCTTCTTGCACTCGGTCTGATCGTATATGACCATAAACAATAACATGTGTCTAAGATTTACACAATGCATCTTTCCATAGCATCACTTCAAGCTGCATTTGATTTATCATTTAGTCAATGGATGGCCCATTTTTGGGTAAAGTGCAGTGCATATGTTTTTTGTCATGAATAATGCTATGATCAAAATTCAAGCATTTTGCACTATAGGGAAGATACCACATAGCTGAAGATTAAAGTGGAAGATGTACTCTGTTCAATTTTGCACTAACATGGGTGCACTTTTATACCATCTGGGTTTGCTAGCACAAGAATCACACATCAACTCTTAAACGGCACATTAAGATTACATCGTAACTCTAATCAGTCTTGAAATGTTCTGTTGTCCCTATTGCAACACTGTGAAAAAAACAAAAAAAGGCAAAAAATCACAGACCGGGATATCATGCCGGTGTTAATGATTTACAAAGCTCATCCCTGAATATACAGTAACACTGATGCTCAATAACCAAAGTTTGAGAAATGGCAACGTAATCATTCAGTCCCTGCCTCAACCACATGCTTACATACGAATACCCAGGATAAAGTAAAGGCCCTTTCTCTATAAACGTCAGGAAAAAAACAAGTGAACAACAGCAACAAGCAAACAAACAATACTAAGAATGTGCTAGGATATTTTGCAATGTTAGGCCGTCAGAGGAGATTGTAACAAATAACTGACGTCTCTTACCATCCAAGGGGTTGACGAGTCCACTGCTGTCCCAGTCAAACTCTGCAGGTGGAATGGATTCCTGAAAGGAACAACACAAGCTGTTAGGATCCTCCATCTCACCTGGAAGACATGTGCTAATTAAATATAATCAAACTTATCCGGCATCTGAAGTATAAGGCAAGTGCGGCGATTTCAAAATACTGTAAAAGCAGAAATGTTCGCGGTGGTTTTATGTTTGCGGTTTTCGCGGTGACCGTTCTACCGCGCACTTAAAACCACCATGAAAATTTTTGTCCAATACTGTAGCACTATGTGACTATAGCACTTCCGCAAACATATAAAACCACAGCGAACACTCAACTTTCGTCTTAGCGTGAAATAAAAACCATGCGAACTGCATTTACAGTACACTGCATCTGTAAACTAGAATATTGAGCCCTGTGTATGAAAGTTCATAAGATTACAATCTAGACTCTATATGGCTGCAATCCAAATACTGATTCACTTTTTTGATTGGGTTCAGTGGGAAATTTTGGCAGGCAACACACGTCCATCTGTGTTTAACAGCCTAATATTTGGTAGCAAGAAAATGGATATGGTAAGCACAATTTTGTGAGGTTGAGCACACGGGTTAATGATCTCTTGCATCTCATCAGATCATGATCTCTTGCAGTATAGTCAAACCTGTAGAAGTGACCACCTCTACATATGGACCACCTGGCAAATATGACCATTTTTTGGTAGTCCCTTAACTAATTTTTCCCATTTATACAAGCATCAAGAATCCTGTTTACAATCACCAAATATAGGTCTTCTTGGGCAGTTTTGACTGTTATTATCTTCGCCGAGTACTTGTACTCGGGAGGATTATGTTTTCGGTTGAAAAATCTGTTAGGTGGGTCTGTATGTATGTCTGGAGCATAACTCAAGAAAGCTTCGATGAATCTTTATGATTTTTGGTAGGTGTGTAGTGGTTGTGCAAAGGAAGGTCAAGTTCGAAAATGGTCCACCTTGCGTTTTTCAACAGTACTGCAGCGGACTTTGAATTTTTTTGTGTTTGTATGTAGGCAAAAAAAGTGACGAAAACGTTGATGGATCTTCATCATTTTTTGCAGGTGTGTAGATGCTGTAAAAACGGAGGTCAAGTTCAAAAATGGTTCTCCTGGCATTTTCCGTCGGTACTGCAGCGGGCTTTGTTTCGATGTGTATTTCTTGTGGACAAGATAACTCGAAAAGCTGTCGATGGTTCTGCATGATATTTAGTGGATGGGTAGGGTTTACAAAAAGGAAGGTCAAGTTCGATAATGGGCATTCTAGCGGGTTCCTAAGGTACTGCAGCCGAGCTTCAAAATTTGAGGGCATGTTTTGTACAAGTGCTATGGTCATGATTTTTGTGTGGTAGATAGTTCATGTTATAGGAAGTAAGTTGTGAAAGTTTGGGCCCCCTAGCGTCTTGTTTGGAACTGCAGTGGGTGTTCTTGTTTTGACCTTCGGACAGGAATAACTTGAGAAGGGGTCGACAGATCGTCGTGACGTTTGGCATTCAGATAGCTCAGATGGTACTTTACATAATAAACGACTAATTATGCGAATCAGGATATAATTGGCATAATTAGTAAGGAAAGTTTGATGCATTTCATATTGGGACCCTGAAACATGTGACGGTTTCCCCGAAAACAGGTCTTACAAACAGATGGCCAGGGAAAGTAGGTCAAATAAACAAATAGAGCACAGCACTGCTCTCCAAGCAGAGGTGTGGGTCCGGCTGTTTTTTCACATGTTTAGTTTAGGCATGTTTGTCCAAAGCACGTTGGCGACATAACGAAAAGGGGACGAAAAAGAAAGCCCGACAAAACACCTAAAAACACGTCAAAAACACGGCTCTGCTTGGAAAGTACATTGCTCCAAAACTGCACCACTGCTAGGTACGGTAAAGTCACATTTACTATGTCTTTCAAAATGTGTATGACATGGAATAAAGATTTATTCTATTCTTATTCATATATATTGACTGCACCATTTCATTGTCACATTCCACTTACGACACTGCAATTTCAAACCTTTGAGGGCCCATAATTTCAACATACTGTACTCATTTCTTTTTCATGACCAGTTTTAACATATATCAGCAGACAAGACACTTACATTGTACACTAGTCCTGTACCAGCAAATGATTCTTAACCCTATCTCCCCCCCCCCATCAAATTTTCAGGGGGTGATATCAAAGCATGTAAATATGAATTACTATCCATCATAAGCCTTGATTATTTGGCGAAGATAATGTGTTTGAGGAACTCTAGTTTGTTAATGTGTATTAAATCAAAATGTTTGCACAATGCCATTCCATGACACATTGTGAAAGAAATTTGTCCATCGCACCTTGCTATTGTCCTTGAGCTGAACTGGTTCATCCACGGTGAGGGAGGTGATCTTCTCCGCAGCAGACACCGGCTGCACGGGACCTTTGGTTGGCTCCAGCATTCCCTATCATGTACAAGAACACTCCTGTTATCAAGGCTATTTCTTAGGGTGCAGTTCTGACAACCATCAGTAGGTGGCACTCAGTGTCATATCAGTAAAAGATCATATTTTCTACTCATGAGTCATAGAAGAAAATCAATATAACCTAACATACCTAATTGATGGAACATATTTCTAACATCTTTAGAGTGCCACATGAGTATGCCACGGTTACGACGTTTCTTTTACCAAATTAGCTGATAGGTATCAATAACTACATTGGCAGGAATAGATACCGGTAACAGCAACTTGTAACTAAATGGCAAAAGAACACATAATGCATAGAAAGTCTTTCAGTATTTGCTAACCCAATAAGACAACAATTTACAATCTAAAAACTGCCTCTCTGGCATTCAATTGTGAATAATGACAGTTATGTTCCTCCCTCATGACTTTACACAGTCAACATAAGAAAAGTACTGGACAAGCCTGTACAAACTAAGAGTATGAAGATCTACATATATCATTTTACCAACAAGCAATTTCTGACATGAGAAACATTCATCTATCCTGATGGAAATAGACTGGGCTGGACATTCAACAGGGAGGCAGAATTACATTACAACAAATGTTCATAAATTAAACCTGAATAAAACTGCAGCATCTATTCCCTGTAGAATTTCAGTGGAGCACCCCACCTACCACACCAGTAGTTGTTGTCAGCTACAGTCTACAGATAACCAGTTGGTACACATGTCTACTGGGGGGAAATGAAACTTCCTCCCTGATTAATGTGGGGCAGGGCTACAATCTGTACAGAGTGCTCCGGGGTCTCAAACCGAGGGGATGGGGAAATTAACATGTCTGCACTTGAAGCGCAATCGATACAATAAATGGCCAAATGCCATTAGTTGATTAGAATGGATTGGAGCAGGAGACAGGGGACTGTCAACTGATATCTCCCAGCCTGAAACTTAGCATGGCAAGGTGCCCTGAGTGACTAACTTTTGTTGGCAGCCAAAAATTACATTTAGTGCACTTAAAAGCCAATAGCTAAGTTTTCAACAAACCTACAAAAGGAGGGATAAACCTCAAGTATTCAATCTGCATTGAAAATCTTCTGACAATTTTCTGTGTCACATGTCACAATATAGACTACATTTATTGGTCTTAATGTTTTTTTAGAACAAAATGAATCCAGCATTGGGTGATTCAAACTTATATTTACGTCCGATCCTCAAGTTATTGAACATCAGCAAAAGCTACAGACTAGACAAGGAAGAAGTGCACAGTTTTCAATACACAAGTTGGCTCAGTACAACATGCTGACTAGGTCAGCACTCTCATCCTTCGGACACTTCTTACATGGCTACTTCAATAGGCTTCTTCACCATTCAATCTATATCTGCCAACTTTTGCCATTGGTCAGAGGAAAATCGATGAGTCACACTGACACTAACATCAATCCAGATGCAGAGGTTAATGAAGATAAATTCCAAATTGCAAAGTAACATGTAGCAAATGGGAAGTATGTTCTGGACTGTGATAGCCAATAAGAGCAGCCTATTTTCAGGGACAAATGGGGAGGGGGGGTAGAAACTTCACTTGATAGAATGTCTAAAGGTGAATCAATTGAAATTGAATATGATGTAATCATTTACAATATCCTCCTACAATACTCCTCCCTTCTTGTTAGTGGTTGATAGTGTTATGTAACCACGGCAAATCTTGGTGGGCAGCTCATGAATTGTCATATACAAATTGTCATATACAATTGGATATGAAAAATTCATGACCATTTTGGATAATATTATGTGTTAGGATGAAACAAACAAACAAACAAACAAACAAACAAACAAACAAACAAACAAACAAACAAACAAACAAACGGCCGTACAACAGACAGACAGATTAATCTAATACTTCTATAGTTTGATTAGAACATGAAGTTACGACTTACCAAGCTGGCAGCGTAGGCTGGTAAAGCCTTCTTTCCAGGCAACAACTGTGGAGAACATAGCACATTACATCATGCACAGACTACAAGCATGCATGGCAAAGGCAAACAGCTACAACAGACACAGGTTAGTTCTACCCTTCTAGTTCCTGTGTAGCTGGGCTTGAAACAAACAGACTTTCTATCCAATAAAGTTCACAGGGAGGGGGTTGTTATCAAAATGGTGTTTTGAGGAGGATGGTCTTAAAAAAAGGAACACTCAAAAAGTTCAATGTGAAGTCAACTTTGCGCCCCTTTTGAAGTTAAAAGTTATGGTGAAAATTGTGTTTCGAGTCCTGCTGTGTTATATACATATAGGAAAGCACGACACATGAAATCATTCCATAAGGTTGCAAGTTGTTAAGATAGTGGCATACTATATCATACTTAAACTACTTTGTCAGAAGTTGCCTTAGTAAGCTTATTTCCCAACTGTAAGCACTTTCATGTTATGTCATTGTGTTAGGTAGACTTCATCTATCATAAGCATCTTGCATGAGCACAAATGCTATCATGCATTGAATGGAACAAAACAAACATTGAGTACAATGAGAAAACATGGTGATAATTTTTCTTTGAGTGTGTGGACACAATGGTTGACACTGCCTCTTCATGTCTTGTTAGTGTGGAAACAATAGACATGTAGGTAAATGTATATCTAAGTGTTATTCATTCCTGTCTCAGGTATATGAACACAACAGTACACAATACTCAATAGTGAAGGAATCTACACAATACAACATGAAACTTGTGGACTTACAATATTGCGCGTATCCACCCCCAGAGAGCACAGTAGTCTCTCCCGCTCCTGTGAATGCATCCATGTGAAGCTGAGGGCATGGGTGCTGTCTATGTCCTTCAGACTATCCCATAGATGCAGTGGGGTAGTTCTGCAACAGTAGGGAGCAACATTACTCACAATTCATTATGTCTTATGTACATGTATAGAATAGAATAAAAGAGTGCATGGACATAAGGCAATTTATGAAATGAAGAAAGGAGGCATTTTCTCTGTCCAGGATCTTGCCATCAGTCCATGATTTACTCTTAGCCAGACATAGAAATGAAAAATGGACACAACTGTGACTACATTTATCTATTACCTTTAGGTAAAACAAGCTCAATGTTTGGTTTCATGTTAGAAAGTATGTATAGAGACACAAATGTATCCATCACTTCATAAGAAAATCCCATCATCAAGTTGCAGTTGTGAGGTAACAGAGGTCACGTTAGACCGAGGAAATCTTGGATGGAGTGTTTCAAGAAGAACGTCAAAGTGTGCGGCCTCACGAGTGTGGACCCACTGGGCAGAGCTCACTGGAAACACGGTGTGTGAAGACTATTAAACCAACTTCTTCCCACCCATGTCAGGGACCCCTGCAGCAATTTAATCAAATACTGGCTAGTTACTACAATACAACATGCTTACTTTTTGTCCTTGCTGTCAGGTCCAGCCTGTGCTGACTGTTGGGTGATGATGTCCAGTAGTAGCTCTAGCAGAACTTCTGATGACCCGAGCTGTTTCACAGGGAAACAGTTCAGGAAAGCATCACCTGCCTGGCTGCCAGCCTGGGAACAAGAAGACACATGAGTCTGAGTGTATCCCTGAGCTACGTATATCCCCAACCAAATTTCACCCAAATATGAGAATGTGTCACCATCTAGAAAGGTGTTTGGTAAAAAAATGCCATCAGAAGAAACATGAGAGGAAGCAATATATATTATAAGGGTGGTTTAAGAAATAATAGCTGGTTAATTTGGCTATTGAAAAGCAAGAAATCAAATACCTCAGGATGCTGTTATGTTATATAATATACATTCCATAAGAAAAGCATGATTTTATATGTAAAAGGTGATAAACAAATAGATAAATCACTATTCATCCTCCTGTATGGAAAAAATGTTGTTTTTACTGGTCAGCAGGCATTCTATAATCAAGACTTGTATAAAAAACACTTACAATAGAAGTGCTGGCAGAAGAACTGGTTTGCTGGAAGCCACCAAAGTCTCCAAACTCCGGTCCTGAAGTAGAGGCAAAGGAGCCAAACTTGTCCTCTTCTTTGGTAGGCTTCTCCTGGCCTTCGGAGAACTCTCCAAAGTTCGACGGGCCAGAGAAAGAGGCCCAGTCATCCTCCTTACTGTCACCCGTGCTGAACTCACCAAACTCGCTGTCTTCAGCTTTTGGCCCTGGTGCTGAAAACTCCCCAAAGTCGTCAGTTCTGTCATCTTCTGACTTTACAACAGAAAAGTCCTCTGCAGCGGTATCAGCAGATGTTGGCTGATCAGTAGATGTAAAGTCACCAAAGTCATCCTCTCCATCATCCCCTGTACTATCATATGCTGGTTTATCATTGTCATCTACACTTTTCCCAACAATGCCGGTGTCTTGAGAACTTAAGTCTTTGTCACCAGAAGGTTTACTTTGTACATCTTCTACATGTGTTGCCAGATCTTCAGATTCAACAAAGTCTCCATCCGGTTTGGTGCTTCTGTCACCGGATGGACAGGCTTCGTCTGAGAGGGAATCTATGGGTAAAGTTTCATCTTGGGGTGTTTCCTGAGTTGAGGCAAAGTCACTGAATTCATCGTCTTGTCTGGAATAATCGCTGGCAGAGCCCCAGTCACTGGCATTACTATACAGGTCTACGTTCCCATCTTCTGGTCTCTTACCAACTAAAGTGAAGTCAGAGAAGCTACCAAACTCCCCGGCAGGGCCTCTGAAACTAGCCCAGCCATCATCGTTATCCTCCTTGTCACAGGGAACTTCCTCACTTATAACATCTAAAGGTTTCCCAACTGAGGGTTTGGAGAAGTCTCCAAATTCATCTGTTTCTGCCTCTTCCAATGCACTTCCTGTACAGTCTCCTACTTTGTCACCTTCAGGGCAAACTACAGTTTGTTCACCTTGGGAGTTAGTGTCATTGAGTTGACCTTCATGCTGTTCTGCAGTTGGAGCTGAAATTTCCACCTGAATTCCCATATTGCCCCCCTCCCCAACTTCAGCTTTCGAGGACATGCAATCAGAATCACTTGGACTGTGTTTAGGAAAGGCACCAGCTGATTTAACCTGACTTTGTTCCTCACCTGTGTGTTCTAAAACACTTGTGGCATTTGTATCACATTCGGACAAAGACTGTCTATCATTCCCTGATTCCTCTTTCATCGGTAAGTCTGTGTGTTCATGGCTTGAATTCTCTTTTGCAGCATTTGACTCCCCTAGACATGTACAGTCATCCTCAGTGAGAGAGTTTTTGGTTTCCTGCGATCCTGAGAAATCTCCAAACTCTGCTGATGCTGAGCCTTGTTCACTTGGACTTCCATTTGTCACAACAGTTGTGTCTTGTTGGGAAACATTTTCCTGTCCTTCACTAGATCCTGTCCTTACATCTGAAGTAGACACACTGCTGAAATCCCCAAAGTCATCATTCAGAGTGCTCTGCGTAACACTTCCTGTCATTGCACCTGTACCCATGCCCAGGCTCTCAGGCTTCAAATCACCCTCCCGAGCTTCTAATCCGTTGGCATTTGAGTCCACGACAGAAGTCGGACCGTTCCGAACAGGAAATGTACCAGGCTTATGGCTCTCAAAGGCAGCCCATCCTCCATTTTCCAGACTATCCTTGACACCATCCCCATCAACTCCATGGCTGTCCTTGACAGTTTGGAATGTGAAGGAGTCATTCTGCCCTGGAGAGAATGAGTCTGCCGCACTTGAAAAGGTCCCAAAGTCATCATCGTCGAAATCATCGGTCATGGAATGGCCTTCCTCTAATGGAGGTGGTGAGGAAGACAACATGGGAGCAAAGTTGCCCGAAGCCATTTTTTTGTTTCTTGCCTTTGGTGATTGCGATAATATGTAACCTGAGCAGAGAGTCTTTTCTACGTTCTGGAATATTCTGCCTGCCTCTTGTCAGTAAGTGTCACATCCCACATTAGCCTACAGAACAGAAAGAAAAGATACAATGTAATCTCCATGCTATACCACAAAGATTATACCAACACTATCACATCCCATGGATCCATCTCTTCACTACGTACATGCTGTACTTACAATTCGGTACAAAGGACAGGTCTGTAGTCTTACAAAGTTACATGGATAGCTTTTATTTTATATTAAGGACGACTAAACCATGCTTATATGCAAGAAAATAGTTACTCAAGCAACTGGATAGATTTTGGAAAAGGTAAAAAATTGGGATCTTGATTTCAAAAGATCTGCTCATAGATTTGCATTTAGTTGTAGACATAATACCTGAACTCTGTATGGATAAAAAATATAAGTTGACACTATCCATGACACAGCCAGGGCTACCATATGGGGTCAGCAGACAAGGTACCATGCTGTCAGTTTCCCTTTTTTTACAACACTTCTTCAGAGCAACATCTCATAACATTTGGTGCAATATACATGTACAACATGTATTGTATAGCATAACTCTAATATGGCAGAAAAATATAAATTGTAAAGAAACCTATACAGGTGGTAGATTTGTTAACACTTACAATAACGTGACACATGCCATGATAAATCATCAACAACAAGCCTTATCATCAAATGATGGATAATTTGATATCTCTTTTCAGGAATGGATAGAACTATGATAAAAGGAATGCAATTTCTCAGATATGAGTAGAGTAGAGTAGAGTAGAATTTTCGGTCAGGTAGGACTGCTCCAGTTTAGACCGCTCTTCATTGTTGAATTCCATTTCACTCAACTGTCATGGTGGGTTTGTGTGGATGTTCCAAAGCTCTGTGGTTGTACTTTACAGGGTGAACTTCCATGTACCTGTCGAATCTGGCTTTGAAGGCATTAACTGAGGGAGCGTTGATCACTTCTTCTGGGAGTCGATTCCACCAGGGGACCACCCTGTGCTTGAAGAACAGCAACCTCCTGTTTGTTTTTGTGAATGTTCTTGTTAGCCGTAAGCTAACAAATATGCCAAATCAAAGTGGTCGGGCAAGTCTAAGGTAGAAATCTATATGGACAAAGGTGACAAAAAGGCATGCAGTGGAACATTTTGTATGTTGACATGGTATCACTGCATGTTAGCATTCAAAAAGGGTCTTTGGAGCAGCACAAGGGGACATATTTGTCTATGCGCCCCTGGCTCATGAATGCAAACTTGTGTTTAGTAACCTCCAAGCAGATGTTTGATCAAAAAGTAGTAACATCTTTTGATCTGCTGTTTTTCTTGACTGCACTTATTTGTGGTTAAGTACTATCAGAAAAAACAGTGGACTTTCTACACCAACATCTGCTCTGAGATTAAGTATTTAGTACTAAGCTACCTTTCCGGTAAACAGCCATGAAAGCAGAGAGTAACAGGTGGTCCTTCTTCAAAGAAAATTTTGTTACCCGAGGCACATTCTACATCAAGCAGATTATTTCTACATAACCTACAAGACAAACATCCTGACCAAATCTGTGTTTGCTTTCAACATAGCCATTATTGATATCATATTTCGTACAGCTGAAAAACAATATGTTAAATTGGTATTTCCATTTTCAATCAAATTATGTTCAAGGAGCCGGATTGTCATTCAAGTTTCTGAACTATTACTTAAATATATATCTTATATCTTACAAGGGCGTGCTGAAAAATGTGTAGAAACCTTAGTACTAAATGTTGACACTTTTCAGATACGCCCACTTGGTCACTTTGCTGCAATTACACATGCATAAATTTTGTTGTCTTGCATTGCTGTGATGAGAAGACTACTACTGCACAAATACACGGCGCAAGTTTAGAAATAAACACAGGAAATTATGTGACAGCCCATTTGCACAGCATATGCTTGAAACTACACAAGTGAGACTGAAAGACCGGCTCTTGAGTTGACGATCGTAGTACACTCGTGACTGAACAGACTGGCCTCTGGACCGGAACTCTTGTGTCATCAGAGAACTTTGGCGAACATTTATCGTATCTATACGTTTTGCACGATTTCCCTGATACCGTCTGTTGGCCAGTGTGTTCTATAGTGTACAAAGGCTTCTTATGATATCGAATTTGCGCAGGAAAACTTACTGTTTGTGAGAAACGGTCCACTTTTTAGATGGTGTTGACTTTCGTTCTCTTGCCACATAGGTTCGGCCATGATTACTACCCACAAGTCCCGTCAAAACCGGAAAGACTTACTACTTTCTAGGGAACAAAAAGGTAAATAGGTATTTTTATATTCTTTCTAAAACAACAAAATAAAGGATTTTTTGTAACAGAATGATAATATATACTAGTTGTTATTCTACTTATATCTACATTTTTCAAATTTTACCGTAACATACGTATCCAAATGTATTAAATATTTCACTACCCCCCTTTACGAAAATGAAGTAGTCTACCCTAAGGGGGAGTTACAAAACCACGCGAAGGGCAGTAACTCTCGCGAGATGTGAAGGTTTGTTTTGGAGGTGTCATCATATCATCAGATGAGGAGGCAGCATCCACTGAGATGAACCAGCTGCCTGTTGGGCCTGCATGTTGAGTGGAAGCGAGGAGTGATTGCCTACAGAAAAAAAAGGTTATGGCTTCAAATGGAGAGGGACGCTTGATTTCAAAAGAAGAGCTAGCAAAGCACAACAAGAAAGAAGACGCTTGGATTGTTATTGATGGAAAGGTGGGAAGAAAATCTTCAGCGCTATATGAAATATTACATCTAGTGACTGGAAGAACTCATTGACCTGGTCACAAATGCTTATTTCGCACTACTTAAACAAAAAAGAACTTGCTGCATTGTCCTATATTGTCGGTTTGTACTTTCTGTGAATGTTACAACCTTCCTATGACTCATCTTTATGTAACATAATTTTCTGTGTTGAATAATGCTCGTAATTGGAAACTAGGACAGCAATTTGCAGCTGACATTTCCCAGACTCATGTGATCTTGCCTGATGTCTATGATATGTATATAATGTGTTTCAAGGAAGCTAGTGAAGATGTCTCTTGTAGGGATTCTTCTTCTTCTTTTTTTTTTTTTTTTCAACCTTTATTTAACCTTCTTCAGGTTTGGTAGCCAACATCAACTTGCCGATGAATCTACTACACTTGATATCGGGTTAGCAGATGATTATTTGGTATGGTAACATGATAACATCATTGGGGGCTTTAGATATGTATTCACCCATGAGACAAAGTTTTTGACATATGAAAAGTTTTGTCCTACAATCTTGGACACTTAGCGTCTGCTCTTTAGTAACTCAGGTCAAAGCAAACAAAAGATACAAAAACGGAAGTTCTGCTGCAGTACCAAGGTCACATATCAGGGGGCCCAAAATCTACCTTGAATTTCAGCTTCACAACACCTACCCACATACCACATATCATTGCAATTCATCCAGAGGTTCTGGAGTAATGCTGTCGACAGTAGTGCAGAAACACAAACACACATACACAGACAGACACACACACAGACACACCCAAAACTATATCTACATTTTTCATGGAGATAATTACTGTATGTACTAAAATGGTGCTGCAGATGCTTTTGCTGATCTTTTCTGGCAACTCTACATTTATTGATTGTGTTTTGCAGGTGTACAACATGACAGACTATGTGGCCAAACACCCAGGTGGAGACGCCATTTTGCGGAATGTTGGAAGTGACTCATCAAACGGGTTCCACTCACAGCCAGCACACTTCACTGTGGGGAATTACATCAAGGATAAACTGAAGAACACTCACTATGTTGGTGAATTCAAGTCATAGGATTTGAGATTTTATTGAACTTTTCATTTGCAACTTTTGCTGTTTGGTTGAATGGCAAGGAAATTTCTGTCCTTATATTCAAGTTAGCTTGTGCAAAATGTGATACATGTGTATGTACATTCAGGGAGGCTACCGGTATATGAGTGCCTAGCTGTTACAGCTTTGTACATTGAATTGTTGTTACAAGTTGTCTTTGATGTCTTGAGATGAATGGACCAAAGGATGAACTGTCTGTGTATTGATGGTGAGCTGACATAATTTTGTGTAAATGTCTTATGTGAACAATGATGCCATACCGTGGTCATGTACATGTATACCTGGCTGACACAGTGAAATTTAACAGATCACAAAATTAATACTGGGCTCTTAACTACACAAAAGGATTTCATTTGCTGACATTTTTGTAACCTTTCAGCTACCTTCCTCAGGGCTTACTGCACACTCCTTGCCTCACTGTGGCATAGCGAATACATAACATTCAATGTTTATTGGCAATTTGGCATGTAAAAATTGCCAGATTGCTTAATACAATGTACTAAACTTAAATGCAGTCCTGCATTCATGGTTGCAATATAGTTACAAAGTGTATATTGTGCCTGTGTACTGTTATTTATGCTCCAAGACATTTGATGGACGATCACAAGAGTGATGAATAAAGATAGCTTTCAGATATCATTGTACATGTTGTGTTGTCATTGCTCATCTTATTGAATAAATAACTGGTAGTAGATACAAAAGATACATACTGTCCAAAAGACTAGGTATATCCTGTTACCTGATTGAACCATACCAAAAGGTATATTTTGTTAAAAAGAAGCAGTGTGTTCTGTTAAGATATTGTCATTATAGTACTCTGTTATCCTATTGATTGTAGCTGATGTGAGGGTGCAACACTCGTCCCACTTGTTTTGATCCATGCTGGTTTTGGACACAAGGTTCTCCACATACTGTAGGATACTCTTCAAAAATCTGCAAAGAAAAATTTATAGGGTTAAACATCTGATATAGTGCCAAGCTAGAGATGAGCACAATATAACTCTTCTTCTTCTAACAATATACTTTAGGTACTGTAGCAAATTAGCCAGAGATGAGCACAATATTCTTCTTTTTACAATACAATATTACTTTAGGCACTGTAGCAATTTACAGCAGGACGTCTCTTACTTTCTCTGTTTTCGCTTTTGGGACGACTCAATTCGTGATCGTGACAGGTCTCCTAGTGTCAGAAGGTGATGGACCGTAACCATGACAACCAGCTGTAGACCATTGAAGACGGTCTGGAGGCTGCAACAAATGACAACAGACATCTTAAGCATGACATCTTCACCTTTTAATGAGGACTATGCTGCTATGTAATATGGTTTATTTACAAAGTTAAAATCCTTCCCACACCATCTGGTGTATATCTCTGCTCTTATAGGCCTTGGGCCACGCAGGTCCCAACAGTAGTGGGCTAGTCCACTGGTAGTGGAGTGTGTTCCAACTCCCATAATGATTAGTGCGCAGCAGAGAAAGCAGTTTGTACCATTTTTTCAGTCTTTGGTATCACCCATCCTGGGTTTGAACCCCCAATGCAAATGTAAGGCAAACACTCTACCCATTGAAAGGCATTAAAGGCTATGTTAAAGTCTTCAACACCTGACAGAGAATGCCTGACCTGTCCAGCATTCTGGCATAGTTCTCCCTTTGTCTGGACCGAAGTTGCCTGTTCCTCCACAGCTCGCACCTCTGTTCAGCTGTCCCCTGGATGTTCTGTGATGCCGTCTGGCTGTTGTCCATGATGTGTCTCAGTAAGGAGACCATCTCCAGCTCACCGCGGGGTCGGTACACTGTCTTCACAGGCTCACACAGACATGCACGCATGGGCGTCTCGTAAACCTGCCAGGAGTTGGGAGTACTGAAGAAGAAAAATTTTATTCATCAATGATTGCCTCTTTATACATGTACAGTGTATAGCACACTCAGATCTGTCCTTGGTGCTGAACACCATCCACACTCAGTGAATATCATCCACACTCAGACCTGTCCTTGTTGCTGAACACCATTCACACTCAGTGAATATCATCCACACCCAGGCCTGTCCTTGGTGCTGAACACCATTCACACTCAGTGAATATCATCCACACCCAGGCCTGTCCTTGGTGCTGAACACCATTCACACTCAGTGACTATCATCCACACTCAGGCCTGTCCTTGGTGCTGAACAGATAACAGTTAAGAGAATGAAAGCTGGATTAACAGTGGTATCTTGGTTGAAGGTGTGGAAATGGGACAACAACAATCACCAAAATAATTTTCCTATGTTCTTTGTATCATGCTTCTTCTCACATCACACTAGAAGATGTAACAAACTCTGCAGTTCCCACCTTAGGTCTGCAAGGGTGGAGTCAGGGTTGTGTGAGGGCAGAACTTTGTACAGAGCCATATTTACTCCAGACACTACCTTCATAGTGTGTGGGTTGTTTGCTGCCTCCTCTGAAGGCTTGGCGTGGTCTCCTTTTCTGTAGGGAATCACATAAAACCATGTTGTATTAAAAATGATTATTGTGATATTCTGCTGCATGTAGTGATCAGAAAAAGTGAAAGGTTGCGCATATACATGTAGGTTGTGAACATGGCCATACATAAGGTTCCAATAGCAAAGCTGGGCGATAAATAAAATTGATGTAATATTGCCTTACAGCTCCCCTGCAGAGGGCCTGGGGACCTGAAGCCAAGTACTCATGGAATCCAAACAGGAGTATACCTGGAAAAGACACAGAAAGAAATTTTTGACTGTGTGTAGACATGAAGAAAAGAATTCAACATAGAAATAATTGTTTGTAAGGGAGTCCAACATGTATGAAAGTGTTTGTAAGTTTTCTCACCCTTTGGACAAGCAGGGCTGTAGGATGAAACAAAGACTTGTACCTCTGAACCACCTGTTCCACATGGACAGCTGTTCCTGACTGTTTGATAGTAGAGAGAAGAATTTTCTTTAGCATGGTCAGAAGCCGGCTGTGCCTTTCATCCCCCTGATTCAAAATTACAAGACGTGCAATGATTGGGACCAAAGAGCAAAGTTTTTTCAGAATGGAAGATTGTATCTGAAGATAAAAATAAGCCAATTCAGTTGTTCATTTTAATGACATCTCACTATTGCTTCAACCATCCTTCAGAAATGCAACTTGTGAGTAGTTGAAATGCAGTGATACACAGGAAATGAAAGAAAAAGACATAGATTAAATTACCAGCACAGATGTGTCAGTTGAGGCATATTTAACACAGAAGGCCAGGCAGACACACAGTACATGGTTGGCCAGGACAGCAGGAATGGTCGTCAGGTCCAGCTCACCGTGGCTGGCGTGATCTCGTACACGGGGGCCCTCCGTATGCACCAAGAGGTCCAACAAAACCTCCTGGAGAAGACAAGACAGATTTTACTGGGTAGAATGCTGGTGTCACCATCAATCTACATTATGCGCCATGTTGGCTTTTACTAATCTCCAAGCAGATGTTGGGGATGCTAAATCATAACATTTTCCTAGCTGCCCTTTTCTGCGTCATTGAGTGGTCAGTTTAGACACCAACATCTGCTTCGAGATTAGACATTAACTTGATCTCCAGCTGATGTCCACCTTACATGTTCTCCGAAGTTTTTCAGCTTTTCTTAGTCACAAAGCATTTTCTGATGATAAAGCATGCATATCTATTTATTCAAAATGCATATTTATCTATTCAAAATATATGTATACTAAATTGTTAGTTATATTGTTGCTAAAAATATAACCAAAGCTATAGAAAAGTGAGAAATTTAAAAAATGTAGCCCTATCATCCTTTAATGATAGGTGAAACGGTGCAAGACATGTTTATGAAAAATAGTCACAGAGGAAGAGACGACCATGACAATTGCATACAGAAAGGAGCCTTCATTGACTGAAGTGCTGCATGACTAGTAATAAAGTTCTTAGTCTGTGGATCAGGAAAGACACCCTCCTCACCATGTAGGAGTCCCCCAGTTCTGATGACATGTGGTTGGTGCTGCCATCCTGCAGGGTGGGGGACAGGATCTAGTGGTGTGGGGGTAGAAACAGTAAAAAGTAAGTTTCAAAGTGATCTCAAATCCAGTTTAATGAAGAGCTAGTCTTCCACTGGTTGTGACAGAAAAGATGGATCATGTGCACAGTATATACAGGTTTCATTTTACCTAGGCAAAATCCTCTAGCCCTTTTCAACAAGCACAATGAACAGTACTAGTGGACCCAACTTAATGTCCTGTTCTGTGGACTGCAACTCTTTCCATGTCAGGTGAGCAACAACAGCTAAGATTCAAACTTCCAACCTTTTGTCCAAAGGCAAATCACTAACAACTGTACTATGCATGCTACTGGAGGTACAAAAGTGGTAACAAAGTTTATGGCACTTCCAAAAACTCTTAAAGCTGAACCATAATGCTTTCAGACAGAAAAATGTCACTCACCTCATCAAATGTGGTGTAAAGGACTGAAGACTGGAAAACAATGAAAGAACATGTGATATATGCATTTACACCTGTTTTTCTCCTTCATGTCTTAATCAATCTAACCTAAGGGCAATGTGAACCACAGAATGTCTGGGATCAAGGGCAAAGAGAGAAAAACCATGATGTCTACATTATATCAAATGTCTGACTGTTTTAAATGTAAAAAATATTATAAACCAACAACATAGGTTCTGTCTGTCAATGCAGTAGCCAGTTGGCTCTCATTTGGACTTGCAGCAGTTTGTTTCTTTTGCTGTTACCTCAGCAGTCAGCATCCGTTGTGGACAGTTGTTCACCACAGCAAAGACTCTCCTCAGCCCATGTTCTAACTGTGGCAGCAGCAGCAGCAGACAGTGGCCATAGCTGGATAACGAATGTGTGACTAAGTAGTGATAAGTAACTACTATTGAAAGTCATGGTTAAGATACTTTATACTCTAACGATAGTGATTAATATGTAATTACACAGCTTGTAAAACCACGTAATGTATTGATGTGTAATGAAGACTCCAGGTATTAATAATGTGGGTGTACCGTATAAGTGAAGGAAACTACCTTTGATCTGAGAATTTTTCCAAAGCTTTCTCCCAATAAGGCACCATTGAAGGCTGGATGAATGCAGTTCTGTGGATGACATCCCTCAGGATGGGCAGATCAGTTACCTGTAGGACTGCACCAAGAAAGAAGGTCACAACTTGGTTTGTCTCCATCATGAAACTGTTGAAATCATGAAAATCATAGGCATCGACTACAGAAAGCCCATAGTCTTTGATGCAGTTTTTACCCATGTAGATCTGAACTTTCTGAACATTCATTATGGTGATTTACGGCTTGGATTTATCCATATCAATATTTGACTCCATCTCCCTATTATGTAAACATACTACTGTACAAACAACTGAGAGTCATAAGTGTTTAAGACAAGTATAGAAAATTGTATCAAATAGTTAGGGATCAAAGGAAAGCAATTTCCTTCTTGTTCACCATCAATAGTTTGTGATTGGAAGATGAAAGCTAGTAACTTTTGTATGGTATCACTGTACATAACCTAAAAAAATATAGCACTACAGTCAAAGAGCCCAAAATCAAATAACATGACAATATCGGGTCCACCTGGAAAGACCTTCTGCAGTTGCTGCAACTGTGGTGAGAGGTCCAGTGGGTTGCGGTGTGAGACCTCGTATAGGAAGGGAGCCTGCATGCCTAATGTTGTCACCACAACCAACAGGAAACTGACAAACCTTTGTAAGAAGAGGTACAACGCTTAGTCACAGCAAAATACAAAATCAAATATGAGTGGCGCCCATCTCCAATTCTATAGCCCTTAGGCCACACACATTTGTGCTGGTAGTGATGTGTGTGTGCAAAATACAAGTGATAGTTGAATTGAATTATAAGTTTAAGAAGGTCTTCAAGGACTCAGCTTTTAGGCTGACCTTTTGGTAACTTCACACTTGGTAACAGATTGAATCTAGCCTGGTATCCAATTCTAGATTCACATTGGTGCTCTGATTGCTCTCCTGTCAAATAGCCTGGCCCATTAATAGAGAATTGATTGCTATTTGAATATTTGCATGAAATATAAGCGAGATGTCTGATTGGCTCTTAGTTGCACAGTCTGAGTTACAACTGTATGGTAATTACTTATAGGGATCAAAAAGGCATTTGGAAGTAGAATCCCTGTTAAGCTGCTTCTTAAAACATTCCATACCAGAACTGATGAATGACCAGGGCCAAATGTTTCAATAGGGATGAGTGCCAGAGTACGGGGAAGCAATCAGCGGAGTGGATTGGAGCCAGAATAGGATGGATACTAGGCTAGGTTGAATCAGGATAGTCATCACTCAGACATGAACGTTCACTGCAATATTAGAGCTAGCTGCACAGCATACTCACATATCTGGTACCTCCCCAGGACTAAGGAATCCGTGCCAGGCAATGTTCCTGAGGTTCAGGCTGGAGGGAGGACCAATCAGGATGTGAAGACAGGACATCTACAGGCAAACGAACAACAACCCAAAACAACTGCATAAATTTCAATCTTAGAAACCAGTGAATTCAAATGTTTTAAAAAAACCATTGTACAAGATTCATAGGCATGTTAAGTTGCAGAAAAGAGATGATACAGAAAGGTTGGAGGACCTTACAGCTGTGCATCCAAAAATCTCTGTCAGCTCCCTGGTAGCCAGCAGGTCCTTCAGCAGGGAGGGGCACTGGGTACCATTCATCAGGAACACCTGGGGATGGGCAAACATCAAGATGTTGTAAGTGAACCAGTTTGGCTCACTGATGAGCTGTGGGACTTTCACATTCAATCTAAAACTGTTTCTCCCATTACTCATCTCTGCTGCATCAATTCCAAATGTTTTCTTAAGCCTGAGTCCTGCATCTGGGAATGAGTTCTAAGAAATGACCAAAAAAATTTTCAACACACGAAAAGTGGACAGGCTACTATTCTACAGTGTAGCTTAAGTAAAAACTTGTCTTTCCATCACTGTGGTCTGACCAAACAACACTGTGGGTTACAGGACCAGATTTATACTTGTATACTGAGGGAAGAAATACATAACCCTTTAAAACTTTCCCCATACTGTAACTTAGTGTAAGATGTGTACGTACATCTCCCAAGGCTCGCTCCAGAGCTGCTGTGGCCTGCAGCAGGCTCAAGGTACGGTCAGTCTGGTCTGATGTACTCAGAAGGTCAAAACACTCTTCAAACAACTGATGAGAAAAACATAATAAAACTGTTTTAGTGCTTTCAGATTGTACACCTGTTTACCTGTGCAGATTTACCACATCTTTTGACTGGTATTTAGAGTCTTAAAATAGATTTATCAAATAATTTATGGATGAAGCTAAGCTACCATGAAATGTGAGCATACAAATCTAAAGTATTAAACATTTGAAGTAGTACAATCAAACCTGCCATAAGTTTATAAGTGACCACTCAAGGGACCTGAAGAAAATGATCCCATTACAGTAGACTGGTGTGGTCATCATAGGCGGGATTCATAATGTTAAGGTCAATGCATAATGGGAATATGATTTAAGAGATACAAGATAATGGCCAAAGTGGTCACTAAGAATATATTTGAATGTAGCTATCAGTATGTCTACCATACTGATATAACCTTACTCATGTATGTACCTGTCCATAGCCTGTCCAGGTGAGATGAGGGCTGTACTTCCTCCTTCTCTCTGCAGGTGACAGCTGTGACAGGTAGGCATGCACAGCCCTGCACACAGGTGCAAGCCTGGACACTGCAGTGTGATAGTCAGGCACATTGGTACCTGTAGAGGGGTTAACACACCGTAGGTTACATTTTTTGTGTGATGTCCATGGTATTAGATAAAGATAATGCAACACGGACAGTCAATGTTTAATGCCAGTGGAAAAGATGCTTAAGAGGTCTACATTGACTTGTATGATGTGGTATAAATCATAAAATATTAGCCATGGATCTATGTTCCAAGAGCAAATATATACTCTGTCTTGCATTGAGTTCCTACAAGTTAATATTGATGAACACCTCCCTTCTCCTCCCACTACATAATCAAGTCTCCACAAACTTGAGATGATTTACAGTATTAAACAAGAGTCTTAGGACCCAAAATCTCCATGAAACTTACCTGTTCCCCCCATTCTATATCGCTCAATGGTATGACCCCCGGCCAGATGTTGGGGGCTCAGGTTCCACACTGACCCACTTTCGCTATCAATAGCTAGTAACAGCTGTTCGTAGTGCTACAATGGCCAAAACTGCAAATATAGATTTCCCCATTACTTAGGCAACTTAAGTCCAATTTGCATAATTTGCACTTCATTGTATACAACCCTCTCTAAGCTACCTGCCAAGTAAATAACATGAAAATCTGTCGCTCCTATCTTCAGTTATTCTCCTTTGAAGATTTTGACAAATACGCCATTACAGTTCCAGTGACACATACCAGAGGGCCCAAAATCGACCTTGACCTTTCTCCTCCCCACACCTACCCACATACCAAATATCATTACAATCCATCCACACGTTCTATAGTTATGCTGATTTTACGCATTCGGTGACACATACATACACACACGGTGACCAATTCATACACACACGCGCACACGCACGCAAACACACTAACTTAACATGATTTGCACTTCAGTGTGTACATCTCTGTCCAACCTACCTGCGTACCAAATAACATGAAAATCTGTTGTTCCTCTCTTCAGTTATACCCCTTTAGAACATTTTTACAAATAGGCCATTGCAGTTCCAGGGACACAAACCAGGGGGCCCAAAATCGACCTTGACCATTCTCCTCCCAGCGCATATCCACATACCAAATATCATTACAATCCATCTACACGTTCTACAGTTATGCTGACTTTAAGCATCCGACGACACCCATGCAAACGATTTACCTTCTTACTTATGCAAATTCGGTCTCATTTGCATAGTTTGCACTTAAGTGTGTACAACTTGGTCTAACCTACCTGTGTACCAAAGAACATGACGATCTGTCGATCCACTCTTCAGTTCTTCTACATTGAAGATTTTAACAAATACGCCATTGCAGTTCCAGTCACACATGCCAGGGGGCCCAAAATCAACCTTGACCTTCCTCCTCCTAACACCCACCCACATACCAAAAATCATTACAATCCATGTACAGGTTCTACAGTTATGGTGACTTTAAGTGTCCGGTGACACAAACATACACACAAACACCAAACGCAAGCAAAACAGTATATCCATGAAAAAGCCTTTTTTCATGGAGATAATTAGGCTAGTGAAATTGCTGATGAAATATAAAGACCATGCCAAGCACCTTCAGATGAGGCCTGATGAAGAGTTCTTTCCACTGCTTCCCATCGCAGTGTTCCTTCATCTGTCATGTACAAATGCCAATCTGAATGTTCATCGCTAGCATCAGTGTCCTGTAGCCCCACTTCACACACCAGTCTCTGGACGTTAACAGACAGAGAACTGTCCTGCTCAAGTTGTCCGAGCTGCTCTGAGGTGGTCGACATTTGATGGCTCCTTTCCTCTCTGCGTAGAAGGATTATAGTTGATTAATATGAGAGACTTACTTGGAGATTAATTAGTAACGTTATTGTTTGAGAGAATGAAGTTAATTTTGTGTCTCATAACGTCATCCATTACAAAGTAGTAACGTTATAGGGAAGAGTACTGGTGACATTGTTGGATAGAATTCAGCAGAACTCAGCATTTAGATATGGATAAACAAGAAACCATGAATCATCATCATACACAACATGAGTTACCATTTCAGTGTTGTGACACCTGTGATCGCTAGTTGTATTTCTAGACAAATCCGCTTGGTGCGCTGTAGCACAGCACAACATTTCGTAACCTTTGACCGGAGCATGGATGTGTGAATCTGTCACGCGGTTTGGAGTCTTTCGACAATTTTGCAGCCATGGATAGTATATTGCTGAAGTTGCTGCAGCGTGAATCAGCGGTTTCACCTGTTCAACTTATCCAGAATCTACTTAAGGAGCCAAGTTGTAGTCTAGATGACCGCATAGAGGCCCTAAACTCGCTGTGCAGTGTGTTGGAATCCGACGCGCCAGGATGCCAGCATGATCAGATCCTAACGGTTTGTGAAGAGGTTATAAACACTATCTGCATACCTTCATTGAAAGCCGTGAACACATCAAGAGTTGGCAAAACGAAGGATTCTTCCCAGCCACAGAGACTTCACGCCGCATGCGAACTGCTGATCAGATGCCTGGGCCTGTCTGGATCACATTCGACGGAACTCATAGATTCTGTAGCCCTGCTCATCGACGCCTCCTTGCGGACTTACTGTGAAGAGCAACGACTCGGTTATGACAGTGACCACAAGGATGTCTTGGATGTGAAAACTGCAGTTGAGGTAATGAATTACCTTCTGAAACATGAGTCAAATCTGTCCACCCATCACGAATTCGAGACGCAACTTTTCCCCAGGGTTCTCGACACCTTAGAACACAGTCGGTTTTACACGGAGGGAACTTCAAGCAGGGTTGTCGGAATTCTTCTTCCAAAGTTTCTCTCCAATGCCGACAGATACCAAGAGCGAATATCTGCCATCTGGGACTTGTTACTGAGGCTAAAGACTGGAGGACATGATGCAGTGGAAAAGGCGTTCCTCCTCCTCTGCGGATTGGCTGACCACTTCTTCGGTGGGACCTGCAGTTTTGATGTCACCAGTCAGGGGGAGTTTTGGGCGCTGCTGCAGGTGGGACTGTTGACTGGCACCAACGCTGTGACTCGGAAGAGGGCCATGTACCTGCTGAAGAGGGCAATAGACACCATCAGCAGATGTGACAGGACCGTTACCTGTGCTGATGCAAGTAAGATGAAACACCTGTACATTCATCACACCTGGTTATATTAGAGCGCAGACCTTTCAATAATTTTCTGACAGTTACACACAAACCTCCCTTCTAAGGGAAGTATCTGTATCTGTGTCTATATAGATGGTATAACTGCCCTTCAGCTTAACACACCAGCTTTGCAGCTGGTTAAGTAATGGTAGCATAACTAATTTTTGAGATATACTATTGATTCAACTAAGGATGTAGGATTGATATTTGACAAATTGGTTTTATTGACCAGACCATGCATTTTATATGTTTGATTAAGATGTCCCTTTTGGTGAAATTTTAGACAGCTTTAGACAGGCTTGTTGCTTAATTTGTTGTGGATTTTAACACTTCCCTCCTAACCCCAGATGTAGGCCTGTTGTTCTGGTGGAGTCCAGCTCATGCTGCACAGCTGATGCCAGTCTGGCAAGACTACATCCTCATCATAGAGACACTAGAAGAGAACCAGGTAGGGTCCAAGTTCTAACTGTTTTATATGAGACAATAACTTTAATGGGTCAAATGACAGTTACTCAAGCAATTTTATCCAGTTGCTTGAGTTGTTTGCGAAACTGTCATTTGGCATTTCTTATTACCTGGATGTCTAACCTTCATCAGGGAAACTTTGCTGACTCTTTCTCAAGATGATCTCAGAATTCTCTGGTTATCTTGGGACTTGCCTTCATCTTATAAAGGATTGCAAATCTATAGATCTGTATGTGTCATATATGTATTAATGGATGGATTTAGGTAGCATGTTGGACATATAGTCGCTTTTAAACATGTAAAGGATCTACACACTTTTGCATGTGTGAGTAGCCCGCTAATCTTGAGTACCTGGATAGAAAATACAAATGGTACATCTTCCTTTCCCAGGTCCATGTGGTGAAACCTGTGCTGCCTCGGATGAAGACCCTCATCACTGCCATGGCAACAGTCCTCCCAGATCCAGGTGTGCACATGGGAAAAATATGGGTGGTGTACATGAAGGATGTATTAGTACTGATGAGAAACAGCCAATAGCTAAAGATGCCTGTTTATGTAACTCAACCGGATGTTTGTAAAAGTGCATGGCGCTCTAGCATGTGCAGTTGAAAGAGTCCTCCTTACAGAATGTAATGCAGAGGAGAACATAGAGTAAAAGAGTAGAAGCAGGACAGAGTTTGTGACACTTTGGATGCTACAGAGGATGTTGATTTTGGGGCTTCAAGTTTTGTCTTACTGATAACTGCACACACTGCCCCCAGGCTGTCTGTTGCTGCACCCCTCCTGGCTCTATACAGTCTACAGGAAAGCTTTTACTCACGACAACAAGAACATCCACCGCTGGGCGCTACTGGACATTCTCCAACTGGACCTGGCTGCCTCTCCACACATCATCACTATGGGCTTCACACAGGTAGGGCATGTACTCTGATACTAGGTCAGGTCCTCGGCTACCCTGTATAATGGTGTGTTTGTGTGTGAGTGTGTGTAGATGGGGGATACGATGACTAGCAGCTGACAAGAGACAATGGAAAACAATGACAGCCCCCCTGTACATCTAATGGGCTAATCTACTGGAGACCATGATGATGATGATAAGATTCCTTTACGCTGACAAGAGATAGAAGTAGCTTCATTCAAATGTTGATTATTTGATGTGAATGTTCCTGTCATTCTAAAGCTGTTGACTTGGTCCATTTTCTCTGCTGTGTAGTTCATCTTGGGACCCGTCATGAGCAAACTGTTACAGGACACCTCCCTATATAACAGGTAGGAGAAATCTTCAATCAAAAAAAAGTGATCACTGCCCTTCAAGAATTGACCTTTGTTTAAATTTACTTCAATTACCTGTGATTTCGAAGTTTCCATGATGTTCTAGGAAGTTATCAGATATAACATGTACCAAATTTAGCCTGGATCTGTTCAGGCTGCATGTATCACTTGCTTGAGACCAAGACACTATGGATCTTGAAGGGCATCATGACTTGTCTGACTCTGTTTATGTGAACCTTTGTCTCCATAGGTTAGAAGGAGAGAAGCTTGGATCCTGCCCTGTGATTGGTCAGGCTATCCTGCCCTTTTTAACCAAGTGTCTGGACATGCTGGGGTCAGCAGAAAAAGGTCAGTTCTAGCTTCAGCAGAGTGATGGCTGACATGCTGAGAACAGTAACCTAAGGACAAATTGTTAGGATAGGTCAATATTGATTATGGTTTTCAATGTTCTACTCATTACTTGGTTTGGTGTGTTGTTATCATCTGTAATATGTATTCAGGACTACTATTGACATCTGAGTTGCACCCTTATCATTTTTTTATGCTGAGGCACTTGTGTATTTGTGAGGTAAAATTGAAAGTGACACCAGTTGAGTGTGACAGGCCATTTGAAATCATACGTTTGACATTTGAGTCAGCTTGTACACCATATTGTCTAGCAATACAACATGTACAACGTACAATTCTTTGTTTCTATGCCACCCCAGTCCAGTTCATGCAAGACATGATCACCGCGGTGTGCCGCGAGCCGTGCGGGGCCGTCCCGCTGTTGTACGTTACCCAGGCTCTGGCGTCCATCCCTCCCGTCCCTACCTGGGGGGACGCCACCCTGGCGCAGATCCGACAGGTCGTGATGACACACGTCATGACCAATAACATCACTCTACGTGGGGCCATCCAGTGTCACTTTGCCCAGGCTATCTGTAACATGGCAGATGTGGTTAGTATGTTGTTTGAATAGTACAGCTATGAATAGTTTCATCAGGCTGGTAAATCACTAGGTAACAATGTACTTTGTACACAACCAATGAGTTGCTACCTAGCCTTAGTACATTTTGCAGTATCAAACTCGTGTATAACCAGTATGTTGTACACTGAAGAAGGCATCAACTATATTTGAAAGTCCAAGATTGTGAAAGGTAGGGGTAAGGCAGACTAAGGCTTCAATCTTAATTGAGATAAATTTTTCGTTACTTTGGAGAAAATGCACAAAAAGGGCAAAAATAGTAAATACATGTAATTCCTTACCCTTTGGTCGTGTAGTTGCTGACAAATCCTGCATTCTGACAATGAACATAATAAACAACTTCTGGATTAGGCCAAAATAAAATAACAGTTACAGACTGAGTGTAAAATAAGTGTTACCTTCATTCTTGTTCCTGGTCCTACAGGAGAAGGTGAGCCTGCAGCAGCTGGCTGGCACCCTGGCCTGTCTGGAGAGGGAGGATGGCTGCATGGTCAGGGGGACGGGTCTCTGGGAACAGGTCAGTACATGGACTTATAATGAACTAGATGGTCAGATTATTCTTGGACTATCACAGAGTGGAACATATCGCCACAAAGTACTGTATAGGAGCATCCTCAATAGATAGCTTTAAATAATGCTAGATGTGCAAAGGTTAGATGTGACAGGTTGTTCAGTGTAATATAACCAGCTACATCTGTGCCTCATGCCTGTGAAACTGGTGTGTTATGCTGATGGTCAGACATACTCAGTCTGGCTATGCAGATACAGATACTTAGATATCTTTTTACACAATTCTGATTAAAGGACTGTTAAAGTGTTCAAGCCCTTTCAGTTGTCTTCAATATAGTTGCTTGACAATCCCGAGAATAAATGGTGCTGAGAAACATACATGTATGATCTTTCCCCAGGTGAGCAGGTGGCTGACTGAACATGGTGACCATCTCCTGGACCTGAGCTCCACACAGACAGTTGACCCTGCTCCAGAGGCACACCTGAGAAGGTTTCTACAGGCAGGTGTGCAGGCCGCCATCCAGGTGTCACCTGAGGAAGGTGAGTCCATATGTGTCTGGTAAAGTTTGACATCATTTTTTTTGTTATGACGTTATTACCTTTAAAAGGAGATGATTGAAACTCTCCAAAATTGCTCCAGAATAAAATGTCACTGACAGGAGATAGCACACTTTTCCAGCATACTAAGACTTGACACCTTTTCTTAATGATCTATCAAAGATACTTCTCTTCTAAAAACCTGTCGGTTGTGTCTTTCAAACTTTTTGATGGCTCCATGTTTCCAAGTTGCTCTTTGAAAGTTTATTGCACTATAGGTATGCATAGCTAACTGAAGGTATGCACTAGCATGCACTAGCACGCATATCTAACAGATCTCCATCAAAAGTAGGCAAGTCCTCATAAAACCCAGCTTGCAATTGTATAAAATGTGGTTCAATTTCCCATTTCCCTCTGCAGCTACTGGCAATGACCTACCAGGAAGGAGTGAGGCACACAGTATAGCCATGCTGCTGCTGCTAGCTGTGGATGGACAGCACAGTGTTAGACAGCTAGCAGGTACAGAGGAACAGCAAGAGACAGCACTGCACAGGTAGGAAGTTGCTGGGATGTCCTTGATTTGTTTGTAGCCTTGGGCATCAGTAAAAACAGCTTACAGGGATCTTTTATGTCTGCTTTGTCCAGTAAAATATTCATCGGTACTTTGACATTGTCTTTCTCAGATTTAATTTTGAGGTGCACATAATTGTTTGCTTTGAAAGCTAACAGTTTGAAACTGATACAGCAGAACTGATAGTACCAAAGTCACATGGTAAATTTTAAATTGCCCCTCAAGATTGATGTACATGTGTACTAATCTCCCACCTGTTGTAGTGACAGTCCAGCAGGTGTTCTGTCGCTGGAGCCCCTGCTGTCATCTGTGGCGCAGGTGTTGAACTCTGCCCGCACCCACCCGTACCTGCCACCTGCCAAGGCCGACAGGTGTCTCCACATCCTGTCCTGTCTCATGGAGGTAATTACCTTTGCCAAGAAGGTTATTTTTTAATGCCATTTGTTGTTTGGTGGTTGTGTGTGAGTGTGGGCAGCATAACTCAAGAAGTTGTTGATGGACCTGTACGACATTTGGTATGTGGGAAGGTGTTGGCAAAATGAAGGACAAGTTCAATTATGGACCTCCTAGTTAACCTCTTAATCAGTTTCATAGCTCTTGAGCGACACGGACCACTACAGAAGTGGGTTAGTCCACTGGTAGTAGAGTGTGTTCAAGTCCTGTACTCCTTCTTCAGTACAGACTGTTTTATAAGTCCTAGACATGTTTTCATCCTTGGTTTCTTGAATATCTCTAAATAGCTCTTGAGATCACTTGTGCTTACTGTACATTACTTCTCAGTCTGTGTATGATAATTGCATGTTGTCTTTATACACAGGATTTTTGTCTGTTAACTTTGTGAGAAACAGATTAGAAATCTTTATTCCAACTGTGTCATTTCTGCAGTATGGCAATTTTTACAAACACCATCATTTCATGTTAAAAGGAACATGGCACCTCAGAGATGGCCAGAGGGTGTTGTGCTAGCACCACCCAGCAGCTAAGCCAGGTACTGCAGTCATGTTTGGAGGAAACACTGGCATTTCTTGTGCAGAAACTCACAGCAGAGATTACCAAAGTAAGTCAGCAAGATTAAACCTGTCTTACATGTTTGTAGTAGTAAACTGTGGTTTTGGTATTAATGATACTTTTGGTTTGATCCTACTGGAGTAATCTAACAAATGTGACTCTTTATTAATTGTCTTCAGTGCTTGTGCAATGGATGGACTAAAGGTGTGCTTAAAACATGGCAACATGTTCCTTTTAGTAGAAATTCCTATGACAATGATTTGATGGATTTTGACCACTATTTTCCCAGATGGCAGACATAGGGAGAGTAAGCATGTACACACAGCTCCTCAAGCAGTTCAGCGCTTTCTACCCTGGTGGGAATCTTGCAACAAATCTGGTGCTAGGGTCCCTCCAGACGCTGGTAGAAAGGAGTATCAAGATCCTTGACTCCCAAGATAGTCAGGTAAGAGGGAAATGCTTCTTCGTACTTAAAGGAAACTTAAAATTATCAAATTAAGAGATATTGACGCACTTAAATGAGAATGTAATATCATAGTAAGTCACATTGTCAAGTGTTGCAGAATATCACATGCTGTATAATTCATTTGGTTGCATGAATGGTCAGTGGCTGAAATATTGGTAATGGTCTTAATCAATGACACATTGGATGACCTTCCTTCTCTGAAGTGTGACATTCCTCTGGCACAATCCATCTGAGGAAAGAATGGCATCAAAATTGTATGATGATCTTTGACGACTGTGACTGCACCACTGCTTTCACAGGTGGTTTGCCTTTCCCATCAGGTATCTGTAGTCCAGTCCCAGCTGAGTTGCCTGGCTGCCATGCGGTCCCTGTCCTGTGTGTGTGAGATAGTCCAGACTGGACCTGCTGCCTACCGGGGGCTGGGGGAGGTGCTGGTGGGGGCTGGCAGGGTGCTCAGACTACAAGATGGCTTCGGGAAACCTGCCGATGCTGATAGGTTTGTTGTTGTTCACCTTGTATTACCTAGTGGCACACGGATCAGCAAGTTTCCTTGCTGTTTCTGTAGCAGGGTTTATTTTTACATGCAAGGGTTGCTAGCCCCTCCCCTTTGATAGATTTGTATCCTTGAAAAAATTGCCCAATGGGCCAGCCCTGCGATTCCACTAAACGACCCTTTACTATCCAGCAATAACGTACAGAATCTGCTTCGCCCCCACAGCCAGGTGTATACTGGATATTGGGGGATGGCTGGATGTTTTGGAAAAGAAAGAAAAAAAATATATCTTCATTCCGTACAATGTACAAAAATCTGTATTGTGTAATTTTTAGAATCTCCCTTTGGCATAACACACCAGTGTTGCAGACACGCTAGTTATATTACATACTACTATTAGATACTAATATAGGAGAACCTGTGTGCATGACTATTTGGGTTCAATGTGATTTTTTTCTATTCCCCTCCCAGTGAGCATGTGAGTCGGGAGGACTGGGGCAGGGCAGTGTGCCTCTACGTGGAGAGCCAGTGGACTGTGGTCGATTTCCTGCTGTGGTTGCCTGGCCACCGGGTCTGCCACGCCTTAGGGAGTCCAGCAGAACTGCTGACACGAGCCATGGACAACACCGAGGTGGCCACGGGCATGGCTGCCATACAGCTTATGAGGACTATGGAGAGGCTAATTCCACTGGTACGTCTTTGCCGTTTCTCATGTCATTCCCCCTAGCTGTAGAAAATGTATCGTTTTGTAATCACTGTGAAAGCTTCAATCTAGTTGCTTGCTGAAGATCCATCCCCAATTCTGCCTGCACTAAACTGTTTAAATAGGTGATATTGTAAGACCTGACCATTTATTTACACACCTACTTCTCACAGGTGCACGAGGCAGGAGAGTCCATGTGTGTGGCGGCAATAGACTGTGCCTGGAAACTGGTGCAGGATTTCTACAGGGACACGGATCACTTCTGGCCCGTGATGTACAGTTTTGTGGGCATCACGTTCCACCCCGCCCTCATGGCAGCTCCAGCTAAGTCCACTGTCCTCCTCAGGCAGCATCAGGTGAGGAGAACATTTGAGTTCTGCTCAGAATGAATATTTTGTTCCTGCTGACATGAAATGTACATTTTACTATCTAGGCGACTTAAGTAATGGGGTATCAATTATAGAAAAACTGTGAGAGTGTAACAGGTTTCCAGGGTAGAACACAATCCCCAGGACACATAGGAAACAAGTAAAGCACTTTATTCTCAGCAATTTCATTTCCATGTTGAAGAACAGACTCTATTGTCGGAGGCATTCTTGTAAGTTGAGTTTGAAACCAACCAACCAGGTTTTATCTCTTAACTTCTCAGCACGCTGATGAGCTGTTTGCCATGGGCGAGCGTATCCGAGGGGTGACCAACATCCTGCTGAGGCACTGCTGCGGGTACTGGGCAGAAGGCTGCAGCTCCGACCTGCAGACAGATGCAGCTGAGTCAGCCTCAGCTCTAGCTGTACGAATTTCCAGTGCTACGGCACACATGGACATGATCCTGGAGGCTGCCACATTTGGGCCCCACTTTAAGAGAAATCTCAGGTATGTTCAGTGTGCTTTGGGAAAAAGGTATCAGAATGTCACCTTTGCAGATGACTGACCCACATAGAAACTGTGCACTGGCTTGGATAGATGTAAGAAAGACGTCTACTAACATGATTCTGCCAGGTCACATACATGTAAATGCCACCCTAGAAATGGCATCTAGAGAGATCTCCAGTCACTGCAATGCTCCCCAGTGCAATACACTGTTAACGAAATGGTGTGGGGTACCAGGGGTGTGTGTGCTACACTAGAGATCTGTCAAGCACAGTAGCAGTTATGTTGATGAAGGTTAGACAGTAGCAGGTGTATACAGATAAATGTAGACGGTGGTTAGAACAATTTTCTGAATTGTATTCAGGTTGGAAACATACTGCATATACAAACTCAAACTCCATGTTTGTTTGATTGATTTTCAGGACAGAGCTGGACACTATTGCTTATGTGAAACAGCTTGGGAACAAATGCAGTGTGAATGAGGCATACAAAAGGTGAGAACTTCTGCAGCAGCAATCTGTAACTTGTACAGAGTCTTGGGCTCAATATCTTTGTTTATTATATTTTTCAGTAATGTTTGAAAATGCAATTCTAAGCCTAGTATCTGATTTTAAGCAGTTCTACTGTGTAAGCCATTAAGTTTTAAGCAGTTTAACCTGCCACCCTGTTCCATGTTGTGAGAAATAAATAAACCTTTCTTATTATCTGTACACTAGTGCTTAAGATCTTTTGCTTGTTAATATGATATTTCTCATTTGAAGTATGGCTTAAAGATCACAAGTGAAAGGTTTTTACGCAGCTGATTATGTCCTATTTACTGTTGAAGTGATGAGCGGGATGACAAGCAGGTTCGTGCCTGTATTGTGAACTTCCTGGTCAGTATCAGCAGGCACCAGGAGCAGTGGACACCCTTCCTTGAGCTGCTTTTCACCAGACTTGTGGAGAAGGTAAAGATTGAAAGATTTCTTTCCCTTTCACATGGCACACCCTAATGTGTGTAGTTATGATTTTCCTGATTTTTAATTGAGAGCAGGGCTCTCTACAGCATTTGTAGTCCCCAATCAGAAACTTGCTGTTCAGGGCAAAAATTCAATCACTCTGTCGCTCTTGGACAAAAATTGAAACTGCACATAAAATTTTCATCAGGTTTTCAGCAGTACCACAAAACGTACGTAAAATCTAAAATTTAAAAAATCGAAAAAGTTCCATGTATTCGGTCCAGAGTAAATATGCCAGCATGTCTTACTATAAATCTTGAATTGTTTTATTTTCAATTTTTTTGCTGTGAACCTCTCTACAGTGAAATCATAACCCCGGGAATATGCCTTAACTTTCCTTTGTATTGCTACTGTAATACAGAATTGTTTCAGCCGCTTACTTAATGAATTTATAGTGTTTCCATTCCCCTAACTGTCTCTGCCCACAGGACCAAGAGATGACCCAGAAGGTTCACAGGTACCACCTGAATGCCTACCCTCACCGCTACAAGAACAGGGTTTGGCAAGTGGTGCTCATCATCATGCCTTACATCTCAGAGGTAGGCTGCCGTCGGGTATTCAACAGATTAAATTTGTGTCATAGATTTTGTAGGCTGTCTATGTAGTAGGTGACTCTAGGCCTCACCATGCATATTGTGCCCTTTGTTTGTTCCCAGAGCACAAGGCTTGATGCAATCTCTGTAGCATATTTTGAATAAGTTCTTATCAATGTACCACTTGGACACTTGAAGATATGGCCAAGGTCACTGTTGGCTGATCCATGTGTTATCTCTCCCCCCCCTCAGACGTTGGCAGGTCAGTACGTGGACCACCTGTTCAACACCCTTGCTGCAGAGAACCAGATCTCTGTGCGGTACATGGTGGAGTGGTGCCTGCTCCTGCTGCTACACAAGTACCCCAGCCTGCAGCAGCACCTGTGGGACGGACTCAGACACGTGAGTGGGATGCTTTTCTTAAAGATTCACTGTTCCTGAACTTGAGAACATACGAAACCACTAACTGTAAATCTTGACATGACATGTTTTCACATTGCCTTTCCACTGTGAAGTTATGGCACCACAAAGATGTGGTTTTTTGCTGCAGTATTGTTTCCACCGCAAATTTAAAACACCGTAAAGACCTTCTTTCGTGAGATTAAATCCCCGCCCAAATTACTGAATTTACCGTTCTTTGTCAATGATATTCTTCCCTATTAGGATTCAGACAAGAGGATTGGAATCATGGCATCCCAGATGGAGATCACAGCTCACTTAGGCCTTCTGTTGGAGGACAAAGATGAACAGGTAACAAAGATATTATTGGTCTTTTCAGAAAGCTAATTTACTTTTGTGAAATTGAGTTCTATCATTGAAGGTTTGTGTTAGAGCTGTCTCCAGGGTCTGTCCTGTCTGGGGATGGAAATTTCACCCCATCCGTCCAAAAATCTCAACTGTATGACATGACATTGATGAAAATGCATTTTTTAAAGCTCAAAATGACAAACATAACAACAAAAATTGACAACATTGGCTGCCAAACAATGAGTGGGACAGAAATAAAATTGGAGTAGTCCTGTATTGTGTTTTCTTGGAATTATTTCAATCCCACCCTTGAATCATTGGTATTGTGCCAGAATTCATAGCTTTAAAGAACATGAATATCAATCTGAGGTTATTTTTTCCAGGAGGCATTCTTTGACAAGGCTTTCCCTGCTGTGATGCCCTGGGCGCTGGTGCCTCACTTCGCAGTGAGAGTGTTTGCCCTGTCAGCTCTGCAGTGGATGTGGCGTTACTGCCAGGAGCAGGGATTCACTGGTCTGATGGAGAAACACTCCCTACTCAGGCCATGTCTGGATGCCAAGGAAAACATGTGGGTATTATCTGGGTTTGTGTGAACCTTGGAAATTTCTACAACTTTCATGAAGGGAAGCATGAGGTTTGAGATTTGTACAATTGAAGTCTAGTAATGATGATATACAATTGTTTCTTATCATTTGCATATTGAATGTGTACGTTCATGTAAATTTTTGTAAAAGGTTGGGAGATAGATACAAACCTATCATGTATCTGTATGCTTGTCATTTTTTTCGTACAAAATACCAAACAAACAAACAAACAAACATGTCTCCATGTCTATCTTTATAGCACAGCCAATAAGGTCTGGAAGAAGTTGACTGAAAACTGGTACATCTACAACTTTAGGCCTCGGCAGGATTACAGCGTAGAGGTTTGTTTCTTCTTCAGCCACTTGCTTTATTTCCGATGTGAAACTCTTGATGTTATTGTTTGAATCAAAGCAAATGAGGCGATATCTACTGATGCAACATCTTAATGTATTTTCCATGTAGACCATATTCCACTCACTCCCCTACCTGTCTGGAATCACTGATGCAGAGTGGATTTCTCCCAACTTATTCCTCCAATCGCCTCCTGCAATATGGCAAGACGAAAGGTCCAAGCCCCTTCCCCTGTGGAACCCCCGTGATGACCTACGGAAGTGTGTGTACTCCCTGTGGAAGATCAAAGGTCCAGGAATATGGAACAGGCTAGGTCAGCACTGTTCTGGTCTCCAATTTACTAGTTTTTTTATTACTATGTAGTCCAGTGGGGCTGTGTAATGTAGCTTTTATCATTAGCCCAACATATATGTTGAGTTTACGATGTTATACGTAATTGTACAGTTTTTAAAGTTTTTAATGGCGTGTTGTCTGTTTGAAACAATGCAATTCAGTCTGGGGCTGCAATGTTCTTTCAATTTCAATAAACCATTCATTCATTCAGTCCCACCAGCACCCTAAATCCCCGCCAGTGAGAGATAGTCTAAACACAGGCTACTTCTATCATACGCATGGACCCAAACAGATCCTTATTAGAGAACTTCATTGACATGTTAACATTAAATGTACTGCAGAAAAAAGCTGTTTGCTAGATTGTACAAAATGCAGCCTATCAGTCCTTCAAGAAGACTTTGTTGACGGGACAAGCTGTTTTACAGACTGACAGAAAAGTGAAATCAATTCTGCTGTACCATCCAATTTATTTTACACAATGAAGCGTGATGCAGTGTTGTGAGTCATTTGTTTTACCTCAAGCATTTGCAGTCATAGAACTGACAAAAGAAGTGTTAGTGACAGTTAAAACCATATGTGCTTGACAGATTTTAATGAATACTAATGAGGTTGACATGTGAAAGTTCATAAGGCAGGAAGAAAACCCTTACATTCTAGTGACAGCTGCAAGTGGCATTTTGTTGTTCATAATTGGTTGTTTTGCTGAGGTGTGATAGTTGTGATAAACAATTCCACCTGTGCTACACTCGGCTTTTTCAACCATTTATAATGACATTTATGGTTACAGTATTCTACTATTGAGTAGAAGATGATGAATTTATGATATTAGAGTCTGATTTTAGAGATAGCATAACAAATAGTTTGCTACTATTAGTTCTAATGATAAAGGTTTTGATGAGTAACTACTAGTTCAACAGATGGAAAGCAGTAGAGAAATCCTATGATTTGTTTCTTCCTTTGAAATTCCTCATCACATCAACATTAACATAAACGTTAACCTATTGTAATTATTTTCAATACATGGATGATAATGCTATGCTTATTCCAGCTGACAACCATGTTTTTATATTTTGCTACACCTATTTTTTTATCTAATGAGCATCAAGGTTTCTAAACAGTGTATATAGAATATCTTGGCTGACATAGCCGAAAAAGAACAATTTGCTTTTGAAAATGTGATTTGATAGTAAACTTTTGGGAATATCTATTGCCTTGAACTGCTCAGTTGATATGGCTCATCACAAACATCATGTTTCCTGTATAGATAACAAGCAGGAGGAGAGCCAGGCTGAGCCCCCTGCAGAGGGGAATGTGCAGAAGAAAATCATCACATGGAGACACACGTTGGAGGAACCCCACCTCAACATGGCCGACATGCACATCAAGGTCGTGCGCAAAGGTCACCTGGTTGTGGTGGCCTCACTCATCGACAAGCCTACAAACCTGGGAGGTAAATCTGTTATAGCGGTGGATTGTTGTTGGGGCTGCAGGTTTGGGCTATGTTGTTTTATTCAAGACCTTTACATAGAAGATATATGATGCATAATGGTGGTAAGATAGTGTAAACAAGTGTTTATGCTATGAGGCATGTTCTGAAAGGAGTACTAGTAGTCAAGTTGTGTGTGTGTGATTATGTGTGTGTCTGTGCTTTTTTTCCCCGATGGCCTCGAAAAATCAGCCAGGAACAGTCTCTAGATGCAACTAAATGTACCTCAGTCAGTTACTGTATGAATAACTTTATAGAATAACTTTATTGATGAATGCATAAGGACTTTGAAAATGACAGTTACCTTGAATATGTGGAAAATCATGGTTCCAACTTAAGCTTTTCCTTTTCAATGTTTCTATCCTTCCTACAGTGTAACACAGCAAGGGTTTGTTATGATGATTATGACCCATGTTTTAGGTCTGTGTCGAACCTGTGAGATCTTTGGAGTGTCGACTCTGGTGCTGGGCAGCATGAAGTATGTGGAGGACAAGACATTCCAGCAGCTGAGTGTGTCTTCACAGGGCTGGGTCAACATACAGGAGGTGGGTTTTATAAGATTAACCAAATGTACAGCATTGGTGCTGGTAAAACTGTAGTTGTGCAGGTGTTTCTGATATCCGCCTGCACGTCTTTAGAATAGGTCAAGGCAGATGGGTGGAGCCTTTGCCATATAGATGCACATGTGGAAGACTTCTCAATGAAAGAGATGTTAACTTGCAGCTTTAATCATTAATGTGTTCAGGTGGTTTACCTTAAAAACAAAACCACAGTGATTTACACAATATTTGTGTCTTTGTAGTGGTAAAGCAGGTATGGACTGATTGCACTGTTTTGCACATTGTATTTCACATGTAAGTCCACATAATTAGATGCATTATGCAAACTCCACCCGTTCTTCAGGTGCGACCAGGTGAGCTGCCTGAGTATGTGGAGGAGATGAGGAGGCAGGGCTACTTCCTGATTGGTGTGGAGCAGACAGCAGACAGCAGGAACCTGACAGAGTTCACCTTCCCTGACAAGTCTCTTCTCCTGCTGGGGTAGGTAGTTAATCATTTCCTCATGCACTGTTTTGGGTGTGTCTGTGTCTGTGTCTGTGTATTCTGTAAGGTGTTTCTGGATATTTGTAGTCAGGATAACTCAAGAAGCTTTGGATGGATTGTAGTAATATTCAGTATGTGGGAATATGTTGTTAAGACAAGGGTCAAGGTTGATTTGTGGCTCCCTGGTGTATGACCTCGTTATGTATGAGCTCCTGGCCAATTTCTTTGTGTACAGTATAGACATATATCCATACAGTATTTCCAAATGCATCAGTTGTAACAAATTGATGTATTTCATCTCTTGTCACTTAATCGTAAATTTTATTTTATTCTTTCCCCATGCCAACCATAGATCAATGTGTTTCTGTTTATTTCACCAGAGATTACTTTTACTGTAAGTTAGCATTATTGATGCTGTTGAAGTAGTTGATAACAATTGGCTTTACAATAGACAGATAGCAAAAACTGAACAACTTCTACCTCTTGTTTAACTCCTTATTGTGTATCTATTTTCTCAGATTTAAGTAGCCTGTGTTACACAATCTCTCACTGCCAGGAGCTATTTAGTCGGGGCGGGCCGCTAAGAGCATTAAACTTAGTCAGGCTATTATTACTTAACCATCAAACACCCGAACAGGGTTATTTTTGACCCCATTCAGTCATTTTAGTTGCAAAAATAGGTTCAGGTGTTTGAAAGTAGCAGTGAAAACTAAACAAAATTGTGTTGAGGCAAGATGATATATATATATGTATAAATGTCGTGCCTTATATACAGGAATGAGAAGGAGGGCATCCCAGTGGAGCTGATACATCAGCTGGACGTGTGTGTGGAGATCCCCCAGCAGGGCATCTGCAGATCCCTCAACGTGCACGTCAGCGGGGCACTGCTCATCTGGGAGTACACCAGGCAGCAGGTCATCAAAGACTAGAGCTGTGGTGGGGGGGGGGGGGGCACTGCTCATCTGGGAGTACACCAGGCAGCAGGTCATCAAAGACTAGAGCTGTGGTGGGGAGGGGGGCACTGCTCATCTGGGAGTACACCAGGCAGCAGGTCATCAAAGACTAGAGCTGTGGTGGGGAGGGGGGCACTGCTCATCTGGGAGTACACCAGGCAGCAGGTCATCAAAGACTAGAGCTGTGGTGGGGAGGGGGGCACTGCTCATCTGGGAGTACACCAGGCAGCAGGTCATCAAAGACTAGAGCTGTGGTGGGGAGGGGGGCACTGCTCATCTGGGAGCACACCAGGCAGCAGGTCATCAAAGACTAGAGCTGTGGTGGGGAGGGGGGCACTGCTCATCTGGGAGTACACCAGGTCATCAAAGACTAGAGCTGTGGTGGGGAGGGGGGCACTGCTCATCTGGGAGTACACCAGGTCATCAAAGACTAGAGCTGTGGTGGGGAGGGGGGCACTGCTCATCTGGGAGTACACCAGGTCATCAAAGACTAGAGCTGTGGTGGGGAGGGGGGCACTGCTTATCTGGGAGTACACCAGGCAGCAGGTCATCAAAGACTAGAGCTCTGGTGGGGAGGGGGGGCACTGCTCATCTGGGAGTACACCAGGCAGCAGGTCATCAAAGACTAGAGCTCTGGTGGGGAGGGGGGGTTGCCATACTTATATGGGAGTAAGGGGATAGTCCTATATTCCCACATTCATTTGGGTTGGGGTTAGGGTTAGGGGGTGTCAGAACATAGGGGGGTTGGAACATAGGGGTGTAACCTGGAGTACACCAGGCAACAGAACATCAAAGACTAGAGCTGTTTAGGGGGGAGGGTGGCAGGCATACATATATGGGAGCACACCAGGGTATAGATCGTCAAAGACTAGAGCTGTAGTGGGGAGGGTGGCAGGCATGCTCATCTAGGAGTACACCAGGGCACAGATAATCAATAGTTAAGAAACCCAGGACTTCAGTGTCTACACTGTACATGTATGCAGCAAATACATTTGTAGGAAAATAGAGTGTTGTTGTCTGTATTTGATGAGGAAGGTACGTCATAGCAAGTCTTTGATATCAACCTTATACATGTACTACCATTTATGCTGTGAGGTTCATAACTAGATTACTAGATTACAATGTTAAGTTTTAAACACATTGGATGATAGAAATGAAGGTTTGGGATAGTGATCTGAGAACTATCACCATACAACACCATTTTGATTAATTATTCAATGTATCATTCTTTGTAACATGTCTAAAAATTGTTTTAGGTTTGCGGGAACTCCACTCAGACATTTGGGTATTATTCTGTATTATCCATGCAAGCTTCACAAAGATTTGGATTCTGAACTTGATCATCTCTAGTCGAACCTGCCTGGCTAACCACCTCGTGCAACCAACCTACCAACTCCTGCCATAGACCACATTAATACAGTTCTGTCCAATTTTTCCTAGTTAGGACCCTCTGCTGACCAATTAACTGTAGTATTAGCAATGACCTAATAGATATTTTAGATGTTGTACAATTTGAAAGTAAGATATGTATTCTGTCTCTAGTAAAAATTTGAAAAAGACATACATGTATAGTACAAGGATAATAGAATGTGTTTTGCGCAGATGATTCCCTGATACATTCTCAAAAAGTGCAATGTGTAATCTCTAAAGATTGTGAACATTCTGGTTGTTTATAAGAGGATGGCAACTTTATGAGGTTTCATATGTATAGATATGTCTTTTATTTGATGAGAGGGCAAGAAAGATTTAGTCAGCAATAAAGTATAATTCTGGAGACATTCCTTTATCATCCAATCAAGCATATTCACAATAGAAGGTAAAGACATGCATATAACAGTCGTATATTTGCATGTAAGGTCCCTGAAAAAGGTGTGTTCAGTGTATACTTGAAGATGTTCTTAAGATATCAAATAATGTTGGGCTGGAGGCAATACATATTAAGTATGTGTCTGACCATTCCAGAAGTTTGTGCCATATAGTAGCTAGTAACCGTAGAGAGAATAGTGGACGAAATTGCAAGGACACCTTTGTCAGTGTTTAGTTTTCATTTGGGAGAAATCCGTGCAATATTGCAATATCTACACAATGAGTACTTTACCCTCACCCCTAGTGCTGTTTCAGTGTAATTCTGTATACCTTAACACATTTTTCTATTTTCAACACATTATAAATCATGTTGGAGAATGCAATTGTTTATTTTACTGTTATTAATGTGTTGCCATGAAACAAGAATAAAGGCAACAAGGCTCAAGACGTCTACTTGTGTTTCAATACACCTGAAGCTTCTTCGATTTTGGTATCTTGCTTTGAATGGTTCAAATTTGTCTATAGGCTACTCACAGAAATTAGCAGAAAAGATTTAGAGAGAAAACCAGGAAGCTGGGACATCTACTCAGACAGATTGATTTACTTAGATTTTAACATGATAAAGACAACATATTGAACCAGGATTGATATTTATCTCCATGAAAAATGGAGATATAGTTTTGGGTGTGTCTGTGTGTGTGTTTGTCTGTCTGTCTGTCTGTTTGTGTTTCCGCACTACTGTAGTCAGCATAACTCAAGAACCTTTTGATGGATTACGATGATATTTGGTATGTGGGCAGGTGCTGTGAAGCCGAAGTTCAAGGTCAATTTTGGGCCACCTGGTATATGACCTTGGTACTGCAGCAGAACTCCAATTTTTGTATCTTTTGACCTGGACGTGCTGTGGTTTTGATTTTTGGGTGGCAGATAGCTTGTGATGTAATAAAGAAGTGGTGTAGGTTTGGGCCCCCTAGCAGCTTCCTCTGGAACTGCAGGGGCGTTTTTGTGAAAATTTTCTAAGGAGAATAACTGAGCAAAGGAACAACGGATTTCCATGATATTTGGTATGCAGGTAGCTTAGATAGAGATAAAAACAATGAAGTGCAAAATTATGCTAATAGGGGCTTAATTTGCATAGCTAATGAGGAAAATCTATATTTGCAGGGTTTTTCATTATCAGACTCAAATACATGTAACATATGTAGTTTATGGAAAGTGGAGCATCAACAGATACCAATTATGCAAATAACTCCATAATTTGCATAATTAATGCAAAAACACCATAATTCATCTAATTGGAAAATTATAGGACTGTCAATATTGCAACATGTGTAAGTTAGATAAAGGTGTTTATGACCAAGCATATGTTATGCAAATGTGTAAGTAATTTTCATGAATAGAATTGTTCATGGAGATATGAGGTCGTGGAACTCTTGTCCATTTTTGTACTCTTTTTTCCCCTTGCCATAGCTGGTTTCATTTGTAGTGAATATTCTAATGATTCAACTGTATCGATGCTGTTTTTAAGCGACCTACCAACTTGGAAGACATCTGTTTCATCTGAAGCATTGTCAACGCTGATGGGAATCTATTTCCAAACGGGCATGGTCGGTAATCATAAAGAAGGACCACACAACAGCAATTGATTATTCCACTCATCGATTTAATGAACAGTTTTTGACGATAGTCACTGTACATGTTGTTGTTCTGATTGGCTGCAAAAATACTACTTCGTGAACAAAGACGCAACAATAGTGTAATAGATGAACGCAGTTGTACTTCAACAGAAATCCTCTTCAAGTGCTTCGGCTTTACCTTTGTGTGGACTGAAGAGAAGTCGGATTACATGCGGCAGAACCTTTAATCTATTATTCGCACCTTGCTGTTTTCCCGTACATCTGTTTGGACGGGATCTTTTCCCAAGAAACACCGAAATCACAAATCCAATGTTCATAGTTGACATGCAGGCTATGTACAGTTACATAGACAATCAGTGTTACAATATTAATATACCATTATCTTAGATACGATAATTTCAGACGATTTTCCCACTTCATTTCTTGTTTTCCCCTTGGGCCATCCGGTCATTCCCACTTGATCCAGGACAATCGCGCCGTTAGATCTGAGATTGGAAGAAACAAAACGGCATCAGTGGAGGTATAAACACTCGAAACTGGAAACGTACTGGAAAATCTGTTCTCTTCATGCCCTAGTCGCACCACGTCTATGGAATATCCATGCATTCATTCGATCACGATTCTTCAGACTCAGATTTCAGATGTTTGATAACGTTATCATCAGTGACTGTCTATTTGATACTGCATCGACCAATAATAGCTTGTTCCCATGAAATGAACGTGTACAGCCTTGTACCATATTTTCACCGAAGAATTTCAACCTCTCTGTATCATACGAGAGGAGCATATATTGCAATGAAATGTTTTTTCTGTGCCAATGTGTGATAACGTTGGAAGATTTGATATAACACTATGTAAGAACGTGAGCAACGAAGAATACACATCTAATTACATTGTTTAACCGAAATCGCGGGCACATTCCAACTCGTTCCGGGCTACCTGACCTTGGTGCTGAATAACCATCACATAGGTCTCCGAGGAAATGGAGATCATTTAAGGACGTTTCGATGCGTTGTATGTACATATATTTTGAAAGAAACTCGATGTTGTTAAGCTGGCACATGCAATATCGTTATAATTTTAATTCAATATCAATGAAAGCCGACATGTGCGGTAGTTGCAGCGTTTAGAAATAACGCCACGTACAGACACATCACTTTATGATTGTTTCAAAACAGGATGGAATAGAAAGATCCTAAAACGGCAGTAAAGCACTAAGGACAAGTATGAGAAGATGAAATAAGAATTGTCCTCTCACCACTAGTCATCCAGGCGTCTGTGAATGAGTCCGTGTGCCCCCGCTCCAGACATCGCTGGATGTAGTCGTACGGCTCCAGGCCCGACTGCACAATCCCCGACAGGAGCGCGATGTACGCGATGGCCAGTCGTAATGTGTCGATCTAGCGTGGATATAGTATACGTGTAAGTATATTCAGTTCTAACCAAAGCAAACAATCCCAACCAATGGCAGACTGCAGAGCTTGGAGTGTGGCAAAATTCGGTTTCGTCCTGCGGAAAACCGGGCTGACTGCAACGAAGCCGAAGGCTTACATTACTTCAATGTATAGCCCACTGCATTTCAAATTTCTAGAGCTAGACTAATATTTCGCTCTTAACAATTTGCTATTGATAAGAGAAGACATTACCAGGCCACCAGACTGTAATAGACCGATCCTGTCGTACACCATATCGAACGAATAGAAGACCCATAGAACCCCCTGTTCTATTCAGAGCACCTCCGTCAAAAACAGTGTTGGCGGTGCAGAAATGGCACGTGTAAAGTAGGGTACGTATATCTGGGACAGGTTTTGCACTGTATTGGTTGAATGCATGCTCAGAACAAAAACGAATTTAACAAGAAAATAGATCGGGCACTCAAGGAGAGGAATCTTGTGCCACATGCTGACTACTACAAAGAGTTTCGTCTCTTCAGTTACTGGTGTGTGAAACTGGTTAACTTGAAAATGAACAGGGAAGTGAAAGGATGCATTTTAATTCTTAGTTACTAAATACCATGCAGCTGTTATACATGCAGTCAATACAGTGGGAGCCCTGTCACAGATATATGAACCCTGTTTTACACGTGCATCGACTGCTTGTCAGAAACTGGGCGCTGATGCCCACCGACAAGGGAAAACTATGCGGCGCATACCGCTTTAACATTGACCGAAAACATTACGCTCTCACTGCAAGTACATCTACCCCCTCCTTAGACAACTCTACCTGGTGGATACAGCCTTCAGCAAAGAAGACATAGCATTCTTATTTGGCCCGCTTTGAAAGGGTTTCAGTGTCACAAAAGCTAAACCGAAGTCAGTGGCATTATTTTTAACGTAGCCGCGGCGGCCATGTTTGGTCCGTCAAACCCTGTTTCTGACGGAGGTGTTCGAAATCGAACAGGGGGCGTGGCTTTGGGATCGGTCTATTATCACCACAAATCCAAGGAGGTATATAACCTACTTGACAAATCATAACCGGGCCTTTGCGGTCTCGCTGTCACTAATATACACCACTGTGTCAGCGCTTGGACAGCAAACTACCACTTTTATAAGCTGTATTTCACTTACCATTCAGGTCATATAATGTTTGATTCAAACAATGAGTACGAAGTTAAGAACTGCGTTTTTGGTCTGCTCTCTATATAAATTACTTTCATTGATAATTTTAATCAAAATTTAATCAAAATCGTCGACGAGACCATTTTACGATTTAGATATCCATTAATGTTGCAGTCTTCAGTTCAAAACTACAGAGGACAAGGAAAATCATAATGTCCTTAATACGTGATTCGGTCCCCACCTTAGATAGTCTTTTCTCATACGGAAACGTTGGGACGTGATGACGTAACTCTTCGAAGGCAGAGTTGATGCTGAGCATGCGCCGTCGCTCCCGGATGTTTGCCGCCAGTCTCTGATGCTTGGGTGAGCCCGTCTCTGGGTCCTCCTCAGGACTGGGGGAACACATGGAAATCAAAACTAGTAAATGAATATCAAAGTGTAATGGTTAAGACTGCTAGAGTGAATGAATCCATAGGTTTGACATCTTATTTATTGCACCGAATGACATAGCCTCCATTGGAGACAACTTTATTGCCGGCCAGCAATATGGAAAAAATGTAATAAGAAAACGCTACCTTAAAAAAGAAAACAGCCGGAAGGAGTCTGCAACGGAGGCTACGAATGAAATTCGACTAAATTATCGTTTTCACGAAACGGTTGGTGTGACTTGGTAATGATATCGTCACTTTTGTCATTAGATGAGTGTGGCAACATCAACTTTTGTACCACAGATAGATAGTCCGTTGAATATGACCTAAGCGTTTCCTATTTCTATCTAACAGCATTATTGCGGTGAAATTCAAACGTAATAAGAATTTAACAAATGAAAAAAATGATACAACTCAAGAAGATAAAAATACCTATGTGGAAAGCTTTCAAAAGTTTTACGCCTAACCTTTCCATTGCGTCAGACCGTCCCATGAGTGGCCGTACGGATGTCCATTCCCCACCCTGGACTACCCTCTCATCCAGCGCGGCCAGCCTGTCTTCTAACGACGGGGCCGTCTCCACCTCGCAGTGTCGGTAGGTGCCGAACTGCGAGGCCATGGTGCTGTACTGATCATCGAAATCGACGCCGTGGTCGACCTTCTCCATGGAGTAGGAAAATGGCGCGAATCCCCCGTACTCGTGGTGCTCGTGGTCGGGGTTCAGAGACATGGGCGCCGTGCCGATCCCCTCCTGCAGGTCGACGGTCAGGTCCAACGTCTGCAGGTCCGCGAAGAACTGTTCCCCTCTCTCCTCCATGTCACAGGTGCCGTCTGGTACTGATTGAAACTTCTCTCGAGAAGAGCGCAAACGGCAACTCAAGTCGCTTACCGCGAGTTCAACAGCGTTTTCCTTGGGTATGGCGTACTGTTATCGTCGGCTCTACGACGATATGAGAAAAAAAACAGGATCGTACCTGACTTTTATGGTAGTGTGGAACAGAAGACTGCCGGGAAAGCTTCTTTCAAGGCGGTGTGTCTGCCAGCGCCATCTGTCCGCCATTGTCCCGCGCAGCCCCCGTCCTCACGCTGAAGAGGCAGCCTCATCGCTTTTGACTTTGTCATGTACAGAGGCTATTCCTGGACAGGAGTCGCTTTTCCCAACATCGTGGGAGCTAATCTTTTGTATTAAGCCGAAGGTAATTATGAGAGAGATAGAGAAAAACATCAGGAAAATTCACAAACCTCTCCGGACTAAAGAAAAGTGAGGTTTGAATTGCCAATTGCTCGGCGCTACGCTTTGATACTTCCATCACATTTGTGTTGTCATCAACAAATGCTGAGCCGAGGATATATTTCATATATATTACCAGATATGAGGGTCTTCTTACCTAGTAAACTAGTTGATCATAGACGTTGTCTATTTTCTATTAAATCAGAAATCTTAGAATGTAGTACAAACAAACAATGCTGGGAAAACACGGAAGGGTAACACAGATACAGAATCGCGTTTATTTTTTTACCATTACAAGTCGAGGTTTGTTTCATGCAGTTGTTCTTCAAATTCCAAGGTTGTAGTGATCATAAGGTAAATCTAACTTTTGCTGCCGACTGAACTGACTAGAAACTGAGTGAGCCACACTGGATAGAGAAACCAGAAATAGGTCAACAATTCGCACATGTTTGCAGACAATTCAATCTGTACAAATGGATAAGATACGGACGTTTCGAGTGCATGGAGTGATGTCTAGTACTCTTCTTCAGCGTCACTAAAATCAACTGGCAAATAAATTTGTCTCCTACACAATCCATCAGACCTTGAGTGACAACTCCGGTCGATGGATTGTGTTGGATATTTCTTTAGATTCTATGCGCTTCTGTTTGATTAATATATATGGCCCCAATTCTGACGACCCTTCTTTTTTCACAAACTTGGAATCAACTATACATAATTGCGTTGATCCTGCATTATATATTGTTGCCACAGGAGACTTCAATACTGTTCTAAACTCAGATATGGACAGAACCGGACATCGACTTTTCAATTACCACCCTAAATCTCGTCAAGCTATTAACTCCTTATGTGTAAATTTAGACTTATTAGACATTTATAGACACAAAAATACTACGGAAAGACGATACACCTGGAGACGTCGTTTTCAGGCTAGCCGTATTGATTATTTCTTAATTTCCTTTTCGTTAGTTTCCTCCGTACAGAATGTTAGAATAGAAGATAGTTTTAGATCTGATCACTCTTTTATTGGACTATCACTTATTACCTCACCAATACCCAGGGGTAAAGGATATTGGAGATTTAACCAAGACTTATTAAGGGACTCAGTTTTCGTTAAAGAAACTTCAGATTTTATAACAGACTTTTTCCGTTATAATGAGGGTTCTGCAAATCCGCATGTCGTGTGGGACACTTTTAAATGCTGTGTTCGTGGACACATTATTAAATATTCTTCTTGGAAATATAAACAACGTACAAAAACGGAACTTTCCTTAACAAGTGAAATCTGCAGCCTGCAAGAGGAGCTAGATACTCTTTCAGATGCAAACATATTCGATAAGCTACAGGAAAAGAAACAAGAATTAGTATTGTTGTATCAAATAAAATCTAATAATATAATCGCCAGCAAAAGAGCCAAGTGGATGGAACAAGGAGAAAAATGTACTAAATTTTTTATGAACTTAGTCACCAAAGACAAAGCTCGGAAAAATATGTCTACATTTATCACAGCAGATGGGCAGGTTAAAACTAATCCTTTGCATATTCTTGAGGAACAAGCCAACTTTTATCATAGCCTTTATTCATTTAAGGAACCACCTATGTCAATAGATCAGGATATATTTGAACCCTTTTTTCCTAAATTGAAACCTGTTTCTTTATCTGCTGAGCAGCGTGAAAAATGTGAAGGATTAATAACTGAAAAAGAATTGAAGAGCGCAATTACTTCTTTTGCCTCCGGGAAAGCTCCGGGTCTCGACGGGCTCCCGATAGAATTTTACAAAACTTTCTTTAATTGTTTAAAGCAGCCCATGCTAGAGTGTTTTAACTTTTCTTATGGAAAAAATCAACTATCTGACACACAAAAAGTAGGCCTTATTTCGCTGATACTTAAGCAGGATCCTTCGGGACAGGAGAAAGATCCTTCATATATAAAGAATTGGCGCCCTATTACCCTACTTAATTGTGATACACGTGTGTTATCCAAATGTCTCGCCCTTCGAATGAAACATGTTATTTCTAATTTGATATCTTATGACCAAACTGGTTTTTTACAGGGGCGTTGTATTAGCGATAACATACGGAGAATTTTAGAAATTATGGAATATTATGAGAGAAATGAATTGCCCGGTTTAATTTTCATTGCAGATTTTGAAAAAGCCTTCGATACTATTAGATTAGACTTTATTGTAAAAGCACTAGAATATTTTGGATTTGGGAAATCTTTTATAACATGGATAGAAATTCTTTATAACGATATCTCTAGCAAAATTATAAATTACGGTTATATCTCTAAGTCTTTTAACCTGTCCCGCGGAGTTCGACAAGGCTGCCCCCTATCTCCATATCTTTTTATCTTAGGAGTTGAATTGCTCGCTATAAAAATTAGAAATAACATAGAAATTAAAGGCTTAGATACTTTTGGAATTAAATCTAAAGTCTCTCAATATGCGGATGATTCCAACTTCCCTCTTACTCCAGAACTTGGCTGTCTGTATGCATTGGTCAACGATTTAGAAAATTTTGCCTTATTATCAGGATTATGCCCTAATTTTGATAAATGTAAAATATTGAGGATTGGCTCGTTAAATGGTACAAACTTTTATTTACCGTGCTCTTTGCCGATACTTTGGACAGATGGTCCTGTCGACATTCTTGGAATTCATATTCCAGGGCTTTTTTCTGATATCATAGAAAGTAACTTTGATCGAAAATTTGTAAAGATTGACAAGATATTAATGCTATGGAAATCTAAATCTTTAACCCTTATGGGCAAAATTATTTTGGTCAATACTTTAATTGTACCTCAATTTATATTTCTACTAACCTCTCTTCCGTCCCCTCCCCCTACCTTCTTTGATAGATATGAGAAAAAGATTTTTAAATTTCTATGGGGAGATGGACCCGAGAGGGTTAAAAGGAAAACATTGTATGCTGCTTATGAACAAGGGGGGCTAAAGCTTAGAAACTTGCGGGCTGTAGATTTAACCTTGAAAGGCTCTTGGCTACCAAAACTGTACTTGAATAAGGATTGGTTTTGCTCCAAGCTTATCTTCTTATCTAGTTCTATATTTCGCACAAACTTGTTTCCTTTTTCTCAGCTTAAAAATGCGGATTTTGAATCTCTTATGGGAAAAAGATCACCTATAAGTACCTTTTTTACGCATGTAATACAGGCTTGGTTGAGGTTCCAACTTAGACCACCCGAAGGGGCGGTTGAGGTAAAACAACAGCTTTTATGTCTAAATTCAAATATAACTGTAAGTGGAAAACCATTTTTTTCTCAGGTATTGCTTAGTAGGGGGGTTGTTTTTGTAAATGACATCTTGGACTTAGAAAATAGGTTCTTATCATATAATGATCTGATCAAAAAATTTGGGGATGTATTTTCCGAATTCAAATATAACCAACTTATTTCGGCCATCCCTTCTACTTGGAAAGCCATGCTGAAACAGAACTCTCCAAGTTTGTTTGTATGTCTCCCTGTGTGTAGAAACATAGGCTGGCTTCGAAACTGTAAAATTAATAAATGTCTCTACCTATTTTTCATGAATGAAGCCAGCTTATGGGGAACTTCTGAAAAGGTTAAATTTTCATGGGAAGAATATTTTGACACCCCGCTACCATGGCGTGATGTGTATAGTTTGCCCTATAAAATATCCATAGATTCCAATAGCCGTATGTTTCAGTACAAATTGTTATTCAAATTTTTACCATGTAACAAAACACTATATCTATGGGGATTGATAGACTCCCCCTTGTGTAGTCTCTGTAAAGAGGAAGAAGAAACGGTTGTCCACCTATTTTGGAACTGTCATAAAACTGCACATTTTTGGAGACAGGTGGACGACTGGTTCTTCGAAATCACTGATATTCATTTGCATATTAATGCACTTAGTATAATTTTCGGTATCTCAAGTGATCGTTGCCCGGTTCTGTCGAATGTTATTATTCTGCTTGGTAAGATATTTGTCTTTAAACATCGCAATTATTCATTGAATTTACCAGCCTTTATATCCTTTGTTTCCTTCTATTATAAATTAGAATTGAATATTGCAAACAGACAAGGAAAAATACATAAACATAGGGGGAAGTGGGGAAAATTCAATACAGTTTTTTCTTGACAAATGATGGAAATTTAATTGTTCGTTGTGAATAAATATTATATATTATTATTTGTATGCATCTATATCATTATATGTAGGCATCTATTATTATATGTATATTATTATATGTATGCAAATATCATTATATGTATGCATCTTTGTGAGATCTATATGTATATATATATATATGTATGTATGTATATCTCTCTAAATATATAGGTATATGTGTATATATGTGTATTATATATGGGCATTAGGGGTTTCAGTACCAACTATTTTGTTCCCGGATTTTATGTTTTGATTTTGTGGTATCTCATGTGCTTTGTTTTGTTTTGTAAACTGCCATGCTTTTCTTTGTTTTTGTTAAAACGTGAATAAAGAAAGATTAAAAAAAAAAAAAAAAAAAAAATTTGCACATGGCGCAAAAGTTTTACCCATATCTACAGGATATATTAGGATATCTTTAACATAAAGAACAAAAAAAAGAACAAAACTGTTGCTCACGGCGAGTAAAATTTAAGCTGTGGTGAGAAACTTTCAGAAAGCATCAGCCATCTTCCTACAGAAGACATTATATGCATGTCTGTTTCTTTTAATCTCAAGATAAAATCAGGATAGACGATCCCAAAACCCTGACGTGGAGTTGTCTTCTTTAAAACCGCTTTTACTAACAGCACTTAAGATTGGCAGTCTTCTCTCAGTTCGTTCTTTCAACTTCGTGTTTCAACTTCGTTCATCGTCTTGTTCTGTGACGTCACACGTCCCCACGTGCATCCGGACCACGCCCATCTCGTGTAGCCTCGCCAGTCTGTCGTGCTCGGTCTTCATCTTGTGATATTTGTTCATCTCCACCACCCTCCACTGGTTCTTCTGCGAGACGACCTTACTGCGGAGGGTGACTGCGCGGTCGTAGTAGTGGTAGTTGAGCGGGTTCCCGTCCAGGTCCGTGCTGAAGGGCCAGAAGCCGTACACGTGGGTCTCCTCGCACATGGCCAGGGCGATGGTCACGACCAACAGACCTGGAAAACATCGGGCACAGTACCAGTAGAAAGAGTGTTTAGAAATGTTATATAAGAAGTTTGTGTGACTACAAGACGTTTATGTTATGGCGCGGTCATATTTGTCATGTTAAGACTGTGACACAATTTTCAATCAGGCTCTGACAGAACCAAGTGTGTACAAGGATTTAAAACAGCCTGTTTGGCAACAAGACAGCTGAAATTTGCAGGACACATGCATGGCTATCCTAAGAATAATACCCATGCAGTTTTTTCGATCGTACGACGATCGCACGACGTATGTGACCGCGTCTATCTAGTATTCAGATTTAACCAATCCTATTAAATTACTATGGACCGGGCCTGGGGATATTACTTGTTCTACCAGTGCAGGAACGAACCTGAGGTAATTCTCTTGACCTTGACACGCCCGGTTTCTCTCCAGAACGTGTTTGCCGCCTGGAGGAAGCCAGGGTGTGACCAGACAACCGTTTTCCCGTCGTCTGCTGTTTGGTTCTTGACCACTCGCAGGACGGCGTAGGCCATCTGTCTGCTGTTGATGTTGTAAAACGGGTGTGTGTAGAAGGTAGTCGGGCCGAGGTAGGAGTCAAGCATGGCAGTGAAGTTCTGTCTACCTACGTCCGATTTGAGCGAACCATACCTTTTAAACAGAAAATGGTCGACTTGGTTATAGTGTACTTGGCGTATCAGGGAGGGGCACGGGGATTGTATAAAGATGTCAGGGTAATTTGTTTGCTTCTGGTCAACAGGTCCAGCATATTTTGACACCTGTTGCTCTGTATTTTTGTCGAGTTTCAGGTGAAATATCTTTTTTTCAAAAAGTTACGATATCAATATCTATATCCAATGTCCATACTTACCCTAACCCTAACCGAAATGATCGTCCATTTTCACCTATCTGTTGATATGTAAAATCCTAGATCACGATCTCCATTCACACTCACTCTTAGAACACACTCTTTTATCATGCACACTCTTCACACGTAACTCTATGCCAGAAGATACTTTTCGTTCACACTTACTGTTCTGTTAGAAGAGAAGGGTTGATGGTGACGAAGTTTGCCTTCCTGCCGACATCTTTCTGGTAGTCTCCATGGACAGGAGGCAAGTTGATTCTAAAGAATGAAGGGGGGGGGGGCATTTGATCAACAACTGTCCATGGCGTCTAACTTATAAGGTATATGAGAGAGCTGAGAGAAACATTACATGTTGTTGGAAGAAATGCATGTGATATTAAAGTACGTGCTAGCATGCTGCGTTTTAGAACACTCGCAGCTTTGTAAAAAAGCACATTACAGTGTAGCCGTGGCGACTTTTGTGGAGGGCTCCCAGCAGATAACACACTCTACAAGAGTCGCCGCTTCTGCCACAACAGATAGTATGACGATTCTGTACGTTTCCGGCATGATGAAAGTTCTCACCTGAACACGTAGTCAGCGGAGTCGATCTGGCTGCCACAGCCTCCGCCGTTGAGGATCCCTCCGTTGCCAACAACACTGCAGGTTCGGAACAGCTTGTCGGGAAAATGTGTTTCCTGGACATGGAAAAAACATTTTATCATTTCGCGGCACCATAAAAGGTATACGCCTAAATGCGCGGGCCGCATATAGCACGCGGTTATTCGTGGCTCATTCGTAAAGTACAGAACATTTCATCACGACACATGAGTAGGTTAACTTTTGTTCGGTGTTCCTTTAGCCTAAAACTTCTGCGGTTGATGTAACAGCTCCACTGTCATAAAGAGAAATAGTGGGCTGGAAAACCTTTAACCTAGTATTATTTTAATCGGTAATAAACACAATGGGTATCGAAAATGAGTAGAAGACACATAGAATTACGTATATTTTTCAATTTGAGACAGATACACGTGAAATGATGAATTAGATATGGAGGTTTATCTTTTATCATTAGTGTTTTTTCTTCAAATCTATCCAATCAGAGAGGAAGGAATATGACGAACTCCAAAATCTGTCAAGCATATCTTTGATCAGTGACTTAAATGTGCAAACACACGGTACTCGCTGCACAGTATATCCGCGTTGTTGTTCACAATGGAGTGCCAAGTGGCACCTAGGTCAGCATGTAGCTATAGCATGTAGCAAGGTAATTTTTATATTTTTACAGGGAGGGATTGCTAGCTCTTCCCCCACATTGTATACTTGCCTGTGGTAGGTACTGGTAAGTCCCTCTCATGACTTTGTGTTGTTGTTTTCCATCATAAAACCTGAAGGTTGAATGTAGCGGCATGTTGTCCTTGGAGCAGTACCAGTGGGTGGTGACATTGGTGTTCTCCAAGATGGATTCTCTGCGAAATCAATGAATACTTCATCTCAACGACTCAGTATTGTATCTTGAAATGCTTACATATAACGGTGTTGAGGAATGAATCCACATGGATACCGTGTCACATTAGTTGTTGATCCTGCTGATTTGAATTTTCAACAACATTTTGTTCAAGAAACCACTGACATAAAACTACGCTGATGATGTATGTTACATCTAAGATTACAAGGCGGCACATCCCAATGTATGTACATTTGTATGTACATGTAACTGATAACGGCGTAAGAAACAAAGAAACGAGCCATCAATATTCAGGGAAGGCAACTAGCAGAGGTGAGGAATCACCTGCATTGCCCCCCCCCCTTCATCTTGTAAATGAAGAAGTCTAATAAAGAAATATCCCACCTTATGTTCCGAAGTGTGGTGAAGTCAAACCCGTTCCACATCCACACCTTCCACCTTTCCGATCCAGGTTCTTTTTTAGCCTTTAAAACAGGGGTCGGTGATTTCTCTGTAGCTTCTAAGGTTTGTAATGAGTTGTTTTCCAATAACCTTTGTTGCCTCTCATCGATCACCGGGCTATAAATAGAACACACAAGTATTTCATACAAGACTGGTCTGGTCTGGCAATTGGACAAAAATCGTGCGAGTATTTGTCAATGGATTGTGCAGTGCAAATCTAACTGGCACAATGATGAAAACAACTTTCATAACCACGAATCGTAATACTGAATGCATGTGAGGGCCATGTCACACTTGTGCGTATATTCAAGTGCGCGTGAGTTGCGCATTAACATTTTTGGTTTAAGTAAGGTTTGCGGGGGAAAAAGTTGTTTTCTACTTTCACCCACTGTTGTGCTGCCAAGTGATCGAACCTAAGAAATCACTAATTCGGCTGCGAACTTAACCTAAACCAAAAACATATTATTACACAACTCATGCGGACTTGTATATACGCACAAGTGTGACAGGGCCTTTAAAAGGAGCATTGTCCGAACTGTATCCGCAGACGTGGTAGCACACGAGGCTTTGGCTGGCGAACAATGGGAATATCGCCCGGGGCAAAGAATAAACCTGTTATTATCTGCGTGGCAGAATTAGTGAACTATACTATTTCTGAACTGTTACGTGTTTTCAGAACTAACACTTACCTGACCCGACGCATTGGAACTTCAGTAATGATAATGCCACATCAAAGACAGACAGACTAAGCTAACGTGAGATTTGCCACGTACTAGTGTACTGCTTGGTCTGTCTGCTGAATTGACCTGGCTGGGAGCAGTGGGTGTGTGCCGGGGTGGTTCAGTGGGCTGTTAAGGGATTGGTGTCGACCACTTGGAAACAAAAATTGCAAGTTACAATGAGGAACAAGCAAGACAGAACTAATCTCACCAGAAATAGCATCGATTGTTTAACGCTGGTATGTGGTGATCTCATAACAGAACACTGGGGCAAAATTCGGTTTTTAACTGGCCCCAGACGATCTGCTTGAAGACAAGCTTAATGTTTGTGCACTGACTGACCTCAGTTTCATACGTCGCCATTCTGTGCGTTCCTCACAGTCACAGTCGTCACTCGGTGCTGAGGCTCTCTGCCCATGGCTGTACAGTAGTAACACTCCGAAATGACTCATTGCAAGCACAAAGACGACAATTTCGAACTGGAGAAGATTGGTGAACCATGTCCGCATGACGACTAACAGATTCAGCAGGCTATAGGTGTCATATCTCCCTCGGTACAGCTGAGTCACGGTAATAGTCCACTGTGTTCTGCTGCTGCAGTGGTCTGGTACATATACACCTCTCGCGTGGTACATACAAGAGGTATATATAGTTTCCTTGGCCGGGCCGGTATACAAGTTGCTCGGCGAGGTTTCTGACGCGTCACATGTCTAGGCTGGGGACACAAAAGGGCAACTAGCCAAGGATATACATACAAAGAACCACACTGAAGTTCTTTCAGCGGACACAAAAAGGTTGCCGAACGGCCTCGGGGCATATAAATGTTGCTGATCCACCGTGGTTGTTACCTGACCCAGATTATGTCAGGGCGTGACGCATATTCAGTGAGTCGTCACCTCTAGCTCGCGTAATGACTAAAACAACAGAAGTCAAAATACCCCGAGGTGGAATAGGAATATACCATTTACATGTATCTCCACTACAGATAAGCGTAGCAGCATATTACATATGGGGATAAATCCGGCACCGAAGCCTACAATGTCTCTAATCTGATTATTTAGGTCATATAACCGTTACATAACATTCACCCAAGGAGACAAGCAAATCGTTGATAGAAATCGCAAAGATATTCTACAACCTTTTCACACCTTACCAATAACAAGAAACTATCTGTCCAATCCATTTATTTACCAAAACGTTGGACAATTCAGCTCCCATTGCATACAGAAAAGAAGTCAAACCCTTCAAATAGCTCAAGTAGCAACATATAGGAATATTGTAGGTATCATTTAATGTATTTGTGTATTTTCTTATCTGTTAGGTACACACACGTTGTATACTGCTGTTTTATTTGTTTTATTTGCAATCAGCCTTCCATGACTTCCAAGAAAGAGGACGCTCCACGACTGTCTGCGAAACTGGTGTATTACGCCAGAGGGCGCTTTTTTATATGAAAATGTAACCTGAAACCGACTTACCAATTCAAATTCAGATCCTTGTTGGTAAGAGATAACGTTAACATTGATCAACGTTGAATTCAGGAAACGCTGATTTAGTATAGTCTCGAGTCATTGAGGATGGCACAAGGAAAAGGTGAGTCATTATCGCAGGTTTAGCAACTGTTCACCGCAGGGTGGCGTTTCATTTGATTTGATTTATTTATTCGGCAGTAAAAAATTACAGCCAGGGCTATATTACCCAATATATACCCAACTAGCCGAAAGCTATCACAATGGGGTAGCCCTGTTACAAAGGGTGGCATTCTTGAAGTATTGCAAAGGATAGAAGTTCCAAATTGTCATATGATGACATGCGAGTGAAATATACGGAGTATTGTATATATATAATGTGGGTGATTTACCTGTGTCTGAGTTTGACAGTGACTTGATCCGATGTTGTGACAGTTTATTTACTAACGCTCAGTGCGTCACGCAGACGAGAATGGCACAGCCAACGATATCATCCTCCGCTTCCTGCCAGGGATTACCAAAACATTTCCTTGTTCTTTACCTTTGCCCCACTTTCTGTGCAACCCGAGCTGACCCTGAGAGGGAGGCTTCGGTCGTGGTCAGATAGCCTGGATGCCAGCCAGCTTTACGGGCTTTATAGTCCGCTCACGCTGATCGCGATGTGCTGGTGTAGTGATGATTGGGAAGAGCTAACAAGGCTGGCACCGAGGCTGCAGCCCTGAGGCCAGGGGGTACAAGTGACACAGGCCTCACTGGTTTAGTTCCAGTGAGCTCGTCACATCGTAGTGCTGGAGTATATAATATATACAGTCTGGAAGTGACTTGGCGCGGCGCAATCTTGGCCTATTCCTCAATCAGTTTTAATTTTGGGGGAAATATTGTCACGAATAGATCATCAATCTACTCTAAGTTGGATTCATTCGACCTTTTAGAGCGAGTGCGTCATATCCTCTAAAAATAAGATCAGCCTAATGGTGACGATGAAACTGGGCTATGGCAATAAACTTACGCCTATCTTTGACAGGATCACGGTGTTTTCAGACAGGGACCTACAGCGCTCAAATGGTAAGTGGGTAGTTAACGTTAAAATCTTCGAATTCCAGCAAATATGGAGGCTGACTTGAGGCGCTAGCCGACTAGGACTGACCCGCGCTGTGAGGCTGTGTCGGTGGCGATCAGATTTGACAAGAGATGACGTGAGTTATAACGTTAGTTCCAGCGAAACTCGTCACGTAGGTCATCGTACTACGGGTTGGCAATCTAACGTTATAGACTAGAAGATTCAATGCAGTTACAGATAAATTACTTTTAAGCTACTGTGAGAAAAATGTAGTACGCGCTGAAGGGCTGGTCATTTGCAAGGAATTGTGTTATTTCATGTTTACTTAGTGTTTTCGGCCTTGGTCTTATTTGTGAGCGGAAAAATAGACTGTCTCACTGATATCCCACCCTTCGTTTCCTCATATTCATTCGTTCTTTTAGCACCCCCCCCTCAAATTATTATGCTCTACTCTAGCTCATTCGATCAGTGTTTCAAATGCTCAATTACCATTTTTGAAGGCACACCAGAACTGCAGATTGCAGAGCCAGCCGCTTGGGTCAGTGGCTTGCTCCGCGCTCTTTTCAGGGCCTCATTGAGTCAATGGTAATCAAACTTGGCAGGATCTTCATGTATACAAATTGTAAAAGAGTTAAAAAGTTATGTTACTACGGTCCAACTGTGTCATAGGGTACGGAATGTCGCGTGTCCCCGTGAGTCTCAACAAAATCTGTTGGTGTAGCCTCCGCGCGTGGCCATCTCGTAAACGATCGTCGCCATATCGCTGACCGGTCGATGTCATATCCGACGGTTTTCTAACTTTCTGAGCCTAATTAGCAGGCCTCCTAGGAGCGCTGGCACTTCTGTATTCTTTACTGGGGGAATACAGAACGCTGAACGCTTGATTCTCGATTCACACATATAGGCCAGGTTCTAATGTTGGGGAGGTCGTCTAGGGCGGCATAGACTATAGTATATGTTGTCCTATATGTTGAAAATCGCTCCTTGAAGGCCTACAAAGGAGTACGAGACGGAGATTAACGGTCACCCACTTGACTCTGATATACAGTAGAAGTTTGTTTTTATTCAGTTAACATTTAATTGATCTACCATGCGCTTTCCCCTTTCTTTTCGGCTATTCGTGTACGTTTCATGATGAGCCATGTATAATGTCGGGAGTAATGTACTCTGGCGTTTTGAGCAATTTTGTTCGCTTCTTCATGGAGGTACTAGGTCATTTTGACACAGCAGGCAAAATTTGTATTCTGTTTGTGTCCTGTCTGCTAATCCGTAAAGGGATCTGCGACGTCTTGTGCCCGAGGAAAATAGAATTTGCAGGACAAAACGTTATTGTTGTATGCCAGGCACTTAGGATTTAGAGCATAGCTTTTAGCATATCATCTGAGCAAAGCCTTTAGCATACCGTTCAACCTACTTAGCTATGCATGTGGAGTTAGAGCATAGAGCAAAGACCCCTTTGTGGTACTGTACTTTGTTGTAAGTCACTCGAGTTTGAATAATTGATTTAGTCAGGTAAAGCAGCTAAAGATCTTAGTTACAAGGTCCAAGAACAATACACACGGTGTGTTTGTACCCTTTCACAAAGCTGAATTCGCATTAGTTGCCTTCGATGTGTGTGCTTGTGTGACCCTGACATTATTCAAGGCAGTACTAGTATATGTAACCCACCAACCAATCTTCAGCCCGTTTGATTTTCATTTTTTGTGTGTGTGTATAGTGACAGTGAGGTGTTTCATGATGTGGTCCATAATTTGGTCAACAGATGAAGTACTAACTATAAAATACATCTGTTCACACTGGAGTTCTTGTAACATGATTTAAGATTGTGCCCAAAATACAGATGGATAACTGGTTTTCTGTAGCTCTTGGTTGCCAGAGGAACTTAGTATTCCGTTTGTGTAAGTTGGGGACGGACCTTGAATGACCAGTGCGAAGACTGAACCGGTTTCCAAATCAAGGAAGACTCGCAGAGCTATTAAACGTAATAAAAAAAAGATGGATCATTCAGGTGGTTTTCATCACGGTGTGGGAGTGGGTGTATAAAAAGTCCCCAAGACTTATCTAAAGTTTTCCTGACTGAGTTGTAGATGCATGAATGGGCGTAACGGTACGTATATCGATTGGCGATCGAATTGCGTTTGCATAGTTGTTATTTTGGGCGCCACACTAGTACAGCGGTAAATAGTTGGTGACCTCGATCAGTGGAATTCAGACACACCAATGTAAACAGACCTTAATGGCCTCCTTGAATAGACCCTCCTTCCGCAAATGGACAACCCCAAGTGATACCAAGTCTGTATCACCTGTGCCCGTATCTTCGAATTTGCCTCGATGCAGTGGTATGAGATACAGTAATACGTTGTCTAGAAATCTAGAGATAAAGAGTCGATCTTATAATGCAAGGATATTAATGATGTTGTTGTGCTAAGTTGTGCACTTGGTTATTTTTGTAAACAACATGAAGAGATGAAAAAGCATATCTGGTAGGACACGCATTTTCAGTAAGATCTATACACTTGATGATATTGATGATAATCTACATATACATGTATATGAGCTAACACGTGGCCTGACCACCTCATTCCTTCGATTCGTTAGATGACACAAGCTCGCATAGCCTGAATGCCAGACCTCCGATCTCTATAATATCTATCATTTATTTGGGAATGCTGGCCCCTATCGAATAGTCGGCCATTCTTTTCTCTCTCATAATGATGGTTTGTTTCTCATTGACCGGATCACATTACAACTGCTTGAAGTAGAGGTTTGCCGGTGGTTTGTTTACTGTTCGCAGCTGTTGCATCACGACGTATATCAGGCCTCACATTACCATAGCAACCGCTCATTTGCCACAGAAGAAGGCGCATTTGAGGGGATCAGGGGCAATTGTGATTGTCCATTGATCTGCTTCCTCCTGCCTGACCTCTGACCTTCATGCCGGTTCATTCCGTTTCATTGTGCCTCAGTTGGAAGCTTGGGAGCCAGGAAACGTTGGGAAAAGAGACCTGTCAACGCTGGACCTTGGTATGGAGATTAGGCGCACGTGATTATCATACTTTGATCACGTGAAGACGGCTGGTATTTGCTGTAGCTAATGTACATTAGAGGGTCAACGCGTAGTTGCACGCCGCGCGGCCTGGATGTATGCCGGTACGACACGAAACGGTTACATGTGGAATGAGAGCAGGCAGCTTCTCCGTCACTGCAGGAAACGTTAGACCAGCGGTGAGTGGTGAATGCTGCGGCCATGTACTGTAAATGCGAGTTCCGGTCAGCCTTGGGCTTATCACTTGACAATGTGGTTGTTAACGCTAGCTTCGTCACCGTGAGTGTGGTCCCCGTGTGACCTTGATAATTGTTGTCACTTGAAAGCGATGTGTATAGATGAAGTAATTACATCTGGGGAACATTCCTATCGATACGTTTTATATTAGCTCCTCCAGGCCTCGTAGGCATACCGTCTTGTCACAGGCCGTGTCATAAAGCTCGCGGCGTGTTATTATCTTGTCATTCCTCGTACCAGGAAAGAGTGTCATGTGGGGGAGGGGTCAACTACTAAGGTTATCACAGTATATATGACCTGCCACTTCGGGGCCTAGCGTGCCTCAGCTGTCTACATCACTTTCTCCACAAGTGCCGCAACTGGCTTGAACAGTTGAAATTGAACCTGTGTCTCTTGATGGTCCTTGATGGACGCCTGACCGGAGATTCACGTTCCCGGGCCGTGCGGCGTCCTCTTATCGCCGGGCATAACTTGCCTTCGTGTTGTTCTCTTCCCCACGCAGGTGACATGGTAAGAGGGTGAACCCCTTGGCGAGGCCTAACAATAATCCACACAGAAGAGGCACGACGCTACAGTCACGTGGTTCGCTCCGCATGTTCCAACGACTGTTCCGAGGTAACTCCGGGTGATGACGTTAAACACTCTCATCATGACCCGGAACCACTCCGCCCAAGAGATGCCGCTCAACTGTACAGCCCGATTACCGCACTTCGCCGACAGGGTGGAACGTAAGTACTTCTTTCTACCATGACTCGAATGAAATACGAGGGATAATGAGCACGTGAATATGAGCGAGTGAGTGTAATATCCAAGTAGATTTATCGGTGGCAAAGCAGTATCAAAAGCGCGCCAACGGAGTAGATCTGCTTGGAGATTACGTGAGTGTACTAGTGTAACTGGTAGGCTGTACTGACTTGTCCAGTCAGATATTAAGTAGCGTACACAGACACACACACACACACACACACACACACACACACACACACACACACACACACACACACACACACACACACACACACACGAGGTATAAAGATTAGTTAATACATATTATGACGTATTAGGAGTGTTTCTCATCAATTATAAATCATACCAGTTGATTGTCTTAAAATATGACATGTCCAAAGTATGAGCTTAACAAAGTATGAGCTTAACAAAGAAGGTGATGCTAATAGTGATCATCAATTATGCAAATGAGGCCCTTATCAGCATAATTTGATTCAACGATGTTCACATTCACATAAAAAATTTCTGATGCCACAAAAAAAGTATTAAATGCATGAAATTTCCGTCATTTACCAGTATGGAATTATAGTAGTTTCTCATTAAAGTATGCAAATTAGGCCCACATTTGCATATTTTCTATCTTCAACATTCCTCTCTTCCTCAGTTACAATTTGAATAGTCATATCATGGCACAAAGCAGATTTTTAAAGTTGCCTCATTAATTATGCAAATTAGAATCCGATTTGCATAATTATTGGCCAATTATTCTAAGCATCACACAAGCTATCGACATACCAAAAATCATGACCATCCATCAAGGCCATCTTGAGTTATAGTATTTTCTCATTAATTATGCAAATGAGGTCTTCATTTACATAGTTCATATCAATTAATATTTCTCTCTTCCTCACTTACATATGTCACATGTTTCAGAGTCCTATCATGGAATTTGGCGGATGTATAAACTTTCCTCATTAATTATGCAAATTAGATACTGATTTGCATAAAAAGTAATCATGTTCATCATCACTCAAGCTATCTACTTACCAAAAATCATTGCCATCCATCAAGCCCTTCTTGAGTTATTCCCTTTCAAAGTCAGATGCAAAACCTGCTCCTGCAGTTCCAAAAATGCCGCTAGGGGGCCCAAACCCATACCACTTACTCTCTGTCCAAAGAGCTATCTACCACTCAAAAATCAGTTCCATAGCATGTCCAGAACACGAGATATCAAAACAGGAAGTTCCGCTGCAGTACCATAACAAGCTGCTAGGGGACCCAAAATCTAATCATTTCCTAGTCTCATCAAGACCTACCCACCTACCAAATATCAAGACAATCCATCCAAGCCTTCTCGAGTTATGCTGTACATTACATACACACATACATACAAACGCTACCCTCTGCATAACCTTCTCGGCGAAGGTAATAAATGAGGTCAAATACTGTATTGCTCTTCTTGAAACATATCAGATGCATATCAGATTTCACTGCTTCGTAGAAGAAGGAAACAAAACGCCTCTGTGAGGGGATGTTGCTCAGGGTGCGGGAAGGATCGTGCAAAAAATTGTTTTGGGTTCGTGCCATTCAATCTTGATAAACGAATTCTCTCTTTTTCGTAAGAACCTTAATCTTAACGATTTCCTCTGTGCCTAATGGAGCCTCATGGCGATCGCAATTTTCCATATTTTGATGCAACGTCCCTGGAACTTTCCGCCCTTCTCCGGCACGGGCCTAACGCCAGGTTGTCCCAGTAACCCACGCATGAAAGGTCTCACGGCGCTGCCACTCTGAGCAATCTGTTTGGGAAAACAGTCACGACGTGGTCTGCCTCTCTCTAGTTCAGCTCATTATTCTCGAGTTCATACTTCCTAACATCCAGTTCAATGGCTGCTGTAAGCCGACACACACAAAAGCACCAACCTGTAATTTTCTTAGCGGGTAATTTTCCCCAGGGGATTTCTTTCTGACCAATCTTCCCGGTTGCTTGGTAGAACACAATATTGAGTTGCCGTTACGCCAGGAAGTAATCAAGGGATTATAAGTACTTTCAGCGATGATTAAAGTTTCTTTCCCCCTGAGAAAAGGTTTGGGGAACCTTTTGAGGAACGTAGTGCTACACTGCTAGTGCTTCCGAAAGGCACTTGGGTAACCTTGCTAACAGGTAAACTCGACATCTAGATTGGAAACAGAATTGGAAACAGAAATAAGAGGAATCACGATCCACTGGAAAGACGCACACATACAAACTCAGTTGGGTAGTAGTTGCGATTATAACCGACCCACTCAAGGTCAGGTTGATCCTTCTCTGCAGTTTTTTGCAGCTTTCACAAGTCTGTGGAGTTCAAGCCACGCAAAACTATAAGCGGATAGCCGTAGGCCTTCCAGACAAGTTTATCTCGATCAGTTTGAGATTCGCAGCCTTAACCCAATATCAATATGCATCTAGTATCAGTTACTCAGTCAACTGAGGGGACTACCTTAAGATTTATAAATAAATAAACCCGTTTGAAGATTCGTCTCATCACACAATAAAAACATCAGCCGTCGTCATTTGCAGTATCTTCATGATGCATGCACTAAAACTGCTTTCTAAATGGTCTGATTTGACGTCTTCGGTGCCTCAGTCAGATTCTATTTATTCCATCATCAACGTTCTGTGATCATTTCGGTTTGTGATGAAAACGTCTGTAAAAGTTGAATTCCTTACTTCTTCTAAACGTGATTATATCATTTGCTACAAACGCGAAGGAGCCAATAGGAATGCCATTGGCAAAATTGAAGATAAACGTTACATCAATCACCGCGCTCTTTATTTTTAACCTCCTCTATTTGTGGATCAAAGATATGATTCTGTCTCGCCAGCTGATTTAAACCATCCGTCATGCGACAACTAAAACGTGTTTAACCGTAAACGTAGTTGTACATGAGATAATTGCAATTGTTTGTTTATTTCTTTATTTGAGTTTATCACAGACAATGGGGAAGGGAGGACAAAACTGAGGTGCTAATCACCTTTACATGTTTCCCTTCCACACACTTATGACATAAATCAACTGTTACAATACATTACATCCGCTTTTTTATAGTGTTGTAACGAACATGATTGCGTGGGAAATACTCCATTGTCGTATTTTTATGTCTCGCTCTCTCCACGCCCCCCCCCTCCTCTTACCACCGTAGAGGTGTCCACGGACGTGACGGCTGTTGTGGTGATGTTTGGGGGGACGTTAGCGTCCCTGATAACGGTGCTGCTGTACCTGGAGGAATGTCTGTACTTCTGCAGGAACCCGTTCACCGCACGCCGCAGGAGCAAGATGCTTAAGATTCTAGCCGTGTACCCGGTAAGTGCACTGAGATTACCCTGCCAAGTCCTGTCTGTATTACCAGTTATTTACCTTGAACCTCGGAATACGATCAACATGCACTGTCGAAGACAGACGGAGTGAAGACGTGGACTAATCAACCGTTCTAGATGCTTTTATCTGTTCTAGATGCTTTATCTTTTAAGTTTGTTACGTCTTTTATTCTATTGATGAAATTCGATATTGTACCTAACACTGGCAACAATAGCGACCAGCAAGACGTTCTGTCAAATACACTCAAGTAAACAGGAAATCCAAGGACATATGTGCAACATGTGTGCATCATGTGTGCATGGATATGGCATATGGGGAATAGTATTATGAAGGCATCAGTAACAAGGAAAATCATTGTGGAAATGTCGGACACAAAAATGTCACCCGGGGCTACCAACCGTTGGCAGCAAGACAGCCACCAAAAAATATGCTTCATCTTCTGCTGAAACAAAACGGGTAGTATGATTGGTAAAATGACGTGGAACTTGCAAGTCTTATATTGAATAATATGTGGAAGCATAAGAAAACATGTAGACTAAGAGCGAAATTTTACACCTGTAGATCTAGTCGAACGACCTGCTTGTATTTCTGAATCTGACGGTTGCGTTGACGGCCTCTCTCTCTGTACAGGTGATAAGTACAACCGCCACATCTAGTCTGTGGTTCCCTCAGGCCTGTGCTGTCGCCGACTTCGCTGCTTCGTGGTGAGTGCAGGGGTCAAATATGGTAACCGGAGAAGGCAAACTTTACTTCTTCAATACCCATGCTACCCTTCTAGCCTCGCAGATGAAAATAGTACCATGGAGTAGATTTTGCCAACAGACTCTCCAGCCAAATTATTTCCAGCACCCGCCCACTCCACCAAATAAGCCTCAGCCCCCCTCCCCCGATCATGATGGAACAACCCTGTAGGAGTCTCCTGGGACACGACAGTGAGCACGCGCAGAAACCGGTGACACTTGCCCGACTTGGCAAAGCTGGTACTGTAAAGACGTGGATGCCGTGAAAGCGCTGTTGATAGCGTTACAAAAGTCGATTGACAGCACAGGGGCACCGGGCGCAGCGCCAGCACACGAGCAAACTAACACTGTAGGAGGCAGAGCGACGTTGTTTGGTTCAGAAGCGCAACCATCTTAAAGATGTGGGATAGGGGAAGTCCTGGGCGAGCGCCAGCGTGGTGTTGTCAACATTAGTGAAGCTGGCCTTTTCCTTTAACTAACTGATGAGCAGAAAAACGGCACACACATATTACCACTTCTCCCTATATATATATATATAATAGGGCGGAGAAAAAACGAAGGCGGTGCGGAAATATAAAATGGACAGAATAAAATCTGACGAAGATTTTTCTTGTCGCTTGTACAGAAAATTCTCCATCGAACATGGCCTGTTTTTGTATGTATCAAATCATCAAGGAGTTGCTACTCTTCCAATACGTCAAGATTTGTCCCCTCAAATCCTCAGCACTTTGAATCATGTGCAAATACGAGTACTCTCCAAGCAGAGGTTTGGCTCTGGCTTGTTTTTGACGTCTTTTTAGGCGTTTTTGTCGGGCTTCCTATTTTGTCCCGTTTTCGCCTGAAAAGACGTCACAAACGTTTAGCTTGACGGCACAAAGAAAACGGGACAAAATAGAAAGCCCGCCAAAAACACCTAAAAAGACGTCAAAAACAAGTCGGAGCCGAACCTCTGCTTGGATAGTAAGATATGGCTCCGTCGATGCGAAGGGAAGCTGTGAACATTATCCAATGATTGTTGTAGACTTGAAAATAGAATTACGAAAACATGCCAACAGTGATTTTACCTACGGGTTACGGCTTTTTTTTCCATCGGATTTTACTCCCCGTGATTGATAAGATGTTCTTTGTTGCCATGACTAGGTACCTGTCCCTGGCTATATACCAGGTCTTCACCCTGATGGTGGATTATCTGGGCGGGAAACGTGGAATCGTGGAAAGCATCGGTGGACTCAAAATCCGGATGAACACCCTGCCAATCTGCTGCTGCGTCTGTATTCACCCTAAACCCCTCAACATGTAAGTCACTGCAGGGGCCTCATTAATATGATTTACACAATTTCAGTTTAGCATATTGACACTGCATTGCAGGTATGATGTTGGTCTCTGTAGACAGAGTTTTTAAAAATACGTTTTTGTAGAAGCAGTTCTAGTATTTTGAAGATGCAGAGGGCTGACACTGTCCATTGTCTTTTGAAAAATACTTTCTTCCTGGTGTTTCTGCTGTTTTCCCCAAGTTGTTGCTGGGGTACGCGTATACGTTGATGGAGGCTTGTATTCTCATTCACCGATATTGGATGTGGTCTGAAACGTCTGATAATCTAGAATTTAGATATCCAGTTGCTTGATTTGTTTTGTACCATGCGATGTTGGGGTAGAAAGTCGTCGCAACGTTTCTGATCTACTGATTTTGTTCCGACAGTATTTTACTTTGGGGTAGCATACTGTCAGAAAAGAAAACAGATCTGAAAACGTTACGACCGCAACATCCGCTTTGAGATTAGTGTTTGTGTTGGAAAGGATAGCTGTTACCGGTATTACTTATGATAAATGTACGTCCACTTCGAGTCGTGACTTGCCTGAGACTTAGCCTGTGTTTACACAAGCTCTCGACCGGAGGTTACTGACCCCCTTGCGGTTACAGGACCGCTAGGAGCGCGATTTGTCAGGCTAGCCTGAGACTGATGTAGGAACACGTGGGTTCCTCTTCTTTATTGGGTATGATTCGTAACACATGTCCTACTCACTATGTGGTCTACTGAGAGCACAGTTTCTATCTCCCACATTTGTGTGTGCTGCAGGGTTTTGCTGAGGAGGTTCCATCTCGGCGTGCTGCAGCTGACGGTGGTGTATCCTGTCACGACTTACGTCTCCACTCTCATCTCCACAGACCGGAGCGGGCAGGGAAGCAACCAGGTGGGTTGGCTCTGATAATCTTTTTATTTAACTTTGTAACACCGATACCAGAGAATGTGTTGAGTTTTCTTATGGAATGGATTACATATATAGATTTATGATAGTATAGTTATGAAATACTCGCAGGTGCTGCACATTAGTATATGTGTATACCATGAACCCTGTCACACATATCTTACCATGGCCTCCCGACCTATATGTGAGTAAGTCGTGAGCAATGTCATCCGTGGGAGTCGGGTGGCGAGGAAGCCTATTGGTCTTTAAAGGTCGTCTGCGCCAGCCGACTGTAATTTTGTGAAAGACCAAAGTCGGACAAGTCATATTCTGGTTGAATGCTATCAGAAGATTGAACTAGAGCTGAAATTGGATGAATTCCAGGCTACTTTCGACCCAGCTCCTGCGGCGCCTCATGATGATTAGGGGAGTGACCGGGAGCAAGGTCGTAAGAAGGTCCTGTATGTGTGGCAGGTTGTTGACGCCTGTGTGTTGCAGGACACAGCGTCAGCCGACCTAGTTTTACGGGTGGTCCCACTGGTCAGCGTCCTGATGGCAGTGTACAGCATAACGTGTGTGTGTAGGAACGTCACCACACACATGCCGCACGCCTCGGCCTTCCGACTCCGCCCCAAGCTAGCCGTGGTCATGTTTATCATGGGGCTCACCAGGCTGCAGTCCCTCGTCCTGTCGCTAGTCAGGATACCTGGTGGCAAAGGCTGCGGTCCCGGTACCATCTTCACCGGACCGGACAGGAGAAAAGGTACTACATTTGTCAATGCAAACGTTAAGGTGGAATGGGTGTATTTGATCGTGAGGGCGTATACTGTTGGCTTGAAACTCTGCTGCTTTGGAAAATTTATTAGAGTGTCCTTAATCAGTACATATGTTAGAGTTTCCTGAATCAATAGTCCAATAATAAACGTTTATATGTACAAGCAAAGCTACCTTTTGAAGAAAAAGACTCTTTTTACACAACAAAGGGATTTATTCAACCGACGTTTCGGTGACCCTCTGTCACCTTCTTCAAGGCAATTCTGACTGGTTCACATAGCAATGCAGCACAGGATTAAGGAGTCTGTATGGATCAGGAAATCCGCTCCAGTCATGAACCGTGATGAGGGGGGATATAGACTCAGTCACGTTTGGGACCGCATCCTAAAGAAATAATCGTTGCATTGTTTGTTGATCGATATGTAGTTGTGTATGTGTTACACTTCTGTACGTTTGGGACCGCATAGTGATGTCATCCCCTGTGTTTGTACATATGTAAATATTTTGCGTTTGCATCTCATTAATATGTATAAGCAGCAACACCTGTGCTGCATTGCTATGTGAACCAGTCAGAATTGCCTTGAAGAAGGTGACAGAGGGTCACCGAAACGTCGGTAACCTCCTTGGTTGAATAAATCCCTTGGTTGTGTAAAAAGAGTCTTTTTCTTCAGTGACTTACCAACCTGATGAAACTATTCACGGAAAGCTACCTTTTGTTTATATGCTACAGTTACCGCTTGTTTTCACGTTGACCTTTTTCTGTAGTTATCGGCAGCGTCCTGACCGTTCTGGAAATGCTGCTGTTGGGCCTGCTAGCCCGCCGCCTCTTCACTCAACCCGTGGAGGACGATTTGGAGGATCCTTGTGACGTCACCGACCAACATTTCCATGAAAAACGGGTCATGATCGTACGGACAACATCGCTATAGGGGGTATACTCATTCTGCCATCCCTGAACTGTACAGATACTTTTCTAATCGGTCAATTGGTCAAGTTCTTTTTTTCATGTATATATTGGACTGGAATATTTCTAATACATAGATAAAGATTGTATGCGAAAATGTTACATCATATAACGTTAATGAATTCACTGATGTACGACTCAATATATATCAGATTAATACAAAAATGCGTAACCAACTAGACTGGCCGTCATTTGCTTTAAGAGCAAATTCAGGATGTTTCGCCCATACTCCTCATGCAAGAAGTGGGCTGTCCCAAAATAACTCCTGGGCAAATCCAACTTTCTGCATAATGTATGGAAAATGAGGTCCTCATGAGCATAAGTTATGTCCAGGTGCTTTCACCTTTCCTACATGTACCTACATGTTCAAGATGACATCTGCAGCTTTTACAGTAAGGGGAATACAACATCATGCATAAATTATGCAAGTGAGGTCCTCATTAGCATATGTCATGGCCAGGCGTGTGCACCTTTCCTAAAGCTACCTACATCTGAAATATGACATCTGCAGCTTGTACGGTAAGGGAAATAGAAGTTTCTGCATAAATTATGCAAATGAGGTCCTCATTAGCATAATTCATGGCCAGGTGTGATCACCTTTGCTAACGGTACGTACATGTCAAATCTGACATGTGCAGCTTTTCCGGTAAGGGAATTACAAGTATACGCATAAATCATGCAAATGAGGTCCTCATTAGCATAATTTATGGCCAGGTGTGTTCGCCTGTCCTAAAGGTACCTACATCTCAAAGATGACATCCGCAGCATTTACGGTAAGGGACATACAACGTTATGCATACATTATGCGAATTAGGTCCTCATTAGCATAAGTAATTGTCAGGTGTAGTCACCTTTCCTATGGGTACCTACATCTCAAATATAACATCCGTACCATGTAACATAAGGTACATATAACCTTCTGTAATACCATTAGTAGAGGTACCCCCTGACATCTGCTTGGTTTTAACTCCCAGACAGGGGAAGGCTTATGTTACAGTATGACCTAGTTGTTGCTGGCCCCCTACAGAAAATAACCAAAAATTCCTTTAAAAAATTGCAAAATAAATCATTTTGAAGTAGTGTATGCCAGAAAAAATAATGGGGTCCTTTGGGTAAATATCCAATGCACAACTAAACCAAATTTCAGGTCCTCAGGTTTCAACACCACGGCACTGGAGGCCATCATGTGCGACTTTTGTCTGAAAATGACCAAAAAACCTCCATAAAATCATTTTAAAAACTTATATCAAAAAAATTTAAAAAGGGTCTAGGTCTAGGGGTATACACGTACTCTACCTGCATACCAAATTTCAGCTAATTTGGTCGACGGACGACCGACAAGAAGCGATGTGAAGATTTGACAGGAGAAGAAGAAGGAGAAGGAGAAGAAGAAGAAGGAGAAGAAACCTGACAAAAACAATATGTTTCGTTGGCGAAACATAACTATGCTCGGGGATTAGTATAGCGGGTAATGGTACCTGTACTGAAATGTATTTTTGTGTGTGTCCTTGTGTATTTTGGTGCGTGTTGAAATATGTTCACTTATATCACAGTCTGACGTATCAGACTATTAAAATATATGACAAAATAGGGGAACTTGATACGTCCCCGTGAACAATAGCAGTTTTGAAAATCTTTTTCCAACATAATAGTTAGAAGATCTCACAACTCCGTGAGTTTCTCGTATGCATTGTTTAACTAGTTCATTGATTATACAAATACATAGACCTTTCTCACGCGGCGGCCATGATAGAATGAAAACGAGGCCCTTGTGGCAAACATTAGACCGATCCTAACTGTCAATCACAATTACCAGTTTAGCCAATGATTACCTGATAATTAGAGAATCGACCGATGAGGAAGTGGCTGCATGACCGTCAAATATTTGCATTTCTATGTTTTTATTTTGCATTTCTACGCTCTGACAGAGGAGGGCGGAGAGTATGGGATCGGTCAACGAAGCTCTAAATTGCTGCATCTTTTTTGTACATTGCATTAGGCCACAGCAAGTAGATTTTATGGATGACATCCTCCGCAGACTCCAAAATTAATGAGATAGGGCGAAAAAAAAACAAGGCGGGCCAAAAAAACAAGATTCCTATATTTTCAAATTTTGAGATCATATGTCTTGTTAAACAAGAATTGAAGCGAGGAAATATGATATCATGACCAACAGGTCTTTTATTCCCTTATTCAACCAATGAGGTTTCATATATAATATAAAACTTCCTTGATTTGGTGTAAACATGTCATTGTAGATGTGTATACATCTCAATAGACTAACTACAAGAAATGCAGAGAAGAGCTTGTTGTACCATCATTTGAAGCAACTACACTGGGAATTCATATGCGATGAAACACCTTGTGTATACAGCTCAATTATCTAGATCCCCCCTCCCCCAATTATTCATATAATGTCCTTACTAGAACAAATGCAGAAAACAGCTTGGTATTATACCAGCATGGGCAGGAACTACACTGGGTATTCATATGCAATGAAACACCTCAGACTGTCAACGTCTACGACATATTTGCCAATTTTTGGCATGTTGACCACCGTCGGAGGGCAATGAAATTTCTTGTTTTTTATTTCGAAATCAGGCGAAAATTAATGAGCGCGCTGATGTCATCCATAAAAATTACTTGCTGTGGCCTTAGTTGTAATATTGATACTTGGATATCATATTTTAAAACTTAATGTGATTTAGGAGGAAAACTAAATCTGTACATTATTTTTGCTTCTTTGCCTCATTGGCCTCGTCTTCATTCTATCATGTCCGCCGCGTGAGAACGGATCACTTCCTGTCGCTCTAAGGTGAACGTGACTAGCATATGGAAATTGTATTACTGCGAAGACACTGACCAAAAACAATACCTCCCCGTGAATTAGTAACCTCTTCCATTGACCCAATGACCTGGACTGTGATGTTTAATTAATGCCTAGTTCTACCATCTCTGCACTCCTGCCACTCCGGCAAGTTTGACATTTGCTGTCATTTTCTCACTCACTCACTCACTCACTCACTCACTCACTCACTCACTCACTCACTCACTCACTCACTCACTCACTCACTCACTCACTCACTCACTTCCTGCCACTCTAGTGGCAATGTAACTACAGGTACACACAAAAACAGAAAAGGATACTCTCCATCAAATCTAAAGCTGCATGAAATCTTTGCCCTTAACTAGTGTAAGGTTACTAGTATATGAGTCTTCCAGAGTTGCCCTCTAGCGGAACTTAACCGAGCTTGCAGGCAAAAGTGAATGCTTGCACGGAGGTCCGTTAGTTGGCCTTGAAGTTAAGGTCGCAGAACACAGTATTAATGGGCGACCCCCGTCCCTAATAGTAGTTCGGGTATGAAGTAGTGCGTCACATTGATTTATGGTGACGGATTAGCTTCGCGGCACCGCGCTGCGCGGACGAGAGGGTTAGTCTATTCTCAACGCTCTAGCCTTCGTATTCGTGAGTTATATTCCATGAAATTTACACACAGTGTACAAAAACATATAAGTATTACCATTATAAAGTTATTCTGTGAAAGTTTGGGGAAAAATATACCAAAAATGCCGCTGGAAAAATTTACTTCCAGATTGCGGGTCACTGTTTGATTGTGACGATTCTAGTGCCTACAAATTTGAAAATATTGCCCAAATCTTGGTCGTAAACAATCACCTGGGTACCGACACATGTCTGTTATCATAGATTTGCTTAGATTTTACCAAAAATAATTGTTTTCTTCTGTGCACGTTAGTGAGGCGGAAACTCTGGTGAATACGTCAGTTTTCAGACTGTACGGGCTGGATTACGATGTTTGTTCGGTCGGCTTGGATGGGTCCCCCGAAAGTGCGAAATGGAACGAAATGGAACGAAATGGAACGAAATGGAACGAAATGGAACGAAATGGAACGAAATGGAACGAAATGGAACGAAATGGAACGAAATGGAACGAAATGGAACGAACTAAAACATATGTAACATTATGAAATGAAATACCAGGAGATAGCGAAATATAAGGAACGTTGTAACATTCACAGTAGACGGGAACAGGAAGTAAATACATAATATAACGTGTTTTATTTCTTAAATCTGTTTGATAATAGTAAATACAACGTTTTTGCCCCGTTTGTGTGGCTAGATTCTTCCCTGAAAATGGGAGCGCAGTGTGGAAAGAGATCCACCGCTCTTCCTTTGTGTTTACCAACGATCTGCAAGTGAACAGCTGAAAATAGCAGGGAAAACAAGCAAACGGAACTGAGTATCGAAGTAAGGACTAGATTATACAGAAGTTGGTGGTAACATTGCATCTTATAATTCACCAAGAGAGCATGAGGCAAGCGTAATTTATACAGCGTGTTTGCGTGTTGCAAATGGAGCCCCGCATGCAAATGAACCGCCAATGTTGCCAGCGTATCGGAACTGTGCACGTGGGCCGGCGTGCTACCGACAGGTTGAATCAAACTCCGACTTCCAAGTTTTATTTACAAACGGTTTTAGTCCATAACTAATACGTAGCTGCATATCTCCGCAACAACGATTTTTATACAAACAATTGTTCGGCTGGTCGGCTGTCGGAGAATGGACCCTTCCGTTAATGATATGCAAATGCGGCTCTGCGCTGTGCCACCAATGTGACATTTCACACTCCATTCAATCACGGACATGGACTGAGAGCTACCTCTGAAGACATTTTTGCTTCCTTGTTCACGACAAAACAAAGGGAGGGTGTGAACGAGCAGGACATGTATTTCACAGTCCACACAACACGCAAACACGCTGTATGAATAATGAAATTACGCTTGCCTCATGCCCTCTTGGTGAATTATGAGATGCAATGTTACCACCAACTTCTGTATAATCTAGTCCTTACTTCGATACTCAGTTCCGTTTGCTGGTTGTCCCTGCTATTTGCAGTAGGTCATTTGCAGATAGTTGATAAAATCAAGGAAGAGCGGCCGAGCTCTTTCCACGCTGCGCTCCCATTTTCAGGGAAGAATGTAGCCACACAAACGCGACAAAAACGTTGTATTTGCTATTATCAAACAGATTCAAGAAATAAAACACGTTATATTATGTATTTACTTCCTGTTCCCGTCTACTGTGAATGTTACAACGTTCCTTATATTTCGCTATCTCCTGGTATTTCATTTCATAATGTTACATATGTTTTAGTTCGTTCCATTTCGTTCCATTTCGTTCCATTTCGTTCCATTTCGTTCCATTTCGTTCCATTTCGTTCCATTTCGTTCCATTTCGTTCCATTTCGTTCCATTTCGTTCCATTTCGTACTTTCGGGGGACCGGCTTGGATTGGCGCCTGAATACTGTTACCGTCCAACTACTTTGCGTCGGCTGCAGTATTATGACCTCCGCTGGGGGTCATATCAAAGTGGGTTTTAAAAGAGAACGAGCCGGCAAATTCAAGCTCATTTTCACATATTTTGTAGATTGAACCCTGAAGTCAACCATATCAAAATCTTGCACCTTAATTGATTGTGCACTCTACTATAAATTTCGAAGCGTCGAAGCTTCTCACTTTTGGGGTCGTTAACCATGTAAATCCCTATAGGTGAAATACTGCGGTCTACGACATTGAACTGAGACGCAAACCATACTGTTAACAGTTGGCAAATATAATTTTCTACCGCGCAGTAAATTTTCTTGTTCAGTTTTACTGATCATCAGTTGTTGATTTGATATACACGGATACTGTGTTATCCACATACACCAGGGGTATTCGATTGACACGTGTTTGTAAACTCAAACTGAAACATTGACAAGTAACTCAAGTGGGCCATGGGGTCAAAAGGCCATCCGAGCAGCCATCTGGGTGAGCGTACAAGAATGCAAGGAAGTGTTGCCTGAGGTAGGCGGTCAATCTCATGGTGATTCATTTTGTGATAGTTTTTGTGATTTGCCACGGTTCGAGGATGTTCATGTTAATCTGGCATTTTGGACGTAGGTCAGTATGTGAGTTCTCGCAGGCTTTAATTTAAATCCGGCATTCCCCATTTTTTTTTTTTTGGTGGGGGCCGGGGGTGCATACCGCTGCTTGTGCCGTGACATCATTGTTCCTCGTGTATCTAGGAATTCGACATGGCTCATCACATCCTTATAGCAGTCCTTGCTGCGCTGTTGACCTCACCAGAAGTAGAAGCCGTGGCTGATGTGACGACGCCGGCAGGACGAGTTGTCGGGCTAGAGTTGGACGTGCTCGGGACGACAGTTCACGCCTTCCTGGGAATCCCGTTCGCACAGCCGCCAGTCGGAGAACGGCGGTTCAGACGGGCCGAACCAGCGGAGCCATGGGACGGGATATACAACGCAACAAGGTGGTTGTCATTAGTTACCTTCGCCGGGAATGTATGCATTCGCGGTAAGGTTATGTTATCGGTTACGCCAGCTGTAAAGTGGGTCCGTATGTATGTCGAGATCATAAGTCGAGAGAACTTTGACGGATCTTGCTGATTTTTGGTAGGTAAGTGGCGGTTGTGGGAACGAAGGTCAAGTTCGAAAATGGTTAACCTGGCGTTTTCTTAAAGTGCTCCAGTGGACTTTTTTTGTTAGTGTGTTTGTATGTAGACAACATAACTCGACGTATTGATGATGGATCTGCATGATTTTTGGTGGGTACGTAGAGATTGTGAAAAGGAAGCTCAAGTTCAAAAATGGGCCACCTGGCATTTTCCTGCGGTACTGCAGTGGGCTGTTTATGTATGCGTATTTGTTTGTTGACAGGATAACTCGAGAAGCTGTTGATGGTTATGCATGATATTTAGTGAATAGGTAGATTTATTAAAGGGGAAGGACAAGTTCGATGATGGGCCTCCTAGCGGGTACTTTGGGTACTGCAGTGTAGCTTCAAAGTTTGAGGTCGAATTTTCTGCAAGTGCTACGGTCATGATTTTTGTGTGGTAGATAGTCCATGCCACATGAAGTAAGTTGTGCACGTTTGGGCTCTCTAGCGGCTTGTTTGGAGCTGCAGCGGGTGTTTTTAATTTATTTGTTTTGACCTTTGGACATGAATAACTAGATTTATGGTCAACGGATCGTCTTGATTTATGGTATGTAGATAGCTCGATTAATGATTTACATAATTGAATATTCATTATGCAAATCAGGAGCTAATTTGCATAATTAGCAAGGAAAGTTTATAAATCTGCTGCCTTTCAAAATAGGACTCTCAAACATGTGACATATATAGCTGAAAAAGAGAGAGGTATCGATAGATACCAATAATGCTAATAGCTACCTATTTTGCATAATTAATGAGAAAATACTAATTGAAAATACCACAATAGTAAATGATTGGAATTTCATTCTTGTATCATTAGGAAGCTAAGTAAAGGTGAACAATATCAGACAAAAATCATGCATGACAAGGCCTCATAATTTATAAGGAAATGTCTACAATTCCCTTTCAATTTGCTATTTTTAAGTCTATTTATTCAGGTTAAATTGCACTGACAGGTGACCTAGTTTATCGGAGCAGGCTCCCTGTGAGACGTCCCTGGAGGACACATGTGATACTTTACTTGCCTGGGGCAGGGCTCTGTTTTGGGGTCAGGGAGGTCACACGGGCATTTAAATACAGCAACCTTACGATCTAACGCTCTCCCTGTTGGAAGGTATAGGTTTGATAAAAACTGATTGATATGTCGACTATGAAAATATGGGCATAATTGAAGCAAATACATTGCCAACAAATTGCCTTATTTTCTGTAGTAAAGATAAAAGTTATGATACCAATTAAGCAAAAATATTCTTACAGTGATTATTTTTATAACTCTTGGGAGAACTCGTGTAGGTATAGGTATGGGTTTGTTTTAAACTTTGAAAGAGAATACTAGTAACTCAAGAAGGTGATGACGGATCGTCATGATTTGTAGGGATGTACATAGTTTGAGTGATGATTTACATGATCGTATAAGAATCATGCAAATCAGGATCTGTGATGTGAAAAAGTATACAAACCCTTGCATTCCATTGTAGTCAAACACGCGACATGTAACTGAGAAAGAGAGGAATATTGATAGATATCAATTATGCAAACGAATACCTAATTTGCATAATTTATGACAAAATACTATAATTCCAGAGTGGTAAATGATGGGATTTCATTCTTGTGGCGTTTGGGAGATAATCAAATGTGGACGTTATCAGACATGAATCATGATGGCCTCATTTACATGATATATGAGGAAATGCTAAGATTTTACTTAAATGCTGTGTTTTCTGTAGAGAAAAGGATCACTTGAAATTCATGCAATCGAGGACCTTATTTACATACTGAGTGATAAGCATTCACTCGAAAAGGCTAACATCAGTCGGCGAAGGTATGAGGTCGTGGAACTCTAGTTTATATAGTGACATATGTTCTGATATAGATGGAAGAAGGGGAATTTATCACAGTGTATCATAACAAATGATAGGCCAGGAAGCTGTCATCAGCAGTAAAATTCAAGACTAGGATAATTCATAAAGTGATTTTCCTCTCCTTAGGAAGCCAAATGCCTGCATCCAGGATGTCGCCGTCTTCGGAAGACAAGATAGCATCTACAACACCTGGATGCCAGACGGACCAATCAGCGAGGACTGTCTGTACCTGAACGTGTGGCAGCCAACTCCCGTCCCCACCGGAGCCGCCGTGCTGGTCTGGATTCATGGAGGGAGTTTTCAAGTGTAGGTTTTACACAAGACTAATTGTTTCTTGTCTGTATAACGCAAACTCCAGCTGTCCGGGGGTTTCTCTCCCCTGGGTTGCGTGGTGGTTACAGGGCCGCGAGTGGTCACAAGAGGCTTGATTGAATTCAGGCTAAATTGTTTCGTGGTTGATTGCATCAGCTTGATTTTACATGTAGATGTTTCTCTTATAGACATGCATGATTAGTGTCTTCTTCTAAAAACTCGTCAAGGCCATATGTTAGAATCAACTTTACTTAATCGGTAGATATGTAATCATAAATAAATCATACAAGAAATATCTAAGTTTTCTACCTTGCTGTGTAAGCGCCACCATGTGGGCTATGTCAGTTGTTTATCAACAGATATGCTATCTAAAGCTGGTTAACCGTCGTCACTTCAGACGGAATTGTTTGGCAATCCTGAATGTCTGGTGAAATTCTTTTCAGCGGTTCTTCGGCACTTGAATTGTACGATGGAAAGTACCTTGCAGCCGCGGAGGGAGTCGTCGTGGTGGCCGTGAACTACCGAGTCAGCACGCTGGGGTTCCTGTACACTGGGACAGAGGGCGCTCCTGGGAACATGGGGCTCACGGATCAGGCCATGGCTCTCAAGTGGGTGAAAGAAAACATCGCGTCATTCGGAGGTGACCCCAGCTTGGTGACACTTTTTGGTGAAAGCGCTGGCGGGATAAGTATCGGGTATCTTCAGATGTCGCTGGACAGCAGAGACCTCTTCAATCGCGGCATCGTGCAGAGTGGGGCCGTGGTGATGCCGTGGGGCCGAGATTCCGCCTCCGCTGCGTACAACAAAACAATACGCTTCGCAGAAAGCGTTGGGTGCCCATCGGACAAAGGCATGGACGCTATCATCGCTTGTCTTAGACGGAAGGACGGACAGAACCTTGTGGATACATCTGTGTTGAGAGATACATTTTTCTTCCCTGTCATCGACGGAAACTTCCTCATGGAAAACCCCGGGGACGCCCTCAAAGATGGCAACTTCAAAAAGGCGGATATGCTGATTGGATCGAACACAAATGAGGGAACTATTTTCTTCGCCAACAACATCGCCACCAAGGAACAGTTCATCAAAGCAGTCCAGTACAGTATTCCTGTGTTGAATGAGTTTGCAATGGATGCAGCTGTCTACCAATACACGGCGTGGTCACAACCAGAACGAGAAACCTTGTACCAGGATGCATTATACCTTCTCTATGGAGACTACTTCGCCTTTTGCCCCGATGTAACCACTGCGCGTGCTCACATCCGACAGGGGGCGGCGACATACATGTACGAGTTTGCTCACCGAGCATCGAACTCGGCATGGCCTGACTGGATGGGAGTGGTCCACGGAGCGGAGATGGAGTTCGTGTTTGGCCGGCCCCTGGATGCTGCCTTGGGGTACACCGCGGAGGAAGTCGAGCTGTCTCGCAGGATCATGCGTCACTGGGCAAACTTCGCCAGAACGGGGTAACTCCTACTTTCCTTACCCTTTTCTTGCAAAAAAAAGAAGACATATGTCTCCAGTACCTCGCAGTGATTCTGTACGATATGACGTATATATTTGTTACAGGGGCTGCTCTAGCTCTGTCGAAATTAAAGCCTGCCGGTTATACATAATTTAGATATTAGGTTTCTCAACATTGTACGTCAACTGTAATGCTAAAATCCTAAAATAGGCACGACTTTGCCCTGATCATTTTCGCAGTAACCCCAACAACAACAACAACAACGAGACGACATGGGTCGCCTTTAACCAGACCGACGGAGGCTACACGGTGTTGGATACGCATGCTCCTCGCATGAGGATGGGTCCGAGGTTCGCCGCGTGCGACTTCTGGGAGAACTACGTCAATCCGCTCATGACAAAGACAGGTTTGTTCAATCACAACAACGTATACAAATATTTACATTGGTCGGATGAAATGGTTTCAGATGTCCCCCCTTCTTTTTTATAATGCAGTTGAACTCAAGTCAGTTTTGTGGTTTTACGGATAATCTTTATTTATGTTAGACTGTAAAATGTACATACATAAATGTATACTTTACGTACACTACCATTAAGAAACAAGAGCTAAATCTTCACATACCATGGACATGTCTATGACGATGTCCATGTATACATTGTTGACCTGTTAAATGTCTATTACAGACGCCCTGATGATGAGTCGGTCCTGCGACCCCGCTACTTCAGACGCCCGTGCCGACAGCAAAGCTGTATTTTGGCTACTGCAACTGAGCCTTTCTAATTTGATCGCTGTGTTCTTTTATACTCTGCATGTCTAGTTGCTTCCAAAAGAAGACACCTACTCATCAAGTGTAATGATAATGAAAAGGAATGCAACAAATCAACGCGTAGTCCCTGGCCCGTGTAGCATTTCATGATGCATACATAGATTACCATATCACGTGAAACATAAGCTAAATCCCCAGATGCCATTGGCAGGTCTATGAGGATGCCCGTGTATACATTGTCCTGCGATCCTGCTACTTCTGACGCCCGTGAAGCTGACCAATCCTGGCTAAAGCATGAGCCTGACTACTCTGACTGTGATATTACGCCTGATTGTTTTGCACTCCTAGTTCCGTCCAATGCTACAAAGACGTACGTCCAAGAAACTATCAGTTCGTATCTGTTTATGACCGGCACCGCTAATCACACTTATACTGTACACGTGGACGCAAATGAGCACAACGTCCAAATGCACGATTACGTGAGAAACATTTCCCTTTACTTTAATATGTATAACAATATAAGGGACACATGTGTACGAGCAAGGCTTTACACTGGCTAAGGCTTTTCACTGGCTAAGATACATTCCCGGCCTTAGGTAACTTAAAGTTTCAATCCATTGTCCAAAAAATAATGATCAACCACAGGACCCTTTTTTTCAGCAATCTATCAATTTAAGGGTGTGATATCGGCCAGGCCAAAACTAATCTATTCTGTGCGACAAACCGGCTTTAAATTGCGTACGACGATTGTCTACAGACCCATTTTAATTAAATCTGATCTCCACCAATATGCATGAAGAGCTACAAGAGAGCCACAGCAGCCATACAATACGCCATTGTCTATGAAGAACGGGGTGGAAAAAACTAGATACCGACTTTTTTCAGTCTGATATAGAAACAAGTATTCCAACAATACAATAGACTAACTACAACACAACGATACATGTATAAAATACGTGTACAAAGAAAGACTTGCACAAACACCAATGTATTTTTTTCAGTTATTATTGTATTTGTATATACAGAGACATTCTTTGTCTAATCGAAACAAATATGTTTAATTCCTTTATACATAAGAATTCCCATTGGACTGTATTTATTTTGATGGCTCTGTGCTTGTCCACATTACGATGTACACATCACTATATATTCCTAAGTTCTTCCGAATATACATTTGTATTGTCAGCCTGTTATTCGTTCACAGCACAAAACTAAACATCAACCATACTGATTAAAGTCCACACGTACGGATGGGTCTACAGACACTATATGGACAGAAACAATTACTTAGACTGATACATTGTGTGGACTGGATATCAGTATCCACTGTAATAAGCACATATCAATACATAGGAAGAACCAGTAATGCTGTCTGACATTCCTAGTTTATATCAATAAACTTATTATCCGTTAATCAAGTTAAGATTATTTCCATGTGCCCATTGGGAAAGATGCATTGATGGTAGCTTTGATCCACCATCCCAGGCTACAGTTAACGTTACATGTTCAATATCCACAATCGTTTGTCATTTCTTGAACCGAGGGAAATGACCAGAAGGGTCAGTGGGAGGAGGATGGCTGCTTCTGGAATCAACGTCACACAGAACTCAGAAACATAAGTGTTAGTTTGCTGGATCAATAATGTGAGAATACAGTGACAGTACTGTTTTGATAGCTTGCTACTACCAGCTGCCCACCCGTAGCTACTGCCACGCTGTCAGCCTGGAACATGCCGGAAACGACGCGGCGAACGTACCGCCCGTCTTTTGTAAACAGCTCCACCGTCCCGCCTGACCCGGTCGACACGAGAACGTTTCCTGAACTGTCCGTACAGATTCCTGAGACCTCTTCGGCCTGACCGTCATCGATTTCTATCTGACCCTCACCAATTTTGTCACCCCCCAAGCTAAAAAGGTAGTGACCAGTGTTGTTATAGACATACACTCGTGTATCCCCCAAGTGGTCGGAAAAGAACAGGTTTCCCTCCCGCCCCACAGCGACCCATTCGGGGCACTCCGGGTCTTGTCCCGTCCTAAACTTGTGAACGACCGTGCCATCGAAGTGCAAAAGCTTTACTTGCCCATACTCAAAGTTCCCCCATGCATCTTGCCATGATACCGTTATTACGACAATACGACGAATTGTGTCTACCGCCATGCCCAACAAAGAACTGTTGGAGAATGTTACCTGAAGTGTTGTTATGAGACGTCCCATTTTCGTATACCGAACGATAAACCCTGTCCAAAAGTCATCTTCCCCAAGCACCCACAGGTGACCCTCCCCGTCAATGGAAATTTCATAGGGTTCCATCGTCCCGGAGCCTTCCCTCGACACGATGGTCGGGAAATGGCGGAGATATGCGCCCGTCATGTTGAAGACTTGAACTCGCCTGTTGAAGGTGTCAGCTACAAATATCTCGTTATCAGGGGACACGACAACAGCGCTTGGTTCATCAAACTGGCCCACCTCTTCGCCTTTTTTTCCGAAGACAATCTTTGTTTGTTTGAGCTCTTTATTTCCTTTGTCTGAGGAGGATTGAGAAGAAGGAAAATAATTCCTACTTCAGCAGATTACAGAAGACATAGCATTTGGTATGAGTTCAGAAAACAGACATTTCGCACTTAGCAGTTTTATCGTTAATAAAAGTTTTGATATTATATGCACGTCCATGATTTCAAATCGCATTCGGTAAATAGAATATAAAAAAAAGGCAGTACATGAATCCATGTGTTTTTTTCACTGTTCAGAGACATTATAGAGTGAAATGATTATGTGCACCTAGCCAACTAAATGGGTGTTAAAGAAGCATCACCTTCAGTGCTGGTCTGCGGAGATGACGTGTAGTCCATGTGTTGGGTTACGTCATCTGTGGTTTTACCTGTGAAGTTGGGGTCTGGCCATGCCTGAGTTGGACAAAGACCGAAAGAGCCGTTTAGAAACACATAGACAGGGAACATCTTAGAATTCACTACTAGAAAATGCTTTCATTTCTTCAAAAATGTTGATGCAAATCAAGGAACCCACATATCATAGAAGAAGATGGTAAATTCGTCTTCCACTGCCTAAAAAGAGAAGAAATCAAACCTAACAAAACTAGTTCGATCTATATCTTAGAATTTAGCATAGCGTATAGGAAATAGCATATCATTGTATCTATCATTCTTATATGCTCTATACATAAGTTACTTGTATTTGCAATCAGACATCGAGCACGTATTTACAATAAACTCATTACCATGTCAAATATTACTTAATCGCCTTAACAAGTAAGAATATTGCTGATGCCTTTGATTAGTTTTCTAATGTAACTGGAAATCAAGAAGACAACTTACCGTTTGTATGTTACCGCCTTGCTTCCCTGACATGAAGGTCACAGTGATAAGAGCTGACAGAACCGTAATTATAGTCACGACCACACCCATAGTCATGACGCATGCCAGACAAGTTCGAGATACAACACACCTGTGACCTGTAGATTAACAACACATTGTGAATCACAGCACCGCTAATGTTAGGGTCACATTTCAAATCCGGGGCCCGATCGGGCAGTCATTGGGAACGAAAAGTATGACATAAAAGACAATGAAAACTTAAAACGTACCAAAAACTATCTAAGAGCAAAGCTTGTACACATTCATTGATGTACACTTTGATTTTTCGTTTCCACAAACAGCCCGGCCGGGGACCGGTTGGGAAATGTGACCCTAGCATAAAGGTAGTCCAGCAAGTGTTACAAAGAACCTTGATTGATAGGAATGTACCTTACCTCCACCTGCCTTTGGTTGTACAGCATTTGGGGCGTACATGGGGTTGGAGCGTAATACGTTCCCACTGTACATGGGGTTTGGGTGCAGCGCGTTCCCCTGGTACATGGGGTTGGGAAGTAGCCCGTCCGCTTTGTCGTCAGCAGGCTCTGCATAGCACATTTAAGCAGAGATAAAAGTTTCACGTTAATAGTTTTAATTTTGCTATTTTCTTTTCATTGCTTTTATTCTTGAAGAACTCTATCTATGAACCTGAGTATGAAAAGGCTTTAGATAACCATAAACATGTTTTCTCTCTGTCAACATTCCTCTGTGGCCTGTCACAAAGTGCCGTGATGTGGACTAACAGTCTAAAGCACGTTTACTACTAATTGCAGTGGGTAGTAATCATTAATTTGTCACTGTGACGAAGACAACTTACCGGAACTGGTGTTAGGTTGTCCACGGACGCTCTGGGAACTGTTGCCAGAATGTCCAGTCGATGTTTGATTGTCATAATGACCATCCCGTTCGTCATAAGCAACGGCGTATGGTTGGACGTTTTGTTCACCGTTTGCTTCGCCATCTCGAAAATAAGCAGCTGCATATGGACGGATACACTCATCATCGGACGCGGTTGTGTTTTCTGCTTTGTGCTGATAAGGGATTTCAGCGTCCCTTGATTGTTTTATTGCAGTCTCTGGTCGAGTTCCATCCTGGTCGACGTCTTGTGCTCTGCTCTTTGCACCATTGACCGGGACATCTGGCCTGTCCGCACTGCCATCATCGATATCTCCACCGCACTGGTAAGCTGCGGCTAATGCTTCTTTACGAGAGGTATCCGTCAGCTGGTATTGCACTATGATATTTGCGTTACAAGCGTTATTACTATAGATGTGTTTTGACGGGGATTCTTCTGTTTCTACAGATGAATTGTTAACGTACAGTGTTTGATTCTGTTCAGTTTTTCCAATGTTTGTATAGGAAGCGCAGATGGTGGGTAGCGGTGAACTTTCTGCGCCGTTGTCAGGGCTGCAGCCAGGTCCGTCATCCTGGTGTGAGTATTCAGGCGAAGTGTCGCTATGGACGTGCAACGAGTCTTTCATGTGGCCCGGTGTGATATCCTTCTGCTTTCCTGGACTGGTCTGGATCCATGGGAGAAGTTGTTGGATGTTATGATGATCCACTGGCACTGTCGTAGAGTCCAGAGAAGAATCGAGGATATGAGGCAGGTCTGCTTGTGTGGCTTCAGTGTAGTCCGTTATTTCATGCCCAGTACCCCTTGTAAAATCGTCAGTTGCCTTGTTCATCGTATCCGTCGTACGTCTAAGTCATAACAGTGAAGAGTGTATGTACACTGGTCTGTTTACTTGTCAATAGCAGACTTTGAGATCCTGAAAGGTGAGGACCACACAAAAGCCTGTCGTACTGTGATTTGTGATTTGACAATTGTGCTGCTATGGCTTTCTTGTAGCTCATCATGCATATTGATGGAGACCAGATTGATCAAAATGGGACAGTAGACAATCATTGCACGAAATTTAAAGCCGGTTTGTCGCGTAACATAGATTACCTTTGGTCTAGCCAATATCACACCCTAAAATTAATTGATCGCAAACAAAAAGTCCTGAAATCTATTCTTATCTTTGGACAATAGAAACTAATCCAAAAGTTACCAAAGGTGCAATATATCTTAGCCAATGTAAAGCCTATGTTTACTGGCTGTAATATTATTACTCTTAAGAGAAACTTTGTAAACGTAGTAGAATAAGAATAAAATGGTCGTCGATATCTCTGGAACCTTCACTTTTTAAAAGAACTGTTTTTCTTTCAATATAGTTGTGTCCTTCGAGCTTTAGCAGAAAAAAATTACATTCAATGTTTATGGAAAGAAGTAATTACTTACTTAAACTGTTACATTGTTTGGGCTGGATATCAAGATTTACTATCATGAATACACATTGCTTCACAACAACTATTATCTTTTTAGACTGATATACAGTGATGAAATCCCATGCTGTCTTTCATTTCTAATCTACATTCATTAACTTTTCATCTTGTTAAGATTATTTCCTTATGTCCACTGGGAAAGATACATTGACGATAGCTTTGTTGTACAGTTAGTTACATGTTCTATATCCACAATCATCTGCCATTTCTTCATTCGAGGGAAATGGGTAAAGACAAGAAAGCTCAGTGGGAGAAGGATAGCTATAGTTACTTCTGGATCTGATGACTAACGTCATACAGAACTTGCTAGATCAATAGTGTGAGAATATAGTTACGGAACTGTTTTGATAGCTTGCTACTACCAACTGTCCACCCGGTGCTACTGCGATGCTGTCAGCTCTGAACATGCCGGAAACGACGCGGCGAATGTAACGTCCGTCTTTTGTAAACAGCTCCACCGTCCCGCCTAGCCCGGTCGACACGAGAACGTTTCCTGAACTGTCCGTACAGACACCCGAGACCTCTTCGGCATGACCGTCATCGATTTCTGTCTGACCCTCACCAATTTTGTCACCCCCCAACCTGAAAAGGTAGTGACCAGTGTTGTTATAGACAAACACTCGTGTATCCTCCAAGTGGTCGGAAAAGAACAGGTTTCCCTCGCGCCCCACAGCGACCCGTCCGGGAATCTCCGGGCCCTGCCCCGTCCTAAACTTGAGAACTACTGTGCCATCAAAGTGCAAAAGCTTTACTTCCCCACACTCAAAGTTCCCCCATGCATCGTGCCATGACGCCGTTATTACGACAATACGACGAATTGTGTCTACCGCCATGCCCAACAAAGAACTGTTGGAGAATGTTGGCTGAAGTGTTGTTAGGAGACGTCCCATTTTCGTATACCGAACGATAAACCCTGTCCAAAAGTTATCTTCCCCAAGCACCCACAGGTGACCCTCCCCGTCAATGGATATTTCATTGGGTTCCATCGTCCCGTACTCTTCCCTTGATACAATGGTTGGGAACTGGCGGAGGTACGCGCCCGTCATGTTGAAGACTTGAACTCGCCTGTTTAAATAGTCAGCTACAAATATCTCGTTGCTAGGAGACACGACAACATCGCTTGGGTCGGAAAACTGGCCCACTTCTTCGCCTTCTTCACCGAAGACAATCCTCGATTGTTTGGACTCGTTGCTTCCTTTCTCTGGGGAGGATTAGGAAGAAGAAAAAACATCGGTACTTCAGCAGACTACAGAAGACAAAGCATTTAGTCTGAGTTCTGAAAACAGATGCATTTTGCGTTTTCTGTTGCATTTCGCTTTTAGCAGTATCTGTAGTATCTGTATCTACATAGCCGGTGTAACCGACTTTCGGCGTAACACAACAGCTTCGCGCAGGCACGTGGCGCGACAGCAGCTGGTTGTATTACACCGATCGACCTGTTAAGTCTAACCTTCGCATATCTAACTGCATGCATTGTTTAAAGCTATCTAATGAGGATGCCTCTATGGTACTTAGTGGCAACGAGTTCCACTCAGTTACTGGAGCATTCTTCAATCAGTGACATTTTCAAAGGTAACAGAACACGTACCTCCAAATTTTCGACGTTCAGTGTACGTCTTGATCACGGAGTGACTTAGTCTCGCGAGAACACGAGACTAGGTCGAGACTTGCGTAGATCTTCCGGCCTCCCTGCCTCCTTACGGAGCAGGGGTAAATAGGACTTGGGCAGCTCCCAACCTTCGTTATGGTTCATCCCAGCACGTTCCAACTTGATGTGGACTGGCTCTTTGATCTTTCTGTGGGCATTACGTGATTCTTGGTCTATGATTTCGATAATGCTCGGGATAGGTCATCAGTGACTCTATGGCTCGCTTGGAGTTCATGTTGACTGAGCGCGCATTTACCGTCCTGACGGTCTATGGACTTTTGATGTTCATCAGTCCGTTCACCTAAGGATCTCTCTGTTTCCCCTAACGTTACATACACCTCACTATACTGTTCATACGATATTTTATAGATGACACCACACTACGGGTAATAACGGGTCTTCGGGGCTAACAACGGCATTGCGTAGAGTATATCCAGGTTTGGAAAACAGGCTAACGTTGTGTTTGGCGCACGCACGTTTGAGTCTCTCAGAAACACTTTTCATGTAACGTTAGGACAGTACGGCATAACTCGCAGGGTGTCGCTCCTTGTTTTGGTGTCTCCCTCTTTCAGCGCCCTTTCCGGGTAGCCGCAGTGTCGGAGTGCGTCTCTTACCTTTTCCTTCTCTGTTGCTCTCAGGGTGTGGTCTTCTATGAGGGTGTTCGCTCTGTGCATAAGTGTTCTTCCTATGCCTAATTTTTGGTGGGGCGGGTGGTTAGAGGACCACTGTAAATAGTGGTCGATGTGGGTCTCTTCGCGGAACTCATCTGTAGTGATGGAGTTGTCAGGATTCCTAATCACCATGACGTCCAGCATAGGGAGGTGACTGTCCTCTTCCCCCTCAATGGTAAACTTCATGCTGTCATGTTGGTTGTTGATATGCTCAAGGAGTTCTTGTTCATGTTCACGCTGGTTCACTTTCCGGTGCCATCTACGTGTCAACCAAAAAACGTGGGACGGTGGGGGCAGTGTCCAGAGCTTTTCGTTCAAACTCTTCCATAAATAAGTTGGCTAGTACTGGGGACAATGGGGAGCCCATCATACTGCCCTACATAAAAGGTGTCTGTCTCAGAGACTCAAACGTGCGTACGACAAACATAACGTACGCCTATTTTCCAAACCTGGATATACTCTACCGAATACCCTTGTTAGCCCCGAAGACCCGTTATTACCCAGTGAGAAGTGTGGTGTCATCTATAAAATATCGTATGAACAGTGTGGCGAGGTGTATGAAGGGGAAACAGAAAGATCCTTAGGTGAACGGACTGATGAACATCAAAAGTCCATAGACCGTCAGGACGGTAAATCCGCGCTCAGTCAACATGAACTCCAAGCGAGCCATAGAGTCACTGATGGCCCTATCCCGAACATTATCGAAATCATAGACCACGGATCACGTAAGGTCCACAGAAAGATCAAAGAGGCAGTCCACATCGATCCAGTTGGAACGTGCTGGGATGAACGGCTGTAACGAAGGTTGGGAGCTGCCCGAGTCCTACTTACCCCTGTAGGAGGCGCAAGTCTCGACCTAGTCTCGTGTTCTCGCGAGACTAGGTCACTCCGTGATCAAGACGTTCAGCGGACGTCGAAAAATTGGAGGTACGTGTTCTGTTACTTTTAAAAGTGTCACTGATTGAAGAACACTCTTGTAACTGTGATTACACGTAACTGATGAATCTCTTCCACTCTGTACTATTGTTAATGAAACGTGTAACATTATACACGTCATCAATGGTTTTATGTGCATGACTAGGCAGGTAAGAATTTCAGATCGCATTTGGTAAATGAAATACATGAAGAAGACAGTGCCTGAAATAATTGGTCATTTCACTGTTCATCACCTTCAGTGCTGGTCTGCGGAGATGTCGTGTAGTCCACGTGTTGGGTTACGTCATCTGTGGTTTTACCTGTGAAGGTGGGGTCCGTCCATGTCTGAGTAAGGCAAAGAACGAAAGGGTCGTTTAGAAACACAAAGAAAGAGAACATGTTACAATTCACTACTTGAAAATGCTTGTTTGCTTCAAAAATGTCTATGTGTAATATTACTAAATCGCCATCAAGAGTAACAATATTGCTGATGCCTCTGATTAGTTTTGTGATGTAGCCGGAAATCAGGAAGACAATTTACCGTTTGCACGTTCCTGTCTTGCTTCCCTGACATGAAGGTCGCGATGATGAGAGCTGATAGAACCGTAATTATTGCCACGACCACGCCCTTAGTGATGGCATTGACCAGACAAGTTCGAGATTCAACGCACCCGTGACCTGTAAAAAAACCATTTCAAATCACATCACCACAACAAGAAATCAAATGTCTACTATATCTCTGTGAAATATTTAGAGTTTTTGAAATTTCTTGATGCGTCGCCCTAGCCATCACAGATGTAAGTTATCCTTCCATTTCCTTCGTCCCTTATTCTACCCCTCCTTTATCCCAGCTATCTCCTTCCCATAAGGGGTCATTCGTCGTCCCCATTCTAGGCAGTCGGCTGACCTGCTGTCCATGAACTACACCACATTCCTTTTAGGAAGGGGGTGTTGCCCTGTAAAGCTATAGTATCTGCAGAGGGGCCCCAAATCGCACCTCAATAACTACCTACGTACCAAGATTTATTCAAATCCTTCAAAAAGATCTTCAGGTCTTGGTGCAAAAAACATATACAACCAAATGCAATACCCTCCGTCTGAGTTGAACCTCCTTCCCGGAGGTAATGAATTAATAAAGGAAGTGTATCAAAGTGGAAGAACCTTAATTCATAGGAATGAACCTTACCTCCTCCTGCCCTTGGTTGTACAGCATTTTGGGCGTACATGGGGTTGGAGCGTAACGCGTTCCCACGGTACATGGGGTTTGAGCGTAGCGCGTTCCCCTGGTACATGGGGTTGGAAAGTAGTCCGTCCGCTTTGTCGTCAGCAGTCTCTGCAGAACGCATTCAAACAAAGGTACAAGATGTCGATTGTCTTGATATTGCCATTTTCCTCCTAGATCCTGTCGCGTCAATGCCTGAACAAGCTTAAACTGCATCTATGAACCTGAGTATGAACTATAGTAAAGGCTTTGGATAATCATAAACATATCTTCTCTCAGTCAACATTACTGTAGTTATCGATTAGTCATTAACATTACTACACGCCTTTTACAAATAGTGACATAGCAGGTGATATAAACTAATATATAATGATTGTAACTAATTATAAGATTTTTTTCGGCTAGAAAGTATCCAGACAGTAATAATCCCAAACCTGTGAGGATGAAATAATTCGCTTTGATGGTGTCCCAGTTATCTATCGAAACAATCCCAATTAAAATGATTTTCTATTAATATTCCAAACCGCAGTAGAAGTGGACAGTACTCATTATCTTGTCACTGTGATGAGGTTACATGTAGCTTACCGGAGCTGGTGCCAGGTGCAGGTTGTCCACGGATAGAATGTTCAGTCGGTGTTTGGTTCTCATGATGTTCATCCTGTTCGTCATGAGCAACGGCGTAGGGTTGAACGTCTTGCGGGTCGCCGTTTGTTTCGCCATCTCCGCAATAAGCAGCTGCATATGGACGGATATACTCATCGTCGGGCACGGCTGTGTTTTCCTCTTTGTTCTGATCAGGGCTTTTAGCGTCCTTCGATTGCTTGATAATAGGCTCTGGTCGAGGTCCATCCTGTTCATCAAAGGCAACGGCGTATGGTTCGCCGTTTGTTTTGCCATCTCGTTGATAAGCAACTGCATACGGACGGATACGCTCATCGTCTGACACAGCTGAGTTTTCTGCTTTGTTCTGACCACAGCTTTCAGCGCTTTGTATTGTTTGATTGCAGTCTCTGGTCGAGTTCCATCCTGGTCAACGTCTTGGGCTTTGCTTTTTCCAACATGGACCTGGACATCTGGCCTGTTCACGCTGGCATCATCGACATCTCCACCGCATTGGTACACAGTGGCTGATGCTTCGTTACGACAGGTATCCGTCAGCTGGTATTGTACTACGTTATCTGCGTTACAAGCTTTAGTATCGTAGAAGTCTTCTGGTGGTGATTCTTCTGTTTCTACAGATCGATTGTCCACGTACAGTGTTTGATTTTGTTCTGCTTGATCGACTTGTGTACATGAAGTGCACACTGTCGGTGGAGAATACCTTTCACCGTAAAGTGCTTGATTCTGGTCAGTTTTGCTGATGTTTATACAGGAAGTGCAGACAGCCGGTAGCGAGGAACGTTCTGCTCTGTTGTCTGGGTTACAGCCACGTCCGGCGTCTTGGTCAAAGTACCCGACGGAAGCGTCGCTTTGAACGTGGCCGGAAGAGATATCCTTCTGCTTTTCTGGAGTCGTCGAGATCCAATGGAGCTGGGGTTGGGTGTCATGTTGATCCACAGAAGGGCCATGGATATGAGGCAGATCTGCTTGTGTGGACTCCATATTGTCGGGTATCTCATCACTGGCGCCGCTGTCAGAATCGTCATTGTTCATCGCGTCCATCAGTAGGGTCAGATCATACATCCACACATCACTACACTTTCGTCTCCCAATACGACCCACAATCTTTTGTCTATTTAGATTTTGTAAAAAAGAAGTTATGGAAAAGGTGACGATCGACCGCACGAAGGCCAGTAGAATATTTTGTGAAATGCTGGTATGGAGTGTTCAATATATGTGGGTTAGCAGACAATCATTGTGTGGAATTTACAATCGATTTGTCGTGCTGACCACATTCCTGTTAGTCTGGACAGAAAAAAATTCTGAAATACTGCTATGACTTATGCTAGGGTCACATATCCATGCCGGGGCCCGGCTGTTTGACGGAACGTAAAATAAAAATTCATATCAAGAAATATACACAGATCATGCTTATGAATAACCAGTTTTAGGCTTATGTCTTTTGTTATGTCGTACTTTTCGTTCCGGCAAACTGCCCGGCCGGGCCCCGGCTTGGAAATGTGACCCTAGCACTACTCGTAACCCTTTTCCGTATTGGTGCATTGATCAAAATAGGCGAGCAGACAATTATTATGTGGAATTTACAATCGGTTTGTCGTGCTGACGATCACAAAATTCCTATCAGTCTGGAAAGAAAATATCTGAAATGATACTATGGCTTATGCGACTGTCTCATTTCCAACCCGGGGCCCGGCCGGGCTGTTTCCGCAAACGAAAAAAAAATGCATATCAAGGAAATACACTATATATGGTTAGGAGTAATTTCTTCACGTTTTGAGTCTTTTGTTGTATTTTATATCATATTTTTCGTTCCCACAAGCTACCCGGCCGGGCCCAGCGTTGGAAATGGGACAGAAGCATTACTTGTATTGGTATATTGATCAGAATCGTTCCTATTCTTAAACGTGTTGAAACAGGACTGCAATATTCACTGAAATTTAGTCAGCTGAAAGCACCACAATTAATTAGGTTTGCCATTAATTACCTATCATCGAACTTTTTGATAATCTTTATTATCTCCATGAAAAAAGGCTTTTTCATGAGATACTGTTTTGCTTGCGTTTGGTGTCTGTGTGTATGTTTGTGTCACCGGACGCTTAAAGTCGCCATAACTGTAGAACCTGTACATGGATTGAAATGATTTTTGGTATGTGGGTGGGTGTCAGGTGGAGGAAGGTCAAGGTCGATTTTGGGCTTCCTGGCATGTGTGACTGGAACTGCAATGGCGTATTTGTTAAAATCTTCAATGTAGAAGAACTGAAGAGTGGATCGACAGATCGTCATGTTCTTTGGTACACAGGTAGGTTAGACCAAGTTGTACACACTTAAGTGCAAACTATGCAAATGAGACCGAATTTGCATAAGTTAGGAGGTAAATCGTTTGCATGTGTGTCGTCGGATGCTTAAAGTCAGCATAACTGTAGAACGTGTAGATGGATTGTAATGATATTTGGTATGTGGGTATGCGCTGGGAGGAGAATGGTCAAGGTCGATTTTGGGCCCCCTGGTTTGTGTCCCTGGAACTGCAATGGCCTATTTGTAAAAATGTTCTAAAGGGGAATAACTGAAGAAAGGAACAACAGATTTTCATGTTATTTGGTACGCAGGTAGGTTGGACAGAGATGTACACACTGAAGTGCAAATCACGCAAAGTTAGTGTGTTTGCGTGTGTGTGCGCGTGTGTGTATGAATGTGTCACCGTGTGTGTATGTATGTGTCACCGGATGCGTAAAATCAGCATAACTATAGAACGTGTAGATGAATTGTAATGATATTTATTATGTGGGTAGGTGTGGGGAGGAGAAAGGTCAAGGTCGATTTTGGGCCCTCTGGTATGTGTCACTGGAACTGTAATGGCGTATTTGTCAAAATCTTCAAAGGAGAATAACTGAAGAAAGGAGCGACAGATTTTCATGTTATTTACTTGGCAGGTAGCTTAGAGAGGGATGTATACAATGAAGTGCAAATTATGCAAATTGGACTTAATTTGCCTAAGTAATGGGAAAATTTATATTTGCAGTGTTGGCCATTGTGGCACTTCTAACAGCTGTTAGTGTTGATAGCGAAAGTAGGTCACTGTGGAACCTGAGCCCCCGACAGCTGCGGGTGGCCGGGGGTCATACCATTGAGCGATATAGAATGGGGGGAACTGGTTTAATACAAAAAAAAGTTTCATGGAGATTTTGGGTCCTAAGACTCTTGTTATGCTTGTTTTAGCTCACGGAGTTTTATCTTACGCTTCTTGACAAACGAACAGTTCACATGGGCAGTGACAAAGAAAACCATAAAAACGGAACTGCATATTTGATTTGATTCTGATTTCATTAGAATTGCCACAGTGCAATACACGTGGCAGCTATTGCTGATGTCGTGACCCACACACATAATTTACCCTATTTTTACACTTAGCTGGAGTGAAGAAAGTCGTGTAAAGTGCCATTTTCCCAAGGGCACAAGATCGGTGGCGTCAGGGGATTCGAACCCGGGACCGCTGGGCTCTGGCCCGAAAACCCTGTCGCTACGTCACACGACCCCACTATATACTTTTACTACTACTACTTGCTGAAAAATCAGCTGAATGGTACAGATTTGCCATAGCAGCATTTCAGATATTTTCTTTCCAGACCAATAGAAATTTTGTCAGTACGACAGACAGATTGTAAATTCCACACAATGATTGTCTGCTGACCCATTTTGATCAATGTAAAATTATGTGGGTCAAAGATAACCAAAAACGTCAGTAGCATTTCATGTATCTCCTTTCCAGACTGATAAGAATTTCGTGGTCGTTACCACGACAAACCGATTGTAAATGCCACACAATAATTGTCTGCTCACTCATCTTGATCACTCAACCAATACGGAGTGGTCAAGAGTAAGTCATAGCAGCATTTCTCAACGTCGTACAGCAGTCAAAACAGTCAGACTGATTTTCGTGCAGTCGTCAATGTTTCAGTAGCTACTTTCACAAGATAAGACTAGACGGATAAAGGATCGTATAGAAAGACGAAATTGTAGATCTAGATGTACTGATGTGTAGATGCATGGTCTGACTCAGGCAACTGATGGACGCAATGAACAAGACAGTTGACGATTCTGCCAGCGGTACCGGTTTAGAAATACCCGACAACATGGGATCTACACAAGCAGATCTGCCTCACATCCGTGTGGCTTCTGACCCTACAACAGTGCCTGTGGATCAACATGACACCCAACTCCAGCTCTATTGGATCCCGAATAATCTAAAAGAGCAGGATGATATAGCACCCGGCCACGCGGAAGACCCGTCGCGGGACGTGCTTACAGCCGCTTCGGTCGAATACTCTGAAGGGGATGAAGAACCTGGCATGAACCCTTACAACCGCGCAGAACGTTCCTCGCTATCGACAATCTGCACTTCCCATATAAACATAGAAAAAACTGAACATAATCAAACACTTATCGTTGACAAGCCTTCGCTACCAGCAGTGTGCACTTCATATACACACGTCGGCCAAGCAGCAGACTTAGCTGAAAAGAATCAGGAACTTTACGTTGAAAACCCATTTGTAGAAGCAGAAGAATCACCACCAGAAGACATTTACAATACTAAAGCTTGTAACGCCGATAACGTAGTACAATACCAGCTGGAGGATACCTGTCGCAAAGAAGCATCAACCACTGCTTACCAATGCGGTGGAGATGTCGATGATGCCAGTATCAACAGAGCAGATGTCCAGGGCCATGATGATGCAAAAAGCAAAGCAGAAGACGTTGACCAGGATGGGACTCGACCAGAGACCGCAATCAAACAATCTAGAGACGCTGAAATCTCTGATCAAACCGAAGAAGAAAACACAACCGTGTCAGACGATGAGTATATCCGACCGTATGCAATTGCTTATTGTCGAGATGGCGAAGCAAACGGCGAACAAGTCGTCCAACCGTACGCCTTTGCTTATGACGAACGGGATGAACATTATGAGAACAAAACACAGAGCGTCCGTGGACGACCTGCAGCTGGCACCAGCTCCGGTAAGTTAATTAACTTTGTCACAGTGACAAGATAATGATTACTATCCATTTGTAATCTAATGTTAGTGTGGGAAAAAAAATCAGGAATCGGGAATTGTTTCGATGATTAACCGGGACACTATCAAGGCAGATTATTTCATCCTCACAGGTTTGGGATTATTACTGTCTGGATATTTGCGAGCAGAAAAAAATCTGTCAATCATTTTGTGCTTTAGTCCATTACACCTGCTCTCTGAAATATGCCACAGAGGAATGCTTTCTGATAGAAGACATTTATGGTTGTGAAAAGCCTTAATCATACTCAATTTTAAAGATACAGATTGTTAAGGAATCGAAGCGACAAAGGAAAGGGGCAATGTGCAGACAATCGACATGCATCTTGTACCTCTCCTCTGTTTGAATGTGTTCTGCAGAGGCTGGTGATGACAAAGTGGACGGACTACTTTCCAACCCCATGTACAGTGGGAACGCATTACGTCACAACCCCATGTACGCCCCAAATGCTGTACAACCAAGGGCAGGAGGAGGTAGGGTACATAAATTAAGGTTCTTCCAAATAGCAGTTACTCAAGCAACTGGCTACGATTTTGCAAAACGGTCGCACCTTTGAACGTTTCCCAAAATCATATCCAGTTATTTCAGTAACTGCTATTTAGCGTATCGCATTGCCTGGATGTCTAACCTTTATCGACGTCTTAAGGTTCTTCCGCGTTGTTACACTTGCTTTATAAAATGATAACCTCCGGGAAGGAGGTTCACCGGAGACGAGGGTATTTTTTTGGTTGTGTGTGTGTGTGTTCGCACCTATAACTGAAGATCATTTTGTATACTGTGGTGATGTGGTTCATTCTACAGGTCACAAGTGTGCTGTATCTCGAACGTGTCTGGCATGTGTCATCACTATGGGCGTGGTCGTGGCAATACTGGCGGTTCTATCAGCTCTTATCATTGCGACTTTCATGTCACTGAAGCAAGGCACTCAGATGGAAACGGTAAATTGTCTTCTTGACCTCCGGCTACATCAGAAAACAAATCGGAGGCATCGGCAATATTGCTACTCTTTATAGCGATTAAGTAATATTCGACATAAGCATTTTTTGAAACAAACACGCATTTTCTAGGTGTGAATTCTATCATGTTCCCTTCCTGGGTGTTTCTGAACGACCCTTTCGTTCTTTGCCCAACTCAGGAATGGACAGACCCCACCTTCATAGGTAAAACCACAGATGACGTAACCCAACACATGGACAATACGTCATCTCCGCAGACCAGCACTGAAGGTGATGTTTCTTTAATACCCATAGCGTTGGCTAGGTGCACACAATCATTTCACTATTCTGATATCACTGTTGAATGGATCGTGAATTGAAATTCTCACCTGCCTGTTTATACACACAAGGCGATGGATTTTGATGACGTGTATAATGTTACAATTTCCATCAACGATAGTACTGCTAAAATTAACGTAACATGCAAGAGAAAACATAAAATGTGTACGTTTAAAAAAAAAAAAAACTCTGACTAGATGTTTTGCCTTCAAGTAATCTGCTGAAGTAGCAATGGTTTTCCTTTTTTCTCTCAATCTTTCTCAGAGAAAGTGAATAACGAGCTCAAACAATCGAGGATTGTCTTCGGTAAAGAAGGAGAAGAAGTTGGCCAGTTTTTCTACCCAAGCGCAATTGTGGTGTCTCCTAGCAACGAGATATTTATAGCTGACACCTACAACAGGCGAGTTCAAGTCTTCAACATGACGGGCGCGTACCTCCGCCATTTCTCGACCATCGTGTCGGGGGAAGATTCCGGAATGATTGAACCCGATGACATTTCTATCGACGGAGATAGTCATCTGTGGGTGCTCGGGGATGATGCCTTTTTGGCAGGGTTTATCGTTCGCTATACGAAAATGGGACGTCATCTAATAACATTTCAGGTAACATTCTCCAACAGTTCTATGTTATGCATGGCGGTGGACACACTTCGTAATCTTGTCATATTGGCAGAGTCCTGGGAGAAGTATGAAGAAGTAAAGCTTTTGCATTTTAATGGCACGGTGGTTCGCAAGTTTAGGACGCAGCGTGCGCAGGGCCCGGATCTTCCCGGACGGGTCGCTGTGGGACGGGAGGGAAACCTGTTCTTTTCCGACCACTTGGAGGGTACACGTGTGTATGTCTTTAACAACACTGGCCACTACCTTTTCAGTTTTGGGGGTGACAAAATTGGTGAGGGTCAGACAGAAATCGATTACGGTCAGCCCAAAGAGGTCGCAGATGTCCGTATGGACAGTTCAGGAAACGTTCTCGTGTCTACCGGGTCAGGCGGGACGGTGGAGCTGTTTACAGAAGACGGACGGTACGTTCGCCGCGTCGTTTCCGGCATGTTCAGAGCTGACAGCATCGCAGTAGCAACGGATTGGCAGCTAGTAGTAGCAGATTCTCAAAACAGTACGGTTACTATATTCTCACAATACTGATTCACCAAATATTTGTTTTTGCTGGTGTAAGCTCTGCGTGACGTTAGCTCCTGATATAGAAGGAGCCATCCTTCTCCAACTGACTCTTCTTGTTTTTACCCATTTCCTAATCTCCAAGCAGATCTAACGGTTGCAAAGACCGTATCCAACTGGCAAAAGGAGTTTTTATTGCGACTTCTTTTGCCAGTTGGTGAATGGTATTTGCAGCCGTTAGATCTGGTTGGAGATGACCCATTTCCCTCGAATGAAGAGATGACAGGAGTATCTGTCGCCTGTGATTTCATGCATGTACATCAAAGCTACTGTCAATGTATCTTTCCCAATGGACACGTGCATGGAAATAATCTGATAGTAATGATGACAAGTTGTTTGTTAATATATGTATAACTGTAAAGCAGTTTAAAAAAATACTGGTTGTTATATATCAAAGTGCGTCTATGATGGTCAATCTTGATATCCCATCCACACAATGTAGCAGTTAAAGTAATCGTTTCTGTCTATGAAGCGTCTTAAGACTTATCCATATATGTGCGGATTTTATGTAGTATGCTTGATATGAAGGTTTGGCACTAGGCAACCTACTTACCTACCTAGTCCCTAGTACATGCTACTTCTTTTGAAAAGAACTAGACATACAGAGTAAAGAAGTACTCAGTAACCATATTATAAAGGCTCAACTGCAGTAGCCAAAATACAGCTTTGCTGTCGGTACGGGCGTCTGAAGCAGCGGGGTCGTAGGACCGACGCATCATCAGGGCATCTGTAATAGACATTAACAGGTCAACAATGCATGTATACATGGACATCGTCATAGACATGCCCTTGCTATGTGAAGATTTAGCTCATGTTCCGTAACGAAACTGGTAGTGTATGTGACAATGTTTGTATTCACGTATGTAGGTATAATCCGAGCTGAATCTGGAGCTAGCATCATCCAAAAAACACATTCAACTACAAAAGGAAATATAAGATCAATATCATGTCGGTGTTTTTTTCACCCTTAATCACTGCCAACTATCCATCCGGTACTGCTTCAACTTCTATGCTGAGCATGCCGTAGGGCTAACCTATAGTAAGTAATACACTGACAGTTAAAGAAAACACCACCAATGGTATCAGCTCGACTAAGTCTTATTCGATGTAATGACCTTCTTTCTGCACGTTTACGAATGGAGGACAGACCTTTCTGCTAGCAGTTAATCCATAATAAGGAATGCAATACAAAACTGAAAGTCAAACCAAACACCAACCCTCTTGAAATGACACAGACATGGAATTGTAATGCCTTATTTCACCACATCTCTATCAATCAAGACCACACTCAGAATAGTAATCCTATTGTGGGTTTTACATCGCCTCAAATCACTGCGTTCTTGGGTAATGTGTACAAATACAATCACTTAAACGAATTTCATGTCCATTTTCCAAAACTCATGAAGAAGTCACAGGACCTTTGTAAATTAATTGATTTTCGGGTGTGATATGATCAATCTGTGTTATAAGATTTTATCGATAGATAGAATAAAAGGAATTCTAATTTGTAAGCAGGACGATCAGATTGTGAATTTTGATCAATGAACCGTCTAGGGTAGGCTCTGGCAGAATTTCAGATATTTTCTTTCCAGACTGATAGAAGTTTTTTGCCAGCAAGACAAACATATTGTAAATTCCACACAATGATTGTCTGCTGACCCATTTTGATCAATGTACAATCATGTGGGTCGAGGGTAAACCATAACGTCTGTAGCATTTCATATATTTCATTTCCAGACTGATAGGAATTTCGTGATCGTCACCACGACAAACAGATTGTAAATGCCGCACAATAATTGTCTGCTCACCCATTACTCCGCCAACAGGGCATGTCAATAGCGGAATTTTACAAAAGTCGAAACAGTCAGACTGTCTTTCGTGCGGTCTTCATCTTTCCAGTGGCTCCTTTCACACAAGGACAAGTTTACAAAAGGATACAAGATCGTATAGAAAGCACTGTAGATTTACTAGTTCGTAGATATATGGTCTGACTCGGACTACTGATGGATGCGATGAACAAGACAGATGACGATTCTACCAGCGATACTGGCTATGAAGTACCCAACAACATGGAAGCCACACAATCAGACCTGCCTCATATCCGCGACTCCTCTGACTCTACAACAGAGCCTGCGGATGGATATGACATGCAACCCCAGCTGCACCAGGTCCCGACCAATCTAGGAGAGCAGAAGGATATCTCACCCGGCCACGCGGAAGACCCATCGCGGGACGTCCATAGCGACGCTTCGACTGAATACTCTGACAAAGATGACGGACCTGGCTGCAGCCCTGACAAGGGCGAAGAACGTTCCTCACTACCGACTGTCTGCACTTCCTACATAAACATCAGCAAAACTGAACAGAATCAAACGCTTTACGATGAAAGGCCTTCGCTACCAGCAGTTGGCACTGCAAATACACAACTTGAACAGAATAAGGCAATTTACGTTGACAATCCCTTTGTAGAGAAAGAAGAATCCCCGCCAAAAGACATCTACAATACCAAAGGTTGTAACACAAATAACGTAGCGCAATACCATCTGAAGGACACCTCTCGTAAAAAAGCATCAGCCACTGCTTACCAGTGCGGTGGAGACGTCGATGTTGCCAGTGTGGACAGGCCAGATGTCCAGGTCCATGATGCAGACAGCAAAGCACAAGACGTCAACCAGGATGAAACTCGACCAAAGACTGTCACCAAAGAATCGAAGGACGCTGAAAGCTGTGATCAGAACAACGCAGAAAGCACAGCAGTGTCTGACGATGAGTGTATCCGTCCGTATGCAATTGCTTATCAACGAGATGGCAAAAGAAACGGCGAACCGTACGCCATTGCCTATGACGAAGAGGACGAAACTCGACTAGAGCCTGTCATCGAGCAATCGAAGGACGCTGGTAGCTCTGATCAGAACATAGGAGAAAACTCAGCCGTGTCAGACGATGAGTGTATCCGTCCATATGCAGCTGCTTATTGCCAAGATGGCGAAGCAAACGGCGAACAAGACGTCCAACCATACGCCGTTGCTTATGACGAACAGGATGAACATTATGAGAACCAAACACCGACTGGACATTCTGTCAACAATACCCGGAGCGTCCGTGGAAAACCTGCAGCTGGCACCAGCTCCGGTATGTAAACTTTGTCACAGTGACAAGATGATGATTAATACCCACCACTAATGTAGTGGGGAGAAAGATTGAATGATGAATCGGGAATTGTTAAAGTGAATAATTTCATCCTCACAGGTTTGGGATATTTGCGAGCGGAAAAAATGTTTCAATGATTTTGTCTTTTAGTCCATATCACCTGCTCTCCTCAACAGGCCACAGAGGAATGCTAACTGAGGGAAGACATATTCATGGTTATATAAAGCCTTTACTAGTTCATACTCAAAGATGCACCTTGTTGAGGAATTGAAGCTACAAGAGTTTAAATGTGTTCTGCAGAGGCTGGTGGCGGCAAAATGGACGGCTTACGTCCCAACCAGGGGAACGCGCTGCGTCCAAACCCCATGTACAGTGGGGACGCATTACGTCACAACCCCATGTACGCCCCAAATGCTGTACAACCAAGGGCAGGTGGAGGTATGCTATATTCTTATAGATTAAGATTCTTCCAAATATTAGTAGCAGTTACTCAAAAAACTGGAGATGATTTTCGGAAACGGTCGCAGCTTTGAACGTTTTCCAAAACCATACCCAGTTGCTAGAGTAACTGCTCTTTAGCGTATCTCATACGGTGGGGGAAGACCAACAGTACATCCTGCAGCTGTGGTGAAGACCCCCAAGCCCAACAACATCTGATGCACAGCTGCAGACTTTCACCCACTTGCACAGACATGGACCTTCCAGAAGCCAACGAAACTGCACTGCCGGGACCGGGCGTAGAGAAACAGCGACAAGGTATGATGATGATGAGCGTGTCTCATTCCCTGGATGTATAACCTTCATCGACGCCTTGAGGTTCTTCCACGTTGTTACACTTGCTTTATAAAATGATTACCTCCGGGAAGGAGGTTCACCGCAGACGAGGGTATTGTTTTTGGTTGTGTGTGTGTGTGTGTGTGTGTGTGTGTGTGTGTGTGTGTGTGTGTGTGTGTGTGTGTGTGTGTGTGTTCGCACCTATAACTGAAGATCATTTTGTATACTTTGGCGATGTTGTTCATTTTACAGGTCACAAGTGTGTTGTATCTCGAACGTGTCTGGCATGTGTCATCACTAATGGCGTGGTCGTGGCAATACTGACGGTTCTATCAGCTCTTATTATCGCGATCTTCATTTCAGAGAGGCAAGGCAGTCAGATGGAAACGGTAAATTGTCGTCTTGACCTCCGGCTACATTAAATAAATAAATCAGAGGCATCTCTCAATGACGATTACGTAGCATTGGACATAAACATTTTTTGAAACCAAAACGCGTTTTTTTAGCTGTGAATTCTACCATGTTCCCTTCCCGTGTTTCTGGACGACCCTTTCGTTCTTTGTCCAACTCAGGCATGGACAGACCCCACCTTCATAGGTAAAACCACAGATGCCGTAACCCAACACATGGACTACACGTCATCTCCGCAGACCAGCACTGAAGGTGATACTTCTTTAATACCCATTAAGCTGGCGGTGGATACAATCATTTCACTCTGAAATGTCCCTGAACAGTGAACTAACCAGATAGATTCATGCACTGTCTCTTTTTAAATCTTTAGTTGCCAAATGCTAATTCTCAATTGCTTGGTCATACACACAAATACGTATTCATAACGTGCATAATGTTGCAATTTTCATTAACGATAGCATTCGTAAAAAAATCGTAACAGAAAACGATGCATGATGTAAAAGTTTTTTTTTTTAAATCAAACACAATATTTTGTCTTGAAGTAATCTGCTGATGTAGCAATGTTTCTTCTTCTTTATCCTCCTCAGAGAAAGAAAATAGCGAGCCCAAACAGTCGAAAATTGTCTTCGGAAAAGAAGGAGAAGAAGTTGGCCAGTTTTCCGACCCAAGCGCTGTTGTGGTGTCCCCTGACAATGAGATATTTGTAGCTGACTTTTCAAACAGGCGAGTTCAAGTCTTCAACATGACGGGCGCGTACCTCCGCCATTTCCCAACCATTGTATCAGAGGACGACTCCGGGACGATCGAACCCAATGAAGTTTCCATTGACGGGGAGGGTCACCTGTGGGTGCTTGGGGATGATGACTCTTGGGCAGGGTTTATCGTTCGGTATACGAAAGTGGGACGTCTTCTAACAACATTTCAGGCAACATTGTCCAACAGTTCTTTGTTGGGCATGGCGGTGGACACACTTCGTGATATTGTCGTAGTAACGGAGTCGTGGAAAGATGCATGGGGGAACTTTGAGTATGGGCAAGTAAAGCTACTGCATTTTAATGGCACGGTCGTTCGTAAGTTTAGGACGGGGCAGGGCCCGCAGTCCCCCGGACGGGTCGCTGTGGGACGGGAAGGAAACCTGTTCTTTACCGACCACATGGGGGGTACACGCGTGTATGTCTATAACAACACTGGCCACTACCTTTTCAGTTTGGTAGGTGACAAAATTGGTGAGGGTCAGACAGAAATCGACGACGGTCAGGCTGAAGAGGTCTCAGGAGTCTGTACGGACAGTTCAGGGAACATTCTCGTGGCGTACGGGTTAGGCGGGACGGTGGACCTCTTTACAAAAGTCGGGCGGTATTTTGGCCGCGTCGTTTCCGGTATGTTCCGGGCTGACAGCATCGCAGTAGCACCGGGTGGGCAGCTGGTAGTAGCAAGTTATGAAAACAGCACCGTCACTATATTCTCACATTATTGATCCAGTAAACTAACACTTATGTTTCTGAGTTCTGTGTGACATTTGTTCCAGAAGCAGCCATCCTCCCCCCCACTGACCCTTCTCGTCATTTCCCTCGGTTCAAGAAATGACAAATGATTGTGGATATTGAACATGTAACTGTAGCCTGGGATGGCGGATCAAAGCTACCATCAATGCGTCTTTCCTAATGGGCACATGGAAATAATGTTAACTTGATTAACGGATAATAAGTTCATAAACTATGAATGTCAGACAGCATCACCGTTTATCAATTGAAAAGATACTAATTGGTCTTATGTATTAATATGTGTTTATTACAGTGGATCCTGATATCCAGTCCACACAATGTATCAGTTTAAGTAATTGTTTCTGTCCATCTAGTGTCTGTAGACCCATCCGTATGGTTGAGCAGTATGGTTGATGTATAGTTTTGTGCTGTGAACAAATAACAGCTAGGCTGTCAATACAAATACATTCGAAAGAACGTAGGAATATATAGTGATGTGTACATCGTAATGTGGACAAGCACAGAGCCATCAAAGTAAATACAGTCCAACGGGAATTCCTACGTAAAAGAAGAATTTGACATATTTGTTAGCGATAGACAAAGAATATTTCAGTATATACAAATACAATAATTACTATTTGAAAAATCTAGGTGTTTGTGCAATTCTTTCTTAATGTTTCTGAAGATATACATTCCAAATCGATGTATGTCCAAAGCAAAGAAAAATCCTTCCGTCGCTATTCATCACAGACGAGTAGGCAGTACAGGCTATTTCCTTCGCGCCATGTGCGAGCGAAGTCCCAGGGAACTTTGCTTCAAAGGAATTTAACAAATTCGTTTTGACGAGACAAAGAATGCTTCTGTATATATGAAAATACAAAGATGATAACTGAAAATTCGCTTGGTGTTTGTGCATTTCTTTCTCTGTGACTCCCGAGATATCTTTTCACCATCCATGTCCAATGTAAAGCAAAACTCTTGGCGTCCTCTGTGGTTAATCACGACTGATGAATATGCACTACAGGCAACCTACTTACCTACCTAGTACCTAGTACATGCTACTTCTTCTGAAAAGAACTAGACATGCAGAGTGAAAACGTACACACCAGCCAGATGATAAAGGCTCAGTTGCAGTAGCCAAAATACAGCTTTGCTGTCGGCACGGGCGTCTGAAGCAGCGGGGTCGCAGGACCGACTCATCATCAGGGTGTCTTTGATAGACATTAACAGGTCAACAATGCATGTATACATGGACATCGTCATAGACATGTCCTTGCTATGTGAAGATTTAGCTCATGTTCCATAAATAAACTGGTAGCGTATGTGACAATGTTTGTTGTATGCACGTATGTAGGTATAATCTGGAGCTGAATCTGGAGCAAGCATCATCCAAAAAACACATTCAACTATAAAAGGAAATATAAGATCAATACCATGACGGTACTTTTTCCACCCTTAATCACTGCCAACTATCCATCCGGTATTGCTTCAACTTCTATGCTGAGCATGCCGTAGGGCTAACCTATAGTAAGTTAAACACTGACAGTTAAAGAAAACACCACCAAAGGTAACAGCTCGACTAAGTCTTATTCGATGTAATGATCTTCTTTCAGCACGTTTACGAATGGAGGACAGACCTTTCTGTTAGCAGTAGTGTTAATCCATGATAAGGAATGCAATACAACACTGAAAGTCAAACCAAACAGCAGCCCTTTTGAAATGACACAGAAAAGGAATTGTAATGCCTTATCTCACCACATCTCTTTTAATCAAGACCACAGTCAGCATAGTAATCCTATTGTGGGTTTTACATCGCCACTGCGGTCTTGGGTAATGTGTACAAATACAATCATTTACACAAATTTCATGTCCATTTTCCAAAACTTATGAAGAAGTTACAGGACCTTTGTAAATTAATTGATTTTCGGGTGTGATATGATCGTTCTGTGTTGTAAGATTTCATCGATAGATAGAATAATAGGAATTTTAATTTGCAAGCAGGACGACCAGATTGTGAATTTTGATCAATGAACCGTCTAGGGTAGGCCCTGGCAGCATTTCAGATATTTTCTTTCCAGACTGATAGAAGTTTTTTGCCAGCAAGACAAACATATTGTAAATTCCACACAATGATTGTCTGCTGACCCATTTTGATCAATGTACAATCATGTGGGTCACGGGTAAGCCATAACGTCTGTAGCATTTCATATATTTCATTTCCAGACTGATAGGAATTTCGTGATCGTCACCACGACAAACCGATTGTAAATGCCGCACAATAATTGTCTGGTCACCAATTTTAATCACTCCGCCAACATGGACATGTCAATAGCAGATTTTTACAAAAGTCGAAACAGTCAGACTGTCTTTCGTGCGGTCTTCATCTTTCCAGTGGCTCCTTCCGCAAGGACAAGATTACAAAAGGATACAAGATCGTATAGAAAGCACTGTAGATTTACTAGTGCGTAGATGTATGGTCTGACCCGGACTACTGATGGATGCGATGAACAAGACAGATGACGATTCTACCAGCGATACTGGCTATGAAGTACCCAACAACATGGAAGACACACAATCAGACCTGCCTCATATCCGTGACTCTTCTGACTCTACAACAGTGCCTGCGGATCAACATGACATGCAACCCCAGCTGCACCAGGTCCCGACCAATCCAGGAGAGCAGAAGGATATCTCATCCGGCCACGCAGAAGACCGGTCGCGGGACGTCCATAGCGACGCTTCGACTGAATACTCTAACAAAGATGACGGACTTGGCTGCAGCCCTGACAAGGGCGAAGAACGTTCCTCATTATCGACTGCCTGCACTTCCTACATAAACATCAGCAAAACTGAACAGAATCAAACACTTTACGATGAAAGGCCTTCGCTACCAGCAGTGTGCACTCCAAATACACAAGTTGAACGGAATAAGGCAATCTACGTTGACAATCCCTTTGTAGAGAAAGAAGAATCCCCGCCAAAAGACATCTACAATACCAAAGGTTGTAACGCCAATTACGTAGTGCAATACCAGCTGAAGGACACCTCTCGTAAAGAAGCATCAGCCTCTGCGTACCTACGTGGTGGAGATGTCGATGATGCCTCTTTGGACAGGCCAGATGTCCAGGTCCATGATGCAAACAGCAAAGCACAAGACGTCAACCAGGATGAAACTCGACCAAATACTGTCACCAAAGAATCGAAGGACGCTGAAAGCTGTGATCAGAACAAAGCGGAAAAGACAGCTGTGTCTGACGATGAGTGTATCCGTCCGTATGCAGTTGCCTATCACCGAGATGACAAAAGAAACGGCGAACCGTACGCCATTGCCTTTGCCGAACAGCATGAAACTCGACCAGTGCCTATCATCAAACAATCGAAGGACGCTGACAGCTTTGATCAGACTAAAGCAGAAAACTCAGCCGTGTCCGACAATGAGTGTATCCGTCCATATGCAACTGCTTATTGTCGAGATGGCGAAGCAAACGGTGAACAAGACGTCCAACCATACGCCGTTGCCTATGACGAACGGGATGAACATTATGAGAACCAAACACCGAATGGACATTCGCAGAGCGTCCATGGACAACCTGCAGCTGGCACCAGCTCCGGTAAGCTAACTTTGCCACAGTGACAAGATAATGATTACTATCCATTTGTAATGTAAGCTAGTGTGAAAAAAAACAGGAATCGGGTATTGTTTCGCGGATTATTTCATCCTCAGAGGTTTGGAATTATTAGTATCTTGATATTCGCGAGCGGAAAAAATCTTTTAATCATTATTTAGTCCATTACACCTGTCTCTCTCAATGTAACAGGCCAAATGGGAATGCTTACTGAGGAAAGACATTTATGGTTATATAAAGCCTTTATCATACTCAATTCCTAAAGATACAGATTGTTAAGGAATCGAGGCGTAAAAGGCAACGGGGCAATATACAGACAATCGACAAGCATCTTGTACCTCTCATCTGTTTAAATGTGGCCTGCAGGGGCTGATGACGATAAAGCGGACGGATTACTTTCCAACCCCATGTACAGTGGGAACGCGTTGCGCCCAAACCCCATGTACAGTGGGAACGCATTACGCCACAACCCTATGTACGCCCAAAATGCTGTACAACCAAGGGCTGGAGGAGGTAGGGTACATAAGTTAAGTTTCTTCCAAATAGCAGTAACTCAAGCAACCGGATATGATTTTTGGAAACGGTCGCAAATTTGAACGTTTTGCAAAACCATAGCCGGTGGCCTGAGTAACTGCTATTTAGTGTATGTCATTACCTTGAAGTCTAACTTTTGTCGACGTCTTAATTCCACGCTGTTACACTTACTTTATAAAATGCTTTATAAATTCCCTCCAGGAAGGAGATTCACCTCCGACGAGGGAATTGTTTTTGGTTGTGTGTGTGTGTGTGTGTTCGCACCTTTAACTGAAGATCATTTTGCATACTGCGGCGATGTGGTTCATTTTACAGGTCACAGGTGTGCTGTATCTCGAACGTGTCTGGCAGGTGCCATCACTAAGGGTGTGGCCGCGGCAATAATTACGGTTCTATCAGCTCTTATTATCGCGACCTTCATGTCAGGGAGGCAAGGCAGTCCCGTGCAAACGGTAAGTTGTCTTATTCATTTGCGGCTACACCAGAAAACTAAACAGCGACATCAGCAATATTATTAATCTCAATGACGATTAAGTTGTATTGAACATAAACATTTTTTTTAAAACAAACACGCATTTTCTAGGTGTGAATTCTAGCATGATCCCTTCCTATGTGTTACAAAACGACTATTTCGTTCTTTGCCCAACTCAGACATGGACAGACCCCACCTTCATTGGTAAAACCACAGATGACGTAACCCAACACATGGACTATACGTCATCTCCGCAGACCAGCACTGAAGGTGATACTTGTTTAAAACCCATAACGTTGGCTAGGTGGACACAATCATGTCACTCTCTGCTATTTCTGATATCACTTTCTTTCTTAAGTTATATCTTCCAAATTCTATCATGAATGGATCGTGAATTGAACTTCTCACCTGCCTGTTCATACACACAAGATGATGGATTTTGATGACGTGCACAATGTTACAATTTCCATCAAAGATGCTAAAGTACTGCTAAACGCAAAATGCAATAGAAAACACAAAATGTGTACGTTTTTTTTACTCAAACTTAATATTTTGTCCTCTGTAATCTACAGAAGTAGCAATGTTTCCCCTTCTCCCTCTTAATCATCCTCAGAGAAAGGAAGTAACGAGTCCAAACAATCGAAGATTGTGTTCGGTGAAGAAGTGGGCCAGTTTGATGACCCAAGCGCTGTTGTGGTGTCTCCTAGCAACGAGATATTTGTAGCTGACTATTTAAACAGGCGAGTTCAAGTCTTCAACATGACGGGCGCGTACCTCCGCCAGTTCCCAACCATTGTATCAGGGGAGGACTCCGGAATGATTGAACCCGAAGATATTTCAATTGACGGGGAGGGTCACCTGTGGGTGCTTGGGAATGATGACTTGGGGACAGGGTTGATTGTTCGGTATACGAAAACGGGACGTCTCCTAGCAACACTTTATGAAGCACTCAACAGCAGTTCTTTGTTGTGCATGGCGGTGGACACGCTTCGTAGTCTTGTTGTTTTAGTAGAGTCAACCTCATTGGCAGAGTCCTGGGATGATTATGACGAAGTAAAGCTACTGCATTTTAATTAATAAGTTTATTGCAAATTCATGCCCGAAGGCTAAATGCAAATAACATACATAAAAGAACAGTGTACAAAATAGGTATAAAAGCTGCTTATCTAAATTATACAAATGTAATTGTCTATAACTAGGGAAGGGTTTGACTTCTCTTTTGTAAGCAATGGCACGGTCGTTCGCAAGTTTAGGACGGGGCAGGGCCCGGAGTCCCCCGGGCGGGTCGCTGTGGGACGGGAGGGAAACCTGTTCTTTACCGACCACATGGGGGGTACACGCGTGTATGTCTATGACAACACTGGCCACTACCTTTTTAGCTTTGGGGGTGACAAAATTGGTGACATCAGTGACGGTCAGGCCGGAGAGGTCTCAGGTGTCTGTACGGACAGTTCAGGGAATATTCTCGTGTCGACCGGGTCAGGCGGGACGGTGGAGCTGTTTACAGAAGACGGGCGGTACGTTCGCCGCGTCGTTTCCGACATGTTCAGAGCTGACAGCATCGCAGTATCACCGGGTGGACAGCTGGTAGTAGCAAGCTATCAAAGCAGTACCGTCACTGTATTCTCACATTATTAATTCAGCAAATATTAGCTTTTTCTAGTTATTTTTAAGTTCCAGATCCAGAAGTAGCCGTCCTTCTCCAACTGACGCCTCTTGTTTTCACCCATTTCCCTCGAATGAAGAAATGACAGATGTAACTGTCGCCTGTGATCAATGAAAACACCAAGCAGATCTAACGGTTGCAAAGACTGTATCCAATTGGCAAAAGGAGTTCTTTTTATTATTGCAACCCGAGTCAATGCACCTTTCCCAATGGGCACATGCATGGAAATAATCAGATAGTAATGCATGGTAACAAGTTGTTTATGAATCTATGTATAACTGTATATCAGTTTAAAAAGATACTAGTTGGTGTGTAGCGATGATCGATGTGTTTATGATAGTAAATCTTAATGTCCCGTCCACACAATGTAGCAGTTAAGTAATTGTTTCTGTCTATAAAGCGTCTAAAGACCTATCCATATGTGAAAATTTTATGTAGTATGCTCGATATGCAGTTTTGTGTTGCAAACAAATAGTAGGTTGTCAAGCTAAATGTAGTCAAAACAACTTGGATGGCATAATCAAAAGAAATTGTCATGTGTACATTGCAATTGTAATGTGAACGAACATAGAACTATCAAATTTAAAACAGTCCAACCTGAATGCTATATGTACAGAGGAAATTAACACATTTGTTTTGATAAGACAAAGAATATCTTCTGTATATGAAAATGATAAATTCTGTTTACAAAAATCATAACTAAAATTTCGCTTGGTGATTGTGCAATTCTTTCTCTGTGACTCTGGGGATATGTTTTCATAATACATGTCCAGTGCAAAGCAAAACTTTTGGTGTCTGTCGTTAATCACGACGAATGAGTAGGCAGTACAGTACTTTTGAAAATAACTAGGCGTGCAGAGTGAAAACGTACACAGCAGCCAGGTTATAAAGGCTCAGTTGCAGTAGCCAAAACACAGCTTTGCTGTCGGCACGGGCGTCTGAAGTAGCGGGTTCGCAGGACTGACTCATCATCAGGGCATCTGTAATAGACATTTAACAGGTCAACCATGTGTACATGGACATCTTCATAGACATGCCATTGGTATGTGCGGATTTAGCTTACGTTTCGTAAAGAAAATGGTTGTATGAATCTATGTATGTATATATATGTACGAGCATTCATTCATGTTTGTTTAACGGTACGTACTTGCTATACACGAGTATAATCTATAAGTCATGCAATTTAACATCATTTAAATTGTCTGTGAATCCACCAACTGACATTAATATGAGTGTTTACTGTGATGCAGAAGGAAAATGAATATCTAAAACCACTTTAATCCGGCTTATTAAGTGATCAGTGTGCGACAATCTGACTGAACGGACCTGTCTTTGCTATGAGCGGATTGACGTAGTCCTCCCAGAAGTCACACGCGGCGAACCTCGGACCCATCCTCATGCGAGGAGCATGCGTGTCCAACACCGTGTAGCCTCCGTCGGTCTGGTTAAAGGCACCCCATGTCGTCTCGTCGTTGTTGTTGGGGTTGCTACGAAAACAATCAGGGCAAAGTCGAGTTAATGTTAGTATTGCAGTCAAATGTTGATGTATAATATTGATAAATCAAATATCAAAATTATGAACCTGGTATTACCGACAGACTTCAAATTTGACAGAGCGGTCCATCGAATAACTCTACGGAATATCGGACAGAATCTATGAGATGTTTTGAAAAAAAAAAACGTTTTGTCTTTTTTAAATCAAAAATTGGATGGAACTGAAGAGGAGTTACCCCGTTCTGGCGAAGTTTGCCCAGTGACGCATGATCCTGCGAGACAGCTCCACTTCCTCCACGGTGTACCCCAAGGCAGCATCCAGGGGCCGGCCGAACACGAACTCTATCTCCGCGCCGTGGACCACTCCCATCCAGTCAGGCCATGCCGAGTTCGAGGCTCGGTGAGCAAACTCGTACATGTATGTCGCTGCCCCCTGTCGGACGTGAGCATGCGCAGTGGTTACATCGGGGCAAAAGTTGAAGTAGTCTCCATAGAGAAGGCCAAATGCATCCCGGTACATGGTTTCCTCCTCATGGTGTAACCATGCATATGCAGTGTATTGGTAGACAACGGCATCCACTGCAAACTCGTTTAACCCGGGAATGTAGTATTGGATTCCCTTGATGAACTGTTCCTTGGTGATGGCACTGCTTGTGTTGCTGCTAAATCCGGGAAGATCCTCAATGAGAAATAACGTTGGCTCATTTGTGTTCGAACCGATCAGAATGTCGATCTTTTTGAAGTTGCCATTTTTGAGGGCATCTCCGGGGTTTTCCACGAGGAAGCTTCCATCGATGACAGGGAAAAACCGTGTATCCCTCAACACAGATGTGTCAACAAGATACTGCCCATCCTTGTCTCTGAGACAAGCGATGATAGCGTCCATGCCTTTGTCCGGTGGGCACCCAACACTTTCTGCGAAGCGTATTGTTTTGTTGTACGCAGCCGATGCTGAATCTCGGCCCCACGGCATCACCACGGCTCCACTCTGCACGATGCCGCGATTGAAGAGGTCTCTGCTGTCCAGCGACATCTGAAGATACCCGATACTTATCCCGCCTGCGCTTTCACCAAAAAGTGTCACCAATCTGGGGTCACCTCCGAATGACGCGATGTTTTCTTTCACCCACCTGAGGGCCATGGCCTGATCCGTGAGCCCCATGTTCCCAGGAGCGCCCTCTGTCCCAGTGTACAGGAACCCCAGCGTGCTGACTCGGTAGTTCACGGTCACAACGACGACTCCCTCCGCGGCTGCAAGGTACTTTCCATCGTACAGGTCAAGCACCGAAGCACCGCTGAAAGAATATTCACTCAGAAAATACTCAGGATTCTTGTATTATAAATCTTGCCAAACAATTCCGTCTGAAGTGACGACGGTTGACCCGCTTTATGCTTAGGTCACATTCCCAAGCCGGTATGGGTTAATATCCCAGTCAAAAGCCAAATAAAAAAACGCATATCAAGAAAATACACAATTTGTAGTTAGGAGTAATTTTTAACGTTTTTTTTTTGGTCTTTTGTTGTCTTTTATATCGTATTTTTCGTTCCCGCTAGGTGCCCGACCGGGCCCCGGATTGGAAATGTGACCTAAGCATTAGATAGCATATTTGTTGATTAACAACTGACATGGCCCACATGCTGGCGATTAGAATGCGCAGTAGAAAACTTCAGCAGCTTGTGACATTTTTTTGAAAAATTCATTTATAATCACATCTAATGAAGGGAAGTTGATTCAGTAGATACGCCCTTTGCAGATTTTATAAGAAGACACTGATGGGGGATAATGGATATTTATAAGAAAACCTCCGTGATATGATATAGGCAAATGCAATGAAATGATAATCAAACATTCCAATATACATACAAGATCATCTTGTGTAAAACCTACATTTGGAAACTCCCTCCATAACTCCAGACCAGCACGGCGGCTCCGGTGGGGACGGGAGTTGGCTGCCACACGTTCAGGTACAGACAGTCCTCGCTGATTGGTCCGTCTGGCGTCCAGGTGTTGTAGATGCTATCTTTTCTTCCGAAGAAGGCGACATCCTGAATGCAAGCACTTGGTTTGCTAAGAAGAGGAAAATCACTTCATTAAAAAATGATCCTAGTCTTGAATTTTACTATTGATGACGGCTTCCAAGCCCATAATTTTTATAATAAACTGGGATAAATTCCCTCTTCTTCCAGCTATATCAGAAATAGAACATATGTCACTATAGAGAAACTAATGACAACCACCTTGTTGCGTTGTATATCCCGTCCCATGCCTCCATGGGTTCGGCCCGTCTGAACCGCCGTTCTCCGACTGGCGGCTGTGCGAACGGGATTCCCAGGAAGGCGTGAACCGTCGTCCCAAGCACGTCCAACTCCAGCCCGACAACTCGTCCTGCCGGCGTCGTCACATCAGCCACGGCTTCTACTTCTAGTGAGGAGAACAACGCAGCAAGGACTGCTATAAGGATGTGATGGGCCATGTCGGATCCCTTTGCCTAGATGCAGGGAGAAATGATGACGACATAAGGCATGGTAAACAAACAAACTGCGATTATGGAAAGGTTTAGAGCTTGTTAGATTTGTTGTACCCACATGCATTACCCACGAATATTCCGACAGTGCAAAGGGCTAGCAAATATCTCATGTAACAGTAGTGCAAACCTACGAATAACATGAATCAACCATGACCTTCTTTCACAGTGCCACTCTAGCTTCAGGCAACACTTCTGCAGACACACACGGTCAGCTGTTCTTATGGCATTTGGCTGCGATGGCCCTGAAATTCAAGCAGCTTCCCAACTGGCCCCCAGCTAATTCAAGTTCAGGTTAGCTTTTGACCAGACTGACTTTTGAACCCACTGACTCTTGACCCTAGTTGTGTGTTGTCACATCAGCCACTGCCTGTACCTAACAGCCCTGACACCAGGCAGATTTTAGCTAGTATCTGAAGCAGCATTTCCAATGTCGTTAGTGCCCTGCGATAATGGTTGACACCGACAACAATATCTACATTCTGAACTAGAGTTCCAGGACCCCATACCTTCGCCAACTGATGCTAGCCTTTTCGAGTGGCATGTCATAATTTTTTTTCCATTTATTATGAAAATAAGGACATCTACTCTCTAGTATGAAAGTCTTATCTTGCAAAAGAAGGTTATTGTAGTATTTCCTCATAAATTATGTAAATGAGGCCCTGATTTGCATAATTTGTGTCTGATAATGTCCACATCTACTTAAATTCCAAATTCTGCAAACATGAAATCCCAATCATTTACCATAATGGAATTATAGTTTTTTTGTAATTAATTATGCAAATCAGGTATTTATTTGCATGATTGATATCTATCAGAATTTCTCTTTCTCAGTTGTACAAAATCTACACAACTGACTTTCCCTCCCAAGACTGGCAAGACCTATCTACCACTCAATAATTATGACCAAAGCATGTCAGGAACACGAAATATCAAACCAGGAAGTTCCGCTGCAGTACCAGAGCAAACTACTAGGGGGGCCCCAAAATCGATCAGGAAGGCCTACCCACATACCAAGTGCGAAGACAACCCACCCAGGTATTCCCGAGTTATCGGTTTTTGCACACACAGACACACACACACACACACACACACACACACACACACACACACACACACACACACACACAAAAACAAACAAACACACACATACACACACACACACAGAGACAAACAGACACACACACACACAGCTATGTATCAAAACACATGATTGATCGGTTTATTGATGTTGAATACTATTAGACCATGTTGCACTTAGATGTCGTACAATCTTTCAGGCTAACGTACTCCCTATATCTAGACATTCGAACCTATAGTATCAAAATTATGACAGCTGAACAAGCGCCGTGTAACAGAGGAACAAATAAAAACTTTGCATTCGCAATCCGCAAGAACTTGAGCATGATGAGATGACGTTTTCTGCTCCGTGGCACCGGTTTGGTGCCCGGGCGTCGGAAGACCAAAGCAGCACTACAGCTGGGACAGAAAAACAACCTGGTCTCGTGTTATACCACATGTCAGAGCACACATGTACAAATGTAGCTTTGACATCTTTAGTATAGTTTGGGTTATCTATTATTTTGTGGTCTAAGTATATTTGCACAGAAAAACGTCCACTGATGATTAGGTTGGCGGGTCTGGACTACATCTTTGTAAGTAGATTGTTGATTCTTGTTTATTCATCTATTTACTTATCTATCTATTTATGTATTCATTTATCTATTGGTTTGGCTGCTCAGCACACAAAGCCAGGGCTGCCCAACTAGCCTGTGGCTATTACAAAGGGCTAGCCCTGCTGACAAGACAAGACAGTACACTGGAATTTTGACATGGACAGTATAACAAGCTATGACAATGCTCCTCTACACAAAAACTATTGTATATTAGTTCTTAGTAACAGTAATACATCGCAAAAGCAGTAAGGGTAAGGGTATGTAGTATCAGTAGTACAGAAGTCCAGTTTTGACTGTGGTACAAAGTATTATAGGTAAAAGGGTGAGGTGTGACATCTCTGATTGCCTTGTCGGATAAGTGTGCACAACTAGCATTACAAAACAGCCACCCTGTACTATCATCCAGGTCATCAATGAGCAAGCAGAATGATGAAAATTAATTGAGCTCATTCGACCACTATATGTTTGTTCAACGCACATGGTATTGACGTCGTTGGCTCAATGTTACTACGTGATAAAAAACTAACAGCACACAGTGGCGAGGTGCAGGACGACCGCCAGAACGCAAGCTGCCAAACTCCTGCCCATGATCCCAGGACGGTTGTAGAGCGGCACTCCTGAACCGGTGGCACACGGGGCATCCTTCATTAAAGCCTCTGCAAGGAAATATTCAATGCGAAAATCAATCCATCTGCATCATATACAAACAGAACTAAACAGAAAATCTAAACAGTTTACTCCAATAGAAATAATAAATGAATTACTTCCGTGAGATGGAAGGTTCATTGTGATCGTTTTGTAATGTCACAATCTAGTAGAACTAGCTACCTAGGATTCAAGCAACAGCATCCTACCGACCTAAGAAGTCGGTCTCTTACAAGAGTATGAAAGTCTAGCAACCATTAGAATCAACTCACCTGTCTTGTTCCATAGGGGCTTTAAGTAGTTGTCCCAGAAGGCACAGTTTTCTGTGCTCGGGCCGGTCAACATCCGGGGCTCAAACGTGTCCAGCACCATGTACCCTCCATCGGTCGCGTTAAAGGCGCTCCAAACACCCTCGTCGTTGTTGTTTGGATTCCTGAGGAAACGTCAATGTTGTATATTGAAATAGAGTTGCCAACATAATGACATACCCGAGTAACACACCCTTTCCACCAGAGGCTGCGACCGCTGAGCGACCAACGATTTGACATATCGCTGAAAGAATTTCATAGATAGAGAACGAGTTTTGGGACGTTTTGCGTATTTTGTTGTCTTTTAAATCATACCTTTACATCTTGCATCTTATTCTAGTCAAGTTATGTACAGTCGCTAAGCGCTGGCCGTCTAGTGGCTTAAAAAACTATGCCAGTATGTCCAATATCAGAGATTGCAGAAGATTGCAGAGAAATAACATACCCTGTTCTGGCAAAGTTTGCCCAGTGCCGCATCATCCTGCGAGCCAGGTCTTTCTCCTCCTCGGTGAACCCGTAGACAGGATCCAGAGGCAGGCCGAACACGAACGGCACCTCATCGGCGTGGACCGCTCCTACCCAGGCCGGTTGGGGGGAATTCGAGGGGCGGTGGGCAAACCGGTACATGTAGGGCGTTGCTCCATTCCTTAGATGGGCCCGACCAGTGTTGACGTCAGGGCAGACGAAGGAGTTATCACCGTAAAGATCGTCCATCGCGTCGCGGTACATGGTATCTTGGTCTAGACGCTCCCAATCTGTGTACTGGAAGGCGACGGCATCAACAGCAAACCCGTTAAATGGTGGAAATTGGTAACGAATACACTCTAGAAATTGTTCCTTGGTGATCAGGCTTTCCGAGTTCTCGCTAAAACCAGGATATTGGTTGCTAATGAGGAAGAAGGCACCTTCGTCTTCATTAGAACCGAGCAGGAGATCTGCGCTTTTGAACGCTCCACTCTGATAGGCCACTGGTGGGCTTTCCGGTAGGAAACTGCCGTCTACAACAGCGATGATCGTTGCGTATCCCACGACAGAAGTATCAACAAGTTGTTGTGCGTCCTTTTCCCGAAGACAGGCCAGCATATCGGCTGAACCTCGGTCCGTTGGACATCCCAAATGGTTGGCAAAGATCACTGTTTTCTCGTAGGCATCAGCCTCAGAGTTGTACCCCCAGGGATTTAGAGCGGTCCCACTCTGCAGTATCGCGCGGCTGAACAGGTCTCTGCTGCCGGGAGATATCAGGTGGTACCCGATACTGATTCCACCGGCGCTCTCGCCAAATAGAGTCACCCTTGCCGGGTCACCGCCAAACGCCGCGACGTTGTCCTGAACCCACCTCAGCGCCAGAACCTGGTCTGTAAGACCGACGTTGCCCGGTGCGTCCTCGGTGCCGGTGTAGAGGAATCCTAACCCACTGAGCCGGTAGTTGAAGGACACTACGAGAACTCCTTCTGTGGCCGCTAGGTACCTTCCATCGTATGCGGGAAGTGACGAGGATCCCCTGATATAAGATATTGGACAATAAGTCTTCATACATAAAACTTTTTTAAAGATGTGGGACAATTAAATCACACCATTTGAACATCCAGGGCAACAGCATTAGGGCACCTCACTAATGGATTTTCTTCAATGAAGTCAAAGATCCAAATGCCATGTGTATCGTCTCTTGGCGCGTGCATAGATAGTGTCCTAGACATCTACAACATACCCCTCGAAGGCTCCCCCGTAAATCCAGACCAGCACGGCGGCTCCGGTGGGGACAGGGGTTGGCTGCCACACGTTCAGGTACAGACAGTCCTCGCTCTTCGGAGTATTCAATCCCCACAGGTTGTATTCATCATTCACTACTTCTCCGTTCTGGATGCATGCATTGGGCCTCCTGTTGTGGAATTGAAGAACAAAACAGTGTGAATTGAGAAAACGTCTAGAACGGAAGAACCCTTCTGATTTTAACCTGTGTCCATTATACGTTGTTTTTACTGAGAGAACGGTTCAATAATGTGCACATGTGAATGTGAATGGATACACTTTGTTCAAGGAGGTTAAATGTCTAATATCTAATATTCAAACAGATTCGAACTGAAGGATGACAATGGCAGGAACTTCAATTTGACCTTGTTGCGTTGTATATCCCGTCCCATGGCTCCATGGGTTCGGCCCGTCTGAACCGCCGTTCTCCGACTGGCGGCTGTGCGAACGGGATCCCCAGGAAGGCGTGAACTGTCGTCCCGAGCACGTCCAACTCCAGCCCGACAACTCGTCCTGCCGGCGTCGTCACATCAGCCGCTGCCTGTACCTGCTGTATGTCTAACAGCCCTGACACCAGGCATATTGAAGCTAGCATTTGAAGCAGCATTCCCAATGTCGTTAGTGCCCTGCGATAATGGTTGACACCGAAAACAATATTTACATTCTGAATGATGGGTGATTTAAGACTAAGGTCATGACCGAGGTAACACCCCCCTTCCACGAGTGGCTGTCACAAAATATTCAACAGATCGATCGTCACAGATAAAGATCTATTTGTTTTACCTTTCCTATATTTTGTTGTCTGAATGACACTTTTATATATTGCATCATATTCCATTATATTAAATCAAGGGTCAAACAAATCCAATTTGGTCGCTGTACAGCCGCTCAGCAATCGTCTTCTAGTGTAAAGGGTCTAGTGTAAAGGGTCTAAGGGCGAATTCTAAAGATTGCTCGCACCATGCGATATGGCGGCAGTCTACATTTTTTTAAAGATCAAGGTCATCAGCAAATGTAGAGCCTCATTGAGGCAAACTTGATATCAAACCTCACGCTAACTAGGCGGACACATTGATATTGTTGTCTGAAATGAGTAGTACTGAAAGTATAAAAATGTCAAAATGTCGGAGCCGACCTACCCACAGAGTAGGTTGTAGACATTTTCCTCTTCTAGCGTCCTTCAGGAACGTCGGTGTGCAACCAACTTAACCTAGCTATCATGTGGCAGAGTATCTCAGGGTCATTTTAAGCCAACATTATCGTGATGTCTTTGAATCAAGTCGAGATATAAGAGCGCAGTTGTAGAATGGCATCACACATCGAAGGTATTAAGGTAAACAAATAATTTTGGGCTTCAAATGACCCTGAGATGCTGATAGGCTAGGTTAAGTTAAGTTACTCGCCGACTCCTTGAAGGATGCCAGGAGAGGAAATTGTGGACGGCCTGCTCAGAGCTACCGCTTGCTGGTCGGTTTCTGCCATGCTGATACCGTACGTTGTGCCCCGTGCTTGTACCCGGCCAGTGGAATACTTTCAAAGAAACACATAATGCCTAGTTACAAGGCATATACCAGACTCAGACTTGCCAATAGGAAGTGATGCTGTAATGCACTGAAACAAGGGCTCAGAAAAGTACTTACTGACACTGCACGCCCCAAAAATTCATATGCACCAGAAAGCCACAGCTGTCTACTTTAGAATCATGCAAAGAAAAGATAATTGACCAGCTCCTTCGCTCGGGACAGCTGACAGAAGAAAACGAACCTCAACTTTGACCTACTTCTATGTTGGAATAGTCCACCCAGAGCATGTGAAACCAAACCACTAAGATATCTCCTTACGCCAACCTAACTACTGAAACGTACAAATTTTGAACTGGGAAAGCTTAGACCCTACCTGTTCCTTCTAGCCCAAAAGTCTCCAAAATGGTCCAAAATTTTAAAAGAAAAAGAAGGGTTTTCAAAAGTTTAGTGAAGGGACTAAACTTGTTGTTCGCATTTTTTTCACTCCACTGCGCAACTCAACAATGACGCCAGCCCTACATACCTTGGTATATCCAGTCAGAATGGCGACAATCTTTCTTGAAACACTTCACCAGTGCACTGCCTGGTCACCGCCTGTTTGCCAAACGGGAGTGATGCTCGAACTAACAAACAAAACCCAAAACAGAGACCCTATTCAAAGTTCGTACATAGACCGCTTTAATTTATGACCCCTGGGGTCAGAGTCCAACCCTCGGCTTCGTGTAGCACACAGTCACATCGACCAATCGATCGCATTGAAACTCAGATTCGAATCAGTCATGACCCGACAAATCGCTTTCTAAGTTGCGTTAACGACTAAATCTGACAAAACAAACTCGCCAGTGATATGGTGGAAGGTGTCAGCTTTCAAATAATGTTTTCAGATTGACAATTTTGGCACTTTGGAAGTGATTGAATGTGCCCGCGATTTAACGTTTAGACAAAAAATAGTTTCTACTACTTTTCTTTAAACGTTAAATCGCGGGCACGTTCAATCACTTCCAAAGTGCCAAAATTGTCAATCTGAAAACATCATTTGAAAGCTGACACCTTCCACCATCTCACTGGCCAGTTTGTTTTGTCAGATTTAGTCGTTAACGTAACTTAGAAAGCGATTTGTCGGGTCATGACTGATTCGAATCTGAGTTTCAATGCGATCTATTGGTCGGGGTGACAGTTATCAGATGTTGGTCGTTAGTCTTTTTTGCACCATCTTACAATATCATACTCACGGTTATGGTTGTATAAGGAGTTTGGGTTAGGGCTGACACGGGATCGACATCCTATCAATAGTGCCAAAAATTCTTACTGTCAATAGTGCCAAAAATATTCTTCTTTTTATTGCTTCCTGTCAATAGTACAAAATTTCGTATTGACAGGAACATCCTGTCAACAGTACCAAAACATTCCTATTGTCAGTAACATCCTGTCAATAGTATAGAAAAAATTCTTATAGCCTCGGGCCCTCGGCCTTTACTAATTGACAGACATGCTCTCCGCACCAGTGTCTTCTGATTGACAATACACAACAAGAGGCCACGAGTCGGTGGGGTCAAAAGTCAGTCGGGTCAAAAGCTACCGTTAACTTGAATCCAGCCGGCGGCCAGTTGGGGAGCAGCTTGAATTTCAGGGCCATCGCAGTCAAATGCCATAAGAACAACTGACTGGTTGTGTCTTCAGAAGTGTTGCCTGAAGCTAAAGGGGGAAGAAGTTCATGGTTGATTCATATTGGTCGTGGGTTTGCACTACTGTTACATTGTGAGATATTTGCTACCACTCTGCACTGTCGGAATGTTCGAATGCAATGCATGTGGGTACAACAAATCTAACAAGCTCTAAACCTTTCCATAATCGCAGTTCGTTGTTTACCTTACGTTGTCATTTTCCCATGCATCTAAAATGTAGGCAAGGGCATCCGACATGGCTCATCCCATCCTTATAGCAGTCCTTGCTGCGTTGTTGACCTCACCAGAAGTAGAAGCCGTGGCTGATGTGACGACGCCGGCAGGACGAGTTTTCGGGCTGGAGTTGGACGTGCTCGGGACGACAGTTCACGCCTTCCTGGGGATCCCGTTCGCACAGCCGCCAGTCGGAGAACGGCGGTTCAGACGGGCCGAACCCATGGAGCCATGGGACGGGATATACAACGCAACAAGGTCAAATTGAAGTCCCCGCCGTTGTTGTCCTTGTCATATCAAAGGATGTCTGTGATTTTAATTTTTTTAAGTTCGAATATGTGTTTGAATTAAGGGTTAATGACCCGCCCGATGTATAAATGACACCATATACACCGAAGGATAGGCAGGTTATTAACATTGTTATCATATAGCCTATTCAAACTGACCCATATAAGAGTAACAAATTCCTGTATGACGCATAGATCCCCTAATACTATACATGTAAATACATTTGTCCGTTTTTTGAGGAATGCATTTGAAAGTTTACATTTGTCCTTTTGGTACAGAACCTTATAGTATTCATTTTGAAACCCAAATTTCAAAGAAAATATTTCTTAACATTGCAATCTTGGCATGTCGATTTTTTTTCAAACCTACTCTACTCTACTCTACTCTACTCTACTCTACTCTACTCTACTCTACTCTACTCTACTCTACTCTACTCTACTCTACTCTACTCTACTCTACTCTACTCTACTCTACTCTACTCTACGTCATCTGGCTATATAACAATAATCTGTATTCATTCATATTCACACATTATTGACCTGTTCTCTCAAAAAGCAATGTATAATGTTCTTCCGCCCTAGTCGTTTTCTCAATGCATACTGTTTTGTTCTCCAATGCCACAACAGGAGACCCAATGCATGCAGCCAGAACAGAGAAGTAGGTGAATACGATGGTGAATACAATCTATGGGAATTGAATACGCCGAAGAGCGAGGACTGTCTTTACCTAAACGTGTGGCAGCCAACTCCCGTCCCCACTGGAGCCGCCGTGCTGGTCTGGATTTACGGGGGACACTTCGAGTGGTATGTTGTAGATGTCCAGGACACAGACTTGCTTCAAAAGACTTACATTGAGATACACAACTTTATCCCTGTAACTACCAGTAGAGACGGAGGTCGGCTTTCTTGATACCATTTTATCAACCACAAACTCCATTACAATCCGCGTGGAAATAGACCATACTCATGACATTTTCATGTGAGATATCAAGTGATACTGATACTTTCTTGTGATTGTTCAAATGCTGATGTGGTTTAACTGCCATACATCTATATATGATCTTTTTGCATGAAAGAATTTTGTTCTTCTCCACTATCTTATATCAGGGGATCCTCGTCACTTCCCGTATACGATGGAAGGTACCTAGCGGCCACAGAAGGAGTTCTCGTGGTGTCCTTCAACTACCGGGCCAGTGGGTTAGGATTCCTCTACACCGGCACCGAGGACGCACCGGGCAACGTCGGTCTCACAGACCAGGTTCTGGCGCTGAGGTGGGTTCAGGACAACGTCGCGGCGTTTGGCGGTGACCCGGCAAGGGTGACTCTATTTGGCGAGAGCGCCGGTGGAATCAGTATCGGGTACCACCTGATATCTCCCGGCAGCAGAGACCTGTTCAGCCGCGCGATACTGCAGAGTGGGACCGCTCTAAATCCCTGGGGGTACAACTCTGAGGCTGATGCCTACGAGAAAACAGTGATCTTTGCCAACCATTTGGGATGTCCAACGGACCGAGGTTCAGCCGATATGCTGGCCTGTCTTCGGGAAAAGGACGCACAACAACTTGTTGATACTTCTGTCGTGGGATACGCAACGATCATCGCTGTTGTAGACGGCAGTTTCCTACCGGAAAGCCCACCAGTGGCCTATCAGAGTGGAGCGTTCAAAAGCGCAGATCTCCTGCTCGGTTCTAATGAAGACGAAGGTGCCTTCTTCCTCATTAGCAACCAATATCCTGGTTTTAGCGAGGACTCGGAAAGCCTGATCACCAAGGAGCAGTTTCTAGAGTGCATTCACTACTATTTTCCACCATTAAACGAGTTCGCTGTTGATGCCGTCGCCTTCCAGTACACGGATTGGGAGCATCTAGACCAAGATACCATGTACCGCGACGCGATGGACGATCTTTACGGTGATTACTCCTTCGTCTGCCCCGACGTCAACACTGGTCGGGCCCATCTAGGAAATGGAGCAACGCCCTACATGTACCGGTTTGCCCACCGCCCCTCGAATTCCCCCCAACCGGCCTGGGTAGGAGCGGTCCACGCCGATGAGGTGCCGTTCGTGTTCGGCCTGCCTCTGGATCCTGTCTACGGGTTCACCGAGGAGGAGAAAGACCTGGCTCGCAGGATGATGCGGCACTGGGCGAACTTTGCCAGAACAGGGTATGTAATTTCTGTGCAATCTTCTGCAATCTCTGATATTGGATGATACCGGCATAGTTTCTTAAGCCACTAGACGGCGATCGCTGAGCGACCGTACATTATTGGAATAAGATGCAAGATGTAAAAGTATGATTTAAAAGACAACAAAATATACAAAACGTCCAAAAATTCGCAGCCTCTGGTGGAAAGGCCGTGTCTCATGTCACATTTCCAAACCGGGGCCCGGCCGGGCTGTTTGCGTGAACGAAAATTATACAATTCATATTAAGTTTATATAAAAATGGTGCTCATGATTAATTTTTGCAACTTTTCTGTGTTTTGTTGTCTTTTATATCATACTTGTCGTTCACGCAAACTGCCCGGCCGGGCCCCGCGTTGGGAATTATGACCTAAGCATTATTCGGGTATGTTATCATGTTTGCAACTCTATTTCAATATGCAACATTGACGTTTCCTCAGGAATCCAAACAACAACGACGAGGCTGTTTGGAGCGCCTTTAACGCGACCGATGGAGGGTACATGGTGCTGGACACGTCTGAGCCCCGGATGTTGACCGGCCCGAGCACAGAAAACTGTGCTTTCTGGGACAACTACTTAAAGCCCCTATGGAACAAGACAGGTGAGTTGATTCTATTCACGGATAGTTGCTAGACTTTCATACGAACCCTTGTAAGAGACGGACTCTTAGGTCTCTGGAATACTGTTGCTCGAATTCTAGGTAACTAGTTCTACTAGATTGTATAAATATAACATTACGAAACAATCACAAGTGATGAATTTACTATTGGAGTAAACTGTTTTGGATTTTCTGTTTAGTTCTGTTTGTATATAATGTAGGCGGATTAATTTTCGCATTGAATATTTCCTCGCAGAGGCTTTAATGAATGATGTCCCGTGTGCCACCGGTTCAGGAGTGCCACAATACAACCGGCCAGGGATCGTGGGGAGGAGTTTGACAGCTTGCGTACTGGCGGTCGTCTTGCACCTTGTCACTGTGTACTGTTAGTTTCTTATCACGTTGTAGTAACATGATGGAGCCAACGACCTCATCAATAAAATGTCTGTTTGACCAAACATACAGTGTTCGATTGAGTATTTGTTTTCATAATTTTGCGTGCTCATTGAATACCAGAAGGGTGTGGTTTTGCCTTCGTTTGCCCCCAATCATCCCTGGGAACAAACATGGCTCCTATCATCAATTCCATTAGCCAACGTTTGAAAGATATTTACACTCAAACATTCTCAGCCGAAATCCACAATGATAATAGAGAGAAATCTTATATCGACTGTTTAAGTCCCTATATAAGGAAGAAGAGTATCTATCTATAAGCAACATACAGCATAGAGTAGCTGTCACTAAATTCAGGATTAGTTGTCACAAATTACATATTGAAACAGGAAGGCACAACCGCACGCTTCTAAAAGATATACTTTGCCAATATTGTAAGTTAAATCATATAGAAGATGAGCGGCACTTCATTTTAGATTGTAAACTTTACGATATAGAAAGAATTGTTTCTTTTCAAATGTATTAATGAGAAATTCCCATACTTTGAATATCTAAACGCAACGGATACATTCATGTTTTTGTTACGTCTAGACAACCCTTGTATCAGAAACATGATCTGTTCATACATTTACACATGTACAAAGAAGCGACCTACGTACTAAGATGTAGCTCAGACCCTAACCTAATCATCAGGTGACGTTTCTCTGTGCAAAATGCTTTGACCACAAAATACATGTACATGTACTAGATAATCCAAACCCAAACCGCAAAGGTGTCAAAGCTACATTTGTACATGTGTGCTCTGACACGTGCTAAAATGCTAAAACACGAGACCAGGTTGTTTTTCTGTCCCAGCTGTAGTGCTGCTCTGGTCTTCCCACGCCCGGGCAACAAACCGGCGTCGCGGGGCAGAAAACGTCATCTCTGACGTTCTTGCGGATTGCGAATGCAAAGTTTTCATTTGTTCCTCTGTTACACGGCGCTTGTTCAGCTGTGATAATTTTAGAAGTACCCTTACACAAGGGGTTCAAATGTCTAAATTTAGGGAGTACGTTAACCTGAAAGATTTTGCGACATCCAAGTGCAACAATTTCTGATATTCAACATCAATAAACCGATAAATCATGTGTTTTGATACATTTGTTTTTATTCTAACATTGTGAATGTTAAGTTAAGGTATACGTGGTATATTTTAGTCGAGCTCTTTGAATCTAGACGTGGAAAATTGGTGGGTCTAACGTTACAGACGCAAAAACTTACACCACATTTGTGTCAATCGTTCTGCGGTCAATGAACGAGTTGTTATCTAGCATTGCGTTGTTTGTTCCTCATTACGTCTGTGTTGTTTACCTTTGCTTCATTGCGTTACGAAATACCATTTCCGAGGAGTATGTTTGCGGCTGGTTTCTTGTGTCATCAGCAGGCGGAGAGGTATATAGAAGGACTTTGTAACTTGAAGATCAGACAAGAGAAGCAACTCACCCGGTGATATTCCACAACATGGCGATAATGATAAGTTTGGCCCTGGTCACGGCCCTTTGTTGGTCGGCAACATACGCCCAGGGAGATGATGGTAAGATTTTGAAATATCATTTCGCTCTGACTGAGCTCTCTCTTCATGCTTACCAAAATTAACTACTTCATGATTCAAGATCAGTACTGTCTATCTATAACTTCTTGAATTGCAGCAGTATATCATATATTTTAATTGCGACAGATCAGTACTCGTTGACTGTGACTGTAGCATGTTGCTACGCTACCAGTGTACTTGAGTCTCTTCGTAAGACCAACTTAATGCTATTAGTGCTGTTTTATAGTAATAGTAATAGAATAGAATAAAATTTGGTACTGTTCCAGACTGTTTTGTGGGAAACGGTGCCTCCTACCGAGGACAGATGAACACTACAGACGACGGTCTGGTCTGCCAGCGCTGGGACGATCAGACCCCGCACGGTCACCAGTTCCTGCCTACCTCGGTAGGGTTTCCCCCTCTCTCCATCTCTCTCTCTCCTATTTTGGTATGAGAGTTAAAGAGTTGCAAAGTCGCAAAGTTGCTAAGTATTATGATTAAGGTGGTGAAGTCTGCCATCGCTGGTTGCAGTATCACAATGTATCTCTATATGCTTTCTCAAAGTGCAGTAAAAATATCTATCCTGCAGTAAAAATATCTATCCTCTGTGATCTAATGATGATATGTGAGCTCGAGTCCGCACCAATTATTTCCTTTCAACAGGAGTAAAGAGTCAGTGAAACATACCTTTGTCAAGGGTAAGACCCGTCAGCTGAAGAGGGTATTCGTGAAAATTGAAAATGACTGTAAAATTAAGTTTTGTTGGTAAGATAGCATTTCAATTTATTCCTCAGATGTTTATAGTAATATTGGCTTCATTCAGTATCCCCACTATTTCTACACTGACGCAGGAGTACAACATTTACGACCTGACGGAGAATTACTGCCGTAACCCGGACGGTGCGGAGAGACCGTGGTGTTATACCCTGGACTCTAGCGTCCGCTGGCAGTACTGTCCCGTCAAATCCTGCGGTAGGTCAGCCAGTGATTATATAATGCAGGGCTCTAGCCAGCACCAGTTTTGCCGTAAATTTACGGGACTTTGCTGCGTGTTACGGACAAAATTCAAGACCAATCCGTAAACCTTGACGGAAAAAAATCGGGAGAAAAGATATAGACAGGGCTTGAACTTTTGCAAAGATCTCCAGAAAAGAAGCGGAAGTTCGAAGCGAGGTCGATTCAGGCCATTTCTATCTTCCGCCGGCGGCAGGTGACAACCCCAAGGTGGCTTTATAGGTAATAAGGTGACAAACGGAGGCGCGGAGGTTGCCAGTGGTTCGTGGGCCGAGAGAAAATCAGCATCGTGTGCCCCCCTCCCCACTACTAGTGCCCCACTACAATTCTTGCCGGTCGCATCGGGCTGACGTTTTTTTTTCGGCTGTTTTCCCCGGTTCACCGCTAGTTATAGCCACACAAAAAATACTCCGGTAGTTACCAGGCGTTCAGTATTTTTTGGTAAACATTGTTAAAGTTTTACGCCGAGTTACACGCACTCTTCCCGCGAAAACTAGTGTTGATAGTTTTAGACCTCAGAATCAGATATCATCTACCAATAACAGCGTTCGTTCACGCCGCGTCACGGAAAATCGACCAATGACATACAAGTCTCGCGGTTCACGAGAGGCGCGAATCCGCGAGGTTTTAGCAGAAATTGATATTCGGTGCGAAGATGGGGCTTGAATCGACGAATTTTGATTAAATCAAGTGGAAGTTACCGGAGAAATCGACCATGGAAAACACGGAAGGAAAATATTGAACGTCTTTAGGGCGTTCTGTCCAAAGTAGGGTGTCTCATTTCCTACTATATTTAGTACAGGGCGCAAACGGGACCGGTACGACGCGTCGACCGGTGTTGAAAATGTTTTATTTCTGCCGACTTGAATTCACGTGTATATTTGTCAAATAAATAAGAAAGTTTTGTGGTGCTAAATTTCATTTATTTGCCGATTGTATACAACGAGGGCCCAATTAATTTTTCACCCAAACTTGCCCCTCAAAATGCTGGAGATAGCGTTTCAGAGGGTCTAGATTTAAAAATTTCCCGGGGGGAATACCCCCGGACCCCCCTAGAATTGTCGCGCCTACGGCGCGACGCCTCGCGCCTTCGGCGCTCGATATGTTAGGTTTGTACAAAATTTTAGCGCTTACGGGATAAAATTTCAGGCTGGCTAGAGCCCTGATATAATGTGAGCACAAAATGTGGAAATGTGTTAATTAACACCACTGAATGAGTGATTGATTGGCTGCTATACCGTTGTAAGTCTTGGGCAGCCATGGTTAAATTTCTGCAGCCCACAAAACGCTAGCCTGCATGGTATCCTAACGTATTATAGTTGCTGAGTCTCTTCGTCCTCTTACGCGTTAGAGGACGAAGACACTCGGCAGTGTGATAGGTTTGAATACCAGGCTAACAAAACGCAGCCTTGTATTGATACATCTCTCTCACATTGCACACACATAGACTGTTATACTGGCACGGGAGCACTCTACAGAGGGGAAGTCAACATGACGTCCTCAGGACTGACGTGTCAGAGATGGGACCAGCAGGCCCCTCACAACCACGCCTTCTCTCCCGCCGACGGACCCGGCTCGGGACTGGAGGACAACTACTGCCGGAACCCTGACGCCGCCGCCCGGCCCTGGTGCTACACTACAGACCCCAGTGTGCGATGGGAGTACTGCGACGTCCCGAAATGTGGTAAATTATGGGAAAGGGACAGGTGTTGGAGGTGAACGTGTTTGACTTTGGCTGTGGTGACCATCGCTGTAGACAAATTACAGACGATCGACAAACACACGTAGATGTGTAAATCTATCAGTTTACCAGACATGGGTCCGGACGCAAAACGACACTATCAGTGTTACGGTTAGATAAATGTTTACATTAACGTCAATCAATGTATACTCTTTGCTTTTTTTTTAAAAACATGCTTTAGTGAACAGTAGCCACGAATAGAGATGATTACTAAAATAGTCTATAAATGTAAAGCTCTACATAGTACTCAAGTTCTGTGACTAAGCAGAGGTTCACAGCTACCAAGTGATCTTGCACCATGACAAGGTAGTGGTGGGCACAAGTCTTAAGAAGGCCATTTTCACTGATGTCTCTGACCGTATATATGGCCTCCGTCGGTCAGTATCGACTATGGCTAAACAGCCCTATAGTTTTGTTGCAAAGCTCTTTTCTGCGGATCTGCTTTTCTTCTGCGCTGTGCATCAGTCTGGCTTCTCCTGATACCCGTACATGACAACTTATCTGTCTATGACCACGCTGTCTTAATTCAAGAGAAGAAAAATTCGATCTCTCTTTCTCCCCTAGCTCCTCTGGCCGGAGAAGATTCGTGCGGCACCCCCGCCATCCCGCCGTCTCTGACGCGCGTGGTGGGCGGGACCGTGTCGGTGCCCGGCAGCTGGCCCTGGCAGATCTCCCTCCGGTACCGCGGCTCGCACACGTGCGGCGGCACCCTCATCCACCCGGACTGGGTCCTCACCGCCGCGCACTGCGTGGACGGGTACGAATAGTTATTAGTTCGGTTTGTCGAATAATGTAAAGACACATTGAGCAAGTTCGATCCCTTTTTAGATGTGTGTGTTTTCGTCTGTATCTCTGGGAACAAGCCAAATAGGCTCGCCCCTGAGGTGTCGCCAACAACTATTGCCCCTTTTTTTCTACCCTGTGGTCGCAGAGTATTCACGGGCTAGACAGAACAAATACGCATGCGTATTGTATTTGTAGGTTTGCCGTTTCAGCCTACGTGTATACATTGCACTGCCATTGATTAACGATGCCTAAACCTTAACATGAAATAAGCTTCTTCATCAGTGTATAACCATCTCTTTGGCTTTCTCTCTCACATTCCAGGAGGGCAAGTCCCGAGCCATGGACCATCCTCCTCGGGAAAGAACACCGCAACGCAGAGGACCCAACACAGCAGACCCGCAGTGTGACAAAGGTTATCGTGCACGAGGTAAACGCCCAAAACGTCATAGTAAAAGCCTACCTGCTACAGTATGTGACTTTTAGCTTTAGCCTTTTTAGTCCATTGCCCTTCATCTATGATTGATCCTACATCATCCCTGAAAACTGAAGGGACTGTGAAAATTCCTGAGAACAGAGCAGTTCGGCACAAGCTGAAATCACATTAGTGAAAACATGGAAAAACTGAATTGTTAGCCTGGCATTCAAGCCTTCTGTAGTTGCCGAGATCTATTTGCAAAGAGACCGAAGACGACCAGGACTCGACAGCTATAGTAGGTTTGGATACCAGGTCACTGAATTGTATGGTTGCGGACAAGCACGAAGGTCTATTAACAAGCCATTTGTTCTTGCCCTGCTCTCCCACCTACCTAACAGAGTTGGAACAGCAACACCGTACAGAACGACCTGACGCTAATGAAGCTGAGCTCACCTGTGGTCTTGACGGACCAGGTGAGCCCCGCCTGTCTACCTGAGGCGGACACACCTGCCGGGACCGAGTGTTACACCACCGGCTGGGGAAGCACAGGTTAGTGTACCAGGGCGTCTTTGTGAAAATGATGGAACATTGATTTACTGACACTTTTATTAAAAAAACGTTTTTACTTGGGGTGGAATTCTCAAGTACAATCATCCCCGGTCCCAGATAAGAAATACACAGGATTCAAGTCGTGACCTAATCGTGAATACATCTACTGGGTTCCCGCCGGGACCCGGTTGATTTTAAGTGCGAATTAAGATCAACCGGGGGCCCAATCGAGCTCCTTAGATAGCTGGTAGTCCCACGGGCCTGAAGGCACAAACAAAGCCAACCCGTTATTTACTCGGCGGGGCATCGGTTTGGAAATGTTACTGCATGTAGTATGGCTGTGAAAGCCACAATGTAAGGACCTAACGTACGTTGACTTTACCACAGGGTCTGGCCTGTCGGAAGTATTGCTGCAGGGTAAAGTGCCCATTGTGGCTCCGTCCACCTGTGTGAGTTACCTTGGCGCCTCCTCCATCGACACCAACACCATGATCTGTGCCGGGTACGACCAGGGCGGGGTCGACGCCTGCCAGGTAGACAACATAAGTCTCTATGTGTATTTCTTAAGCATAAGAACATACAGCGTCTTACTTTTTGGCCTAATCAAAATTAAATCATAACTTGAAATTTTATAGAACATGATTCATCACCATCATCGTGTAATTGCTTGGCCATATTTCTTACTATCTCCTGTTGTCGTCTTATTTCTTATCCTATTCAAAATAAATCCTAACTTTAAGCGCATAACAAGTTGACAAAACTTCACAAGTTCGACACTAACAACAATGGATCTTGCCGCCTGCCCAGGGCGACAGCGGCGGCCCCTTGGTGTGCCAGCGTGCCGACGGGACCTGGGAGCTGGCCGGGGTGGTCAGCTGGGGGATCGGCTGTGCGCAGGCCCGCAAACCCGGCGTCTACACACGGGTCTTCAACTACGTGGACTGGATCGGCTACAAGATGGAGACTAACTAGAGTACAGGAGGCACAGTTCTTAATTCATTCATATCAGTTCATTTTAAACCCCTAATAACGGCGCATATGCATATAATCAACGAAAAGGCCGAACTTTGTCATTCTAGTTACAGTGAAAAAAGTAAAGGTATGAATATGAAAAGATGAAAAATGAAAAATGCAAAGCAGCAGATAAATATACGATAGTCCACAATATTAGACGTGCTTCCTGGAAAAAAAGACCTGGCCTATCGTGTCTGTAATGTTTCAATGTTCTTGTCGAGTGTTCTTTTAGAGAGAGAAGCCATAGTTCTTCAGCTGTTGTGTTTGTGCTATATCTTCAATAAAAAGTGACCAAGTTAGCACATCACGGTCATAACACGATTAACGTCGTTAATAAACCAGCAGCCTTCCCTGTAAGACAATGAGAATAATGTAATAGTTACTAATAAATGAGACATAGCTTAGAACTAGATATAACGGTTGCTTACGCGAAAGGCTTGAAAAACAATGTTAATCGTGACATGTTGCAAATCAGTCGAATAAACACGTTTTATATCATGAATCATTGTATTCTCATTATTCTGATAGCACGTGTACTCGCAGGTGGTATGAACCTGTTTGTTGAAAACCGCTGGCATGGATGCATGCATCTCCAGGCACAAGTGTGCCTTACGTTACCTCAATGCAAACTTTAGAATCAAACATTTGCCGATGTAATTATAATATAAACAGCGCAGCAGAAAACATGGACGTAGATAAAACAAAAACGTCACTCCATGACGGCTGTTGACCCATAACTATACTGCCCTCGTGACTGCAGTGCGATGACATTAAACCTGAACGGAATGAGTTTTCTTTATTCAATTTTCTGCGCGTCACGTTCTTGACCGTGATGTCATGTTTGTTCCAGGGTTTGACGTACATTGAAGTTCATGATGACATGGCAATCATATTCAAACAGAATGTAATAATCAATCAGAAGCACGTGTAGCGTCTTTCGAAGTTGAATATATATGTGACAACATCTGACGCCATTCAGTAGCGATGAGTTCACCTCACTCGACCAAAATGTAAAAATGAGCACCTGACTTTGGGTTTGGGAGGTGATAGGCGGTGGAAGGAGAGGGTGGGCTCCGCTTTCCAATGCCATGCCCTAGACACGGTGCAGCCAATAGCATCCCATTGACCCTACGGCTTAAAAAGGCTATGGAACTACCTTTACCTTTTATTAAGCACACTATTCTGTCTGGAGTAGCAGCATGGGTCTGTTTAAGCTCGCTTAAGAGGAGTTTGTCTGCTCCTAGGCAAGCAAGACAGTGTAGTTTAAAATTTCGTCTGGAAGACGAGACCTTCGACATGTCCTCAGTCAATACACACAACACTTAATCAGTACAAATATAGCACTAGGTTACATAAACAACAGGACGTAATATCCCGATATTGTTTGCGTTGCGCACTACATTCTCTGGGCACAATTCAGCTTGATTAGTATTACACAAGCCAGTACGATGACATTATCTAAGACCACGTACGGGACTTAACAGGATCAGACGCTTTGACAAGAACTTGATGAAAATGATCTCTACTGTAGTGCTTATTGTTTCGCTAGGAATAGCCGCTTCAGTGGCTAAAGGTGGGTACAGTTTTATCGTTAGTTGGGTGCCGACGAAATCGTTTGGCAGTATTTACAACAAACAGCCTTTTCAGGTGAGTGTGGTTTAGAACCCAACGGACGTTGCGCAATTTTGATATGGGTAGAACATTTTTGTGCGATTAAAATTTTTCAAAGGCATACGTACATTTTAGCTCGTTTAACGCTAATGGATATAAAAACGCGACTATGGGACGCAAAATGGCATACAATGTAGTGTGCAACTACCTTCGGTAGGACGGTGTAAATCCTGTTTCCGCGGACAACAAGACGTATAGATCGTCTCTACGTGCCCCGACGGCTGACTAAGCTATGGGAGAGAGTGAGTGAGTGAGTGAGTGAGTATGTTCAAAATTAAGAAGAGTTACATTCGTGTTGATGTCTTCTTTGCTTTAGAATGCTATCTGAACAGCGCCTACCGCGGTGACACCAGCCGTACGGTGTCGGGGAGGGTGTGCCAGCGATGGGACAGCCAGCTCCCGCACCAACACGCCATCACACCCGAGAGCAAGCCCCAGGCCGACCTGCGGGAGAACTACTGTAGGAACCCGGACAACCACACCAACCCCTGGTGTTACACCACGGACAGCGCCGTCAGATGGGAGGACTACGACATACAGTCATGCGGTATGTACAAGCTATATCATTTTTGTCGATAACACAGCTTTGAAAAACAATTCGGCGAAAATACTTATTATTAAACGACGATCTGACAAAATGCATTCGATTTACAGAATCGTCATTCATTCCTAAGAACTCGATAAAAATTGTTTCCTAGCATACTTCCTGACTTAGCGTACTCATGTAGTAGACGCTTTTTAAAAACATTAAGTGTGTCTGAGATAGGTCACGTTCACCATGGTTGCATCACTCAATATCTGTGTTCGAAAGTAGTCAGGAATAGCATGATGTGACTCTATATAGGGCAAAAGAAGTGCACTAAGCAAATGGCAACATGAATGTTATGTTTTCTATTTTCGAAGACTTCGTATGTACGTCTGGTAACGGCGCTAACTACAAAGGCACGGTATCCACCACCCGACGAGGCCTGCCATGTGAGCCTTGGGCGAACTACATGAACTATCCCGACGTTCAACTCGACCGGAACTACTGCCGCAATCCGGACGGGGACCTGCGCCCTTGGTGCTATGTAACAGACAGCACGTACAGATGGCAGTATTGCGACATCCCAAAATGTGGTATGGTTTTCAGCAAGATTTTCTCTCGTACGAAACAGTCCCATGCAATTGTTTTCGTAGCAAATGAACAATTTTGTTGATCACAACTTTGTTTGCCAATGATTGTCCTTGACGCAGGCCTACGCTTGTCAAATTTCTATAAAATAACATTTTATTCAATCAACTTAATACCTTTTGATGCTTATGCAGTATAAACATGTCTAATCCAGTAATGGATAAAGATATACGCGTTCCCTGTACGCCACAGAAATCACCCTTGGACAGGAGACCTGCGGCACCCCCGCCATCAGCCCGACCCTGACGCGGGTGGTTGGCGGTACCGAGGCCATCCCAGGCAGCTGGCCATGGCAGGTGCGTACGGTCAGCTAAACCAGCCTTGTAAAATGAAGTCTCTAACAGACCTCCCTGTAGAATTGGAAAAAAGTGCAGAAATCGTCCGAAATAGAGTGGAAGGGGGAATGAGCTTCACTGGGAGAATACTTAATTCCACAATTATTGGTAAATCTTCTCTTGCAAATCATTAGACCTATTTGGCCAATTTTGATTCCATCTACCCACGGAGTCTGGTAGAGGCACGATAAAACGCCATGAAAAGTATCTAGTAAAAACAAACATTTTGCAAGTGAGTGAAAATGCTCCGTGGTAGTCATTATGTTTAAGTACGACGAGACTCCTGTGGATTGATGACGGTCTTCTCGGTCCAGGTATCCTTGAGACAGGGGACAGGCCGCTGGCACGTATGCGGCGGCGCCCTCATCCATCCCCGGTGGGCTGTCACGGCCGGGTGGACGGGTAAGGGGCATCGATTCTTCCTCTTTGTTTGCTGGGTGAAAATGTTGAACACAGTTCATATTTCAATGACAAATATTGAACCATCTTGATATTGAGTGTAACCTCGAGTCATCGCCAATTAGACGAAGATATATCCTGTCGCTTACAAAATGCGATTTGTGAATTATATGATTACAGTTTTGCGATATGACCATGAAGGTTTTTTGTAAAAAACTCCTTGATGTAACTTAGTAATGTCTATACCTCCACAGTGTCGACGACGCGCTGTTCACGGTGTCCCTCGGGAGCCACCGTCGTCAAACCGCCGACCCCAACCAGCAGGACATCTCGGTAGAGGAAGTCTTCCAGCACGAGGGCTACACGAACGGCCTGGACAACGACATCGCGCTGCTGAAGCTGTCGCGGTCGGCAGAGCTGGACGACTACGTCGGCGTGGCTTGTCTGCCAGAGAGCGAGCCTGCTGCCGGGACGTTCTGTTACACCACGGGGTGGGGAGCCACGGGTGAGAGTACATACATGTAGCCTGTGTGCCATCCTATTTAGTCTACAGGAGCTCCCATGCTGTCCCCTAACCAACTGCTGGTAACCTAACTGGGATGACACTCAGGCTAGAGAGCACATGTGGCATTACAGACTCCAGTGATATTTGAAGAAGCAACTTCGACACTACATACATGAAGTGATTTTTGTTGTGTCCTCATACCAAGATCCTCTTTGTAGAACAAGCATAATGGTAGTTCTAGTTTTTGGGTTACAGCTTGTCTATTTTGTCTAGATGGTGATCACGGGTGTGGACCTAAACCCAATAGCCAGTGCTCCTGGCGTTAGAATGTGTAAACTTTAGCGAATGCAACTCTGTGCCATTGCCTCGCAATATGTAGTGTAGTGACGCTTTCATTTTTCCTTACAGCACGATGGTAGTTCTGGCTGTTTGTAAATTGTTGTCTATTTTGTCTAGATGATGGCCACTTGGCTGAGGCTCTACAGCAGGGAAAGGTTCCCGTTGTGGACATGACGACGTGTAACTCTGCAGACCACCTCAACGGCCTGGCCTTCACGGACAGTAACATCTGCGCAGGATACGAGGAGGGCGGGGTGGACTCCTGTAACGTAGGCAGCTCAGTCTTTTGTCTCATACTGTAGTTGAAATAAGTATTTTATTCCGATGATTTTATGGATGATCTTATGGATTTGCGGGGCGGTTTTTAAGAGCTAATGGCACACATCAAGACATGACTACCATGAAGCCATGAAGCGCCTCCCCCCCATTGAGAAGCTCAAAGGTTACGAGGATAAAGTGACTTTTAAATGCATGTAGCACACTTAACGCTTGATTTTACGTAAAACACGAATCTATGGTATAATTTCTTTCATTTATCACTTAGCTTGCGTAACTAACTTCCGTCATAAATGTTTGCTTTGACGTTGTTTTCGGCGATGTCGATAGTTTGTCTGGTACAAATAGACAGAACTGTAACCGGCTGCACATGTTTACATAAATATTATGTACTCAGGGTGACAGTGGAGGCCCGCTGGCGTGCCGTGACTCCGACGGAAGCTGGTATCTAGCTGGGCTGGTGAGCTGGGGCCCTAACCCGTGCGGAAGCCCCAAGAAACCCGGTGTCTACACCAACGTGGCCATGTATCCTGACTGGATCTACAACGTCATCAAGAATAACTGAAAACTATTTTTCTGTCTTTATTTACCCTGATAATACACGTGAAAATTGCCATTGTAAAACAGGAAATAAGTGTTGTCATGAATTATATCTCGCCTTCTTTCTCTCGTTCTTGTTTACAATATAACTATATCACTGACTGTGAAACTTAACTGGCTTCCTTGCCTTACTTCAAACGTCTAGCCTTGCACGCAAATAAATGCAGCAACACATGATATCCGATCTAGAGTCTGTAAATATTAGCATTTCCAATTTGGCGGATATTTTTGCAGCGTATGAAGACGTAAAGCATTCCATGTTTAATCATCCTTATCAAACAGTCGAATGTCATGTGGAAATGAGAGACAATAAATACTGGTCCTTAATGTACTGTACACTTTATTTTTCTTCACCAACAAATGAGACAAAACAGGGACACATGAAGTCTTAAAAGCACAACACTTCTTAGAAGAACACTTCTATTTCGTTGTTAAGTTACAGTTGCCTTCATTGCTATGCAGTGTACGGTTGCCTATTATCAAGAATATCGGTAGACTTTCCCAATTGTTCTATTAGGAATCATTCAACGCTTTTACTTCTCCAATTCAAGTCGGAAAGGTGTCAGATATGGCAATGAAGGAAAGACTTTGGCGAAATGTGCATCGTGACGGTTTTCAGTAAGCCGCCATTTTCTCCTGTATCCACTGGAGGTACCTGGTGACGCGTGTGTACACGCCGGGGCGCATGCTCGCTGCACACGGCACGCTACCCCAGCTGGTGAGTCCGGCCAGCCGCCATGTTTGGTCGGTGTTGTCAGGGTACACGAGAGGTCCGCCACTGTCTCCCTGGAAAAAATGTTAACACAGCTCAGACTCTGACAAGTTCATCCACATAAAGCACTGTACAGTCAAACCTATCTTTAGCGACCACTAATTCAAAATCGTTATAGTCAGTGACTACTCAAGGGACTTGACATGAAGAAAATGATCCCAATAGACAGGTGGTTACTTTTGAAAGGATACTTTAATTGAACACTTAGGGCAATGAAAAAGATAACTTAAGGGACCACCAAAAAGTGGCCAGGTTAAACTGTACTGTCTGTTGGATATGCCTTATGTTTAGCTCTTACATAATATTTGCGTTGATTTACATCCAGATGACAAGATGACATCCAGTTAGCACTCTTTGTGATAAGCACCAATGATCTCCCAAGGCATAATATGGCAAATGTTGAGTTTGGGCTAAAAAAAAGGACCATTGGCATAACGGGGTGAAAAATAGTTGACAGAGGAATCGGTCAATATCTACTATTCAAGTTTTCGCAGTCTTACTCTTAGGAGGACTAGAAACGTAGTTGATCCTTACATCACATGTGTCCTGCTGCCCCTCCTCGTACCCGGCACACAGCATGTTTTCCGTGATGCCGCCGTCGTGCATGGATGTGGAGTTACACTTACTGGTCTTCACTACCGGCAGCAGAACCTGCTTCAACACGTCATCCCCACCCGTACCTGCAAACAGCAAATGTAGATATACAGGTTGTAAGTATCAGTTTTCAGAGGATAACTGTCCATCATCATTCTCTTACCAACGTAATAATTCAGAAACATCTCTCGTACTTCAGACTATGTACATCGATTGCCCCATCCAAAATTGTCCTCCGGATTCTGAGTACATGTGCAAAGAAAGAATAATATTGATGTCAAGGAAGACAACCCTAGATTATCACGGATAACACCGTGGAATCGATGGCCGACCCAATTGCCAATGTTGAGCCGAATAGATATGGTACTAGGGAGGCCCATTGACAACAATTGCCAGGTAAGATACTAGTACTGCGGTCCGGAATCCCGCCACATTCCAACCATACCCTGTGTGTATCCCCATCCCGTGGCCACGGCGAGCTGCCCGGCCTTGGGGTCGGCCTGAGGGAGACAGACGGGCTGCACGTACGGCGTCAGGGTGGCCGGGGTGGCCAACTTGATCAACGCGATGTCGTTGTCTAAAGTGCGCCACTGAAAATAGGTAAGTACACGGTATGTAGAGGCGGATATTTGTTATTCTGTGCCCACCTTAATGATAATCACATCACTATCATCAGTTAACGTTGCCGAAGGTTATTTGTTCTTTGATTCTGTGTCAATGATTTTGGGCAGTATTGAGTTCTCAAAAGAGAATCAAAGACCACAGTGGCTACTTTGACAAGCATGACTCCACTATTATTCATATGTGAGTTTTCAAGATTAAATAAAGACGCAACAACATGAACAAGATTGGCAACATAAAAAGATGTTGCCATGGCGACGGTGGTCTCTGTTAACGTTCTCGTTTTTAGCCCACATGCAAATAAGGACCTCGCATAAATCATATCAGTCGATCACCTTCTCTACCAAAATAACACAAGTTGTCTAATGTATGAAAATCTTGTTTTCACAAAAAAGATATCGTACCATTTCCTCATAAATTATGTAAATGAGGCCCTCTATGCAAGATTTGTGTCTAATAGTGGCCACATTTACTTAACTTCCAAATGTTGCAAAAATGAAATCCCCATCATTTACCACTATGAATTTATAGTATTTTGTCATTAATTATGCAAATAGAGTATCAATTTGCATAAGTGATATCTATCGATATTTGTCTCTTTCTCAGTTACATATGTCATGTGTTTGAGGGTCCTATAATAGAATTCAGCTGATTTGTAAACTGTCCTCATTAATTATGCAAATCAGATATTGATTTGCATAATCGGCATATCATTATGTAAATCATTACTTAAGCTATCTACACACCAAAAATTATGATGATCCGTCATCCCCTTCTTGCGTTATTCTCTTTCAAAGTTTGAGTCAAAATCAGCTCCTGCAGTTCCAAAAAAAGCCGCTAGAGGGTCCAAAGCTACAGGACATATTTTCCTAACAAAGAGCTATCGACCACTTAAAAATCATGACTATAGCATGTTCAGAAGTCGAGATTTGAAAAGTGAAAGTTCCCCTGCAGTACCATAGAAAGTCGCTAGGGGGCCCAAAATCCAATCATTACAAAGTCTCCCACAGACCTACCCACCTACAAAATATGAAGGCAATACATCCCGGCATTCTTGAGTTATCGTCCCATGGACTTTCACATTCCTGTACAATTCCTAGAATTCTTGCAATCTGCACACAATATAGTAAAAATTTGGCTCGCCCCTGAGGCGTCGCCAAAATGATACGTTTTTATCATAATTGTTCTACAACAACGTACATCGTAGTCGGAGTGCTTGATGATGGCGGTCGGACTAAAGACCTGCTCCGTGGCACCCGTGGAAAACTTGTGATACTTCCCCAGGATGAAGGTGTACATGCTCAGCTCTTTGCTGAAGGTGGAAAGAGAAAAGTAACATCACAAGTTACATCCAAAGAAATCTGTCTTTAGTAGGAACGGCAGGATACAGTGTACTTGTTTGTTATGACCGCCATTGTCCTTTCTAATCTTCAACCAGATGCTGTGTTGGAAAATCGTAACATTTTCTGTTTGCATGTTTTCTGTGGGTAACGTTAGCTATCGGGGAGGCAGTCAGAGACATTACGATCTTCATGTATACTTCATAAATATGTCTCCTTCATTGATGGTGATACATTACGATATTCGACCCCAATAGCTGCTTGGAACGTAGTAATTTCTAGGTGAGATATAAGTTCCTAGTTCTTCAATTTGACGCGTCTATATAGTACTTACCTTTGGAAACAATGCGCGGCACTCAGCACCCACTGCCTGTGGATCAAGGCGCCTCCACAGATGTGCCCGCCTCGGCGCCGCACGTCCACCTGCCAGGGCCAGCTGCCCGGGTAGGCCTCCGACCCGCCCACGATCCGGTTGGCGGGAAACACGGGCGGGATGGGCGTCACACCGCACTGGCCTTCACGTGGTGAGGAAGAGAAATGTTGCATTTTGAAGTGATGTTCTTTCGATGCACAACTTGCGATTACAATTTCAACTGAAGCCCATCAATCACACATTTGTTTACCTCATTAAGATCGCGTTGACGTAACGTTTATGTAACGTTACATAGGAACAGTCTATTTGGCAAGACACATATTTGTTCAAACGATGTTGTACTATTCTCTTTTTAAGATTGCGGCCCATCGTATAGAAAATACTGGAATGTGCAGTAAATGGTGGAGAGCTTCTTAAGCTGAGACGGACATGGTACATACTGTAATACCCATAGAGAATAGTTGGCATTATCATATTAACGTTGCATCTTTGACAGTGTTGTGACGTAACGTTACATACCACATGTGTACTCGTCACTATTATCTCCGCAGTCGTTGACGCCGTCACATGTTACGTTGACGTGTACACAAGTACCAGTCGTGCAGGTGAATTCGTCAGGTCCACAGGTTGCTGTAACAAAGTACACAAAGAGGTCTCAATTTTCATCTGACAAAAGATAGCAGAATGCTGCCTGAAACGTCTGACTGTTTAAAAATCTTATCCAGATGCTTGAGTCTTTTGGTGTATCTTATTACCTTATTACCTGGATGTATCTTATTACCTCGATGTCTAACCTTCATTGACGTCGCAGTTTCCAATCTTTAGACAAATACAGATTCAATCACACTTCGTAAAACACTTGGAATAGGAAAAATGAAGATGATTGTTGAATATTAACCTGGTGCATCTTCGGATAAAAACCCGGCGGAAAAGCCGGCCTTGGTGATGGACCCGTCTGACGTGAACACTACAAGGACAATGTTTGTGGAGGAAACCGTGGTCCGCGGAATCTAGAGGTGAAAAGTCAAATAGTTTATTCCTTATTCTATTGAATGTGCCGTCATCTATCAATGTATGTCAGATTAATGCTAGGTACTAAAAAAAAGACAAGTTTTAAAGCAAAGAGTCTTTGCGTTTCACAGCTAAATAAATTTCATTGTCGTAGACTTTTACAAAACTCACATTGTTTCCACAGGCACTGAGAAGTCTGTAGTCAAGTGTGTTGTCACCGTCATGGATAACCAGGGAGTCGTACCCACACCCAGAGCCGTCTTCCAGGTCAAATGTCAAGAAGGAGATCCTCACAAGCTTCCCTTCCGGCACAGTTATCCTCCACGAACACTGCGTGTCGACGGGGTAGTTGCCGGGGTAGCCGGGGCTGTTGAACTGGCCGCTGTCGGCTGTCAGGTTGGCTGGGTGCTCACAGATAGACTGGGCATCAGCTGAATAAAGATGATTGCAGCTAAACTCAGCGTAAGGTCATGATTATAAGATGACACAGGTGTTGTTGAGAATACATACATTAGGTAGAGTATAGCAAGGGGCGTTTAGGTTTTTGAGTATGTTAGGCAGCACACTGTCGGTATAGGACATTCACAGGTACTCACTGATACATTGACATCGTCACGTTATCATACATTGCGTGGTTGGAATGATTTGACATTTGTAATCAACCAGCCTTTTGGTTTCTTTCTTTCACCCAACTCGCAGGTTTTATATGAAAGATTTCGCTATTTTTGTTTGTTGTCGTTTGATGTCATTAGTGCTATCCGCTACAATCCTTTTATAATCTAGGCGTCTTTTCTTACTGATCATGCCACACACGCTTGAGGAGACCGTATATCAGGTGTTCGAAATACACAGAATTTTCGGGAAATGATGCTGGACATCGTATATTGATAAAACTGTGCCAAACGAATTATCTTAACATTCAACAAAACATGTATACTCACATGAAGAAGTCGACGCGATGATCAGGAAAAATACTGTTAACATTATCCTCTGAATGTTTTGACCAGATCGATAAGTGTAATAGTAGGTCACCTACGAAGCCAAGAAAAGATACAGTTCACAGTAGATCACCTGCTTTTATGTTCACAAAGCTCTGAACTATCAACATAAGATGTCGCACGGTACGCAGAGTCATGTCAAACAAACTCAATTAATGTAAATATGATCATTCCATTTGAAATCCGTCATGTAGTACATACGCAAGACTGCGGTTATTTCTTATCAACTATGACGTCAATGGCGTCTCCGTATTCTTCACTACTTGAAGCTTGAGGCTGGAACAGGCACGCGCAGAGGTCGTCAGTAAAATCGTTGTTAAAACTGTTTTTTCCTGGTGTATTTTCAGGATATAATTCACAAAGCATCACTGTCAGCTATAGCTTTTAGTGATTACTGATACAAGAATTTACACGAACATTTTCTATATCTTAAATCTAGATAAAGCCAGTAAAACAGCCTTAAAATATTTTTGGTTGACTGAATATTTTATTACGTATACCCAGATTGATATTGTCACTGTTACATTACCACTCTTCTTACAAAGCAACAACAGCACCTGGCGTTGGTAAATAGAACAGCCACACATCCTGACTTAAGTAAGAAAATACTAACAGACTTTGCTTAGGAGTGACGCACGACAGATTAGATAAGATATCAAGGACTGGCGTAGCTGTTTTTTCCTGTGTGGTTATTGGCCCCGTTTGACAACATACATTCGCCCAACAAGATATCTTTCTAGACGTATTTCCAAGTGTTTTGAGGCAAAGATTCGTCTTTTTGTACACGTCTTTGGGATTTACAGTCCTACTCATGGTATTTTACCTGGCTGACATGTAATGTTTCATGATTTCACGCCCTGTCATACCGCCCCTACTACCACCTGCTGAATTCCCACGTACTTCGTGCTCATAACATGATCCACCATGTGAAGTCAGATTTGAGCCACCCCAAGGCGACACCTATCCTTTTGGCTTAAAACTGCTCGCCGTAATATGTAGCAATTTTGTCTCTCTTGTACAAAAGCTAGAGTAAATATGTAGAAAAATATGCATCAATTCTACACCTATGTTCAAAAGTATAATTCTGTAGAATCGTACCATGTAGACAAATCTCTTTCATATGCTTCCTTGTGTATAAAACTGATCTGTGCTTCTTCCAAATATAGGAAAGTGAAGAAAGGCAAGAACACAGACATGGACTTTTTAAAGATCTACTCCAGGATGGTGACGATGTCTACCCCATGATTGTTGCTGTAAATTTCGACCTTGTCGTTCCGCTCGAGCGTACGCAGAACCTGTGAGAAGGCCGTCTCGCACCTCCTCCCACAACATTTTGTGTAGTCTTCCTCATAGATCCTCTTCAGCCTTCTCTTCCCCATCTCTGGACCAAAGTCCTCGTTCTCAAGGTACTCCAAGAAGTCCAGTCCTTCATCCAACAGGTTGTCGCCGCTGTCGCCCTAAAGGGTACATCATGAAACAAAATTTAAAACAAGAATTGTAATTTAAAAACATTGCCATGGCGACGGTGTCCTTTGAGTAGAAGCATGACGTGCAAATAGGGTCCTCATGTGCTTAAATCATATCAGTTGATCATCTTCTTCATCCGAATAACTCAAGTTGTTCAGAGCATGAACATCTCATCTAAGCCTATAGCCTTTCCTTATCAATTATGTAAATGAGGTCAAGATTTCCATAATCTCCAATGGTCACACTAGCATTTTTGTCAGTGGTATAATCTCTGGAATTAACATAAACCTTACTAACCTCCAGTATAGGATAGCAAGATCCGATATAACCGTTCAGCTTATAAGTGGTGATCGTGACTCTCTGGCCCCCGAGGACGACCTCCGTCTTCGCTCCGTCCCCAGCGAGGAAGCAGACTGTGTACAGGGCCAGCTCGAACTCCGGGCTCGTGCCGACAAAGAAGCTGTCCCTGGTCTTGTTGTTGCCTTTCCAGTCGAAGTCAATGGTGAAGATGATGCGGTCGTCACAACCGCAATCACACCACTGAATTGGGAAATGTATGAATTACAGATATTTCCCTTTGGCAGCATTGCGATATATCGTTCATCGTCAATCATGAAAAATTAGCTTCATCTTATTCAAAATAGATCTGAAAATTTAAACAACATCTCACCTTGCAGCCCTTGTGTTGGATGTTCCCCAGGCACTCCTCGCTGTAGAGACGGAGCCAGTTGTGAAAGCCGATCACGTGACCACAGCGCGTCTCCCCCAAAAAGGTGTGCTCAAATGCCGAGGAGGATCTGTAGAGGTTAGCATGGACAGAAAGGTCATGTTTTCAACAAGGGTAACGTTACATCAATACCTGTCTGTAGCTGGCAGCATATACAACAAACAGCCTTTCAGTGTAAACCATAAAAAAATACAACAGCAAAACAACAACAACGACAATAATTACAACAAAATATCAACACTAGCTTGGTGGTCATGATAGGTCGTAGTGTCTACATTGACGGTCTTGTCACACATTAGCACTTTTGTCAACCCTGGAAAAATATACTTGCCGCTGAGCCTTGTCACTGTGAGTCCTGGTGTAGGGTGTGAACCACATGTCGTATAACATGTCCTTGAACCCTTTTTTACCTTTAGGCGCATATCCTAGAAAACATGAATGCCATGATTCATGAGTGGAAAATAATTATAATTTCATACTTGTGACCTGTGTAATAAGTGAAACGTGAACATCATCATGCATGGATTATGTAAATGTGGAAGACATTTGAATAAGATTTTTAACAGCTCTAAATATTTCATGGAGGTTTGAGGTCTCCGAACTCTTGTTTATCATGAAGACGGTCGTAATTCCGGAATTCGCGGTTGTGTTGGATCTTAACTCTCATGAATCTGATGACCTTACCTTCCTCAGCCAAGAAGTTATGCGCCTTCTGCATCACCTCGGTATCCAGGCAACGGTTCAAGAACGCCCGGGCATCGTTCTTCTCCTTTTCGGTCACATTCTCGGGTTTGTTGACGTCAGCTTCGTAGTTGTCCAGCAAGTTCAGAAAGGCTACACAGGATGCACATTAACATGATAACCTGGCATGCACATATACTAGTACTTGCATTGAACAGCAGGACTGTAGAAATGAACTGACCCCCCCCCCCCCCCCCCCAATATGAGAGGTAACATGGGTAAGGAAGCGTTATACTTATAGCATGCTAAAAGCTGCCACTCATTATCAATTGTTGAAAGAAACTAGAAAAATGAGGAAGTTGCGGAACCAACACGAGAAGAATATAGACTTCGTATTGCCGGTAGAATACCAACATCTTGTGGTTATCGAAAGATGGGGAAATGTCAGAAACCTTATTTATGTTAGTATTCATTGAGATGCACAACAGTCGATGATAATAAGAGTATCAATATTTAATACGACCAGTTTATTTTCCGAAAATGATGGACATAAGTATGCAATATTCTGGGTCTGTCGAATATCTCATGCGTGTGTCTAGTACAATATACTAACGTCTACAAATTGGATAACTTATTTTCCATACAAACGATATGAAGCAACGATATGAAGATTGTATTTGGTGATTTTCTGGTGACCACAAGACTTCTCATTCTATCGCTCGCACTCACCTCTGTAAGTTGGGACATTTTCCAACGTGTCTTGGTTCACAAAGCGAAACAGTCTGTCGCCCTATATCAATAGCAGATAAAACGAAAATCACGGAAAATGTGACAAATGATCTAAATACCAGCAATAAAAAGAGTTCGGAGACCTCATATCTCCATGAAATATTCTGATTATGAAAATGACTTCCACATTTACATAATCTATGCTTGGTTATATACACCTTTAACTGACTTACACAGGTCACAATGTTGACAGTCCAATCATCTACCACTTGGATGAATCATATGGCACTTTTTGCATTAATTATGCAAATCAGGCATACTAAATATCATGGAAATCCGTCGTTCCTTTGTTCAGTTATTCTCTTTGGAAGATTTTGAAAAAAATGCCCCCGCAGTTCCAGAGCAAGCTGCTGCAGTACCCAGGTCACATACCAGGGGGCCCAAAACCTTGACCTTCGTCTTTCAAACACCTACCCACATACCAAATATCATCGTAATCTGTTCAGAGGTTCTTGAGTTATGGTTACGCTGACTACAAAAATCCGGAAACACGAAAGCGCACAGACAAGCACACAATGAATGTAAATTGCATACTCGGCAAGGTTCGACCATTTTTGGAAACAGATGGAAACAAATTTAACATGACATTCTAATCACAGAGTCTGTAAAATTATACCTGAAACATTAATAACAAGAGTTCCGCGACCTCATATCTCCATGAACAATTCTGTTTATGCAAATGACTTACACATTTACATAATATATGCTTGGTCATGAACACCTTTAACCAACTTACACATGTCGCAATATTGATAGACCTATCATCTACCAATTAGATGAATTGTGGCGCTTTTGCATCAATTCTGCAAATTATGTATTTATCTGCATAATTGTTATCTACTTACCATAAACTACATATGTTACATGTATTTGAGTCAAATCATGGAAAACACTGCAAATATAGATTTTACTCATTAATTATGCAAATTAAGTCCCAATAAGCATAACTTGCACTTCATTAAGTACATCTCAGTCTAAACTACCTGCAGACTTAATATCATGGAAAACCGTCGTTCCTTTGTTCAGTTATTCTCCTTAGAAGATTTTCACAATACCGCCCCTGCAGTTCCAGAGCAAGCTGCAAGGGGGCCCAACCCTACACCACTTCTTTATTACATCACAAGCTATCAGCCACCCGAAAATCAAGACCATAGCACGTCCAGGTCAAAAGATACAAAAACTGAAGTTCTGCTGCAGCAAATCAGCCTTGACTTTCGGCTTCATAACGCCTGCCCACATACCAAATATCATCGTTATCCATCAAGAGGTTCTTGAGTTATGCTGACTACAGTAGTGCGGAAACACAAACACACACACACACACACACAGACAGACACACACACAGACAGACACACCCAAAACTATATCTCCTTTTTCGTGGAGATAAAAATGACAAGAAATACATAATTCAATGAGTGATATCAATACTTACACATGGGGTTACCCTATAGTCTACCCCTCTCCTTAGACGGTTATGGTCGAGAGTCCACAGAGTGGAATATATGTCGGACATTTTGTCTGTAACGTCAAAGGGTTAAAAAAACGTAATGTTAGCCATACATGGTTTACGGGCTTGGTCACCCAAATGTCACAAGCGCTAACTCAAACATATAGCCTGTGTAGGGTACCATCCTTACATCAAAGATCTCTCAGCCAGTTGTATCCTTATACTGTGCAAATAAGGATTTTTTTTTAAATCAGCAAAATAGACACATATTACGTAACTGCCAAGAATAAAACATTTCGCCGTGTCCCCTGTCCGACTATGAAATGGCAATTTCCATTGTGTATGTGACACAACTTGGTATGACTACCGTCGTGTATTGAGGCCGTTGAAACACGAGCTGCTTAATTGTTTTTTACTGCACCCTAGTTATAACACTCGACACACATACAGCACAGTTTCACTGTTGCGCAATAACGATTCTTCAGGGTTTGGGCTTGGGCTTGGGTTTGGGTTTGGGTCGGGGGTGTCAGGGTGGCGGTCAGGGAGTGGCGCCCCTGCCCACTGAGGAGCCAAAGCCACCACCCACAAGGCAGCCAACCCCAAACCATCTGAGCCACCTGTACCCGTACCCTTACCCTTGCCCGAGTCCTCAACTTAATGAGCTTTGGCGCATAAACGAAGAAGAAGAAGGGGGAAGAGGGGACGGGGCCATGAATCAGATATCTAGCGTTCTGCATCCACAAAGATGATTTCAAGCAAGAACGCCCACCGGCCGAGTTTAATATGCTTGCAACAGACCGGGGAAGGGGCATCAGTGTGTGGTTATTCCTGACAATTTTGCTTAAGTTTACTCCCACATGACCGTCAGTCGTAGATTTTGAATATTATATATTTTGACTGCAATTTTCTACCATTTAGCTCTGCGTAGCTAATCTGTCACTGTCTCAACGCCTGCAATTCCTGGTGCTTTGAATAGTCTTTGGCCAGTCTAGGCAGCATTGGCTGTTACTTGATATCTGTCTGCACGAAACGATAAAAGTGAAATAAGAGAAAACGAATAGAATGGTGATCGTTACAGCACCAACACACAGAGTAAATTCCCTTACCTTGCAAGAAGTAACGCTCTTCCTTGGGTGTTCAATACAAGGCGATCTAGTTTTGGACCGAATATAAACTGTGCCACGTCGACAAAAGTTGGGGAATACCCTGACGTCATGGCCACACCGAACAATGCACAAACAGGTGGCTTTCTGTTGCAGCAGAGAAACTGGCCATTAAGGTCAAGGGTCAAACAGATCACCTTCTAGATGTTGTTTATGAAACATAATGTAGACACTCTAAATGTCCATTGTGACTGCCAGCAAGGAAACATTTTTCATGTGGTCGCCCTCCATGACAGGTGACTTGGCGTGACTACCGGAAGCAGTAGAAACACTCTGCTTTGCCTGACAGGTGCCCTTTAACCTCGTTATGAAGGTGACACCAGTTCAGTTTCGCTGTTGCGCAATACAGACGCGATCTTAACGATGGATAGCGGATGCTTTCTGAAACGTTTGACCGTTTACAAAACTTATCCAGTTGCTTGAGTGACTTTGTATTGTGTATGTTATAAACCACTACCTGTAAAAATATACCCTACTACTGAAACAGGAAGGAAACCTTTGCTGTCCTATAGCTATGTGCCACTAGGCTTGAACGAACGAACTCATCTCATCACATGGATGTCAAGCAATCTGCTCACTGATGTCTGAAACGTCTTACGTTTTCAAGCATGTCGACCATTGGAACATGAGTAGCTATTTTAATAGACCGTGATCATATTTTCAAAATGGCAATGTTAAAGCGCCGACAATGCTACGCTTATGTCAGCGGCGCCTATATAGCTATGGTCTAGTATGGAGGCTACACACCAACTAGCCGTTGGTGGATACAATGTTTACAGTAACCCTGTACTTGCTATGGCATCCGATATCTGGAAAATCTCTGCATGGCGGCTCAGACACCTTATTTATATGAAGAAGGCGTCCAGTTAGCGCCAGGGGCGTGAGCGCTCCAAAATTAGGCATTGCATCTGCCGAGGTTTAACACGATACAGGGGACCGGTCGCTAATGGTTGCCACACGTCTCGGTTTCAGGATTGCGATCGTGCAAAGGATTGTTGTGCTCGTAAAGAGGACCATTGTTTCCACTGGTGTCATGTTCAGCAACTAATCTCTCCATGGCGGCTGAGTTTCAGTCTACCGGGGAACTTGTAGTGTGTTTTTGTTTGTTCGATTATGCATTTTCTTTTAAGTTTAAAGAAGAAAAACGACAAGAGAGGAACAAGCAATGAAAGTCAAAGTTAATATGGTTTTCTGTCATCTATTACCATGTTACCTCAGCGAATTGAATCGAAGCGTTGTTCTTAAACATAATATAACGTTACAATCAAATGTGTAAAGATAATAACTAGCATACATGGGCTAGTACAAAGTCGCCAACCGCAATGGCCCCTTATACTGGTGTATGGACCGTTTGGAAATCTTTAGTTTCCAACTCAGTAGATGATAACGAAGTCTCTAGTTTCGCTGACAAATGAAGCTGTCAACCACAATGTTGTACAGAACTGTTCGGCTGTGTCTCACTGCTGTCATCACGGCTGGACATTCTCAGACAGCCACACCGAGACGTCGGACCGACTTCTGCGGGACAACCAGCCCAGTCAAGCCGAGCTGGAAACTGGGAGATGTCGGGGAAGGGCGAGCATTGGTTACACCGGGCGTTCTGTAACTTCCCGTCATCAGGTGCTCTCTACTTCATGGCTGTTAAGTCCAAGACATTTCGTCATCTGCATGCATGCAGGCTATCAATTGATGCGCTAAGGGTTCATCCATTAATAACGCAGCCCATTCTGTCGGAGCCAATGGCTACACCCACCCTCAACTGTTACACGATCGGTCCCTGCCCTCGGGTTGTTCGGGACCGGTCCTATCGCTTTACCCTTGAGCAACAATAGCTTCACGTCTCGCTGCTGATTTACGCACAATCATGGCAAGCAACTGCACGGGAGAACTGCTGTACTCACGGGAGGCACTTGCAGGTGTGTGGGGCTGAAATGTCTCGTTACCTCTTATTCTTATATTTCTTTTTCAGTGTGTTCATGTGCATGATGAGACCGACGCGCACTAGCTGGCGTACCCTGTCAGGGCCGCTTGGCATAACAAACCATATAAAAGTCGTGTTGTACTGGCCATATACCATTTCACATGCTACCATTTAACATGAGGGCGCTTGGGAGCTTGCTATACTTGGATTGAGCCATTACTCCTCTTCAAAATGTTCTTGTGTTAAAGAACATAGGGAACGTTTTGATGACCCACGGGGAATCCCTAGTTATCCATCGGATCGGACAGCATCCCCCGTGCGGCAGTTTATGTAACAGTTCATGTAACAGTTACCAGCAACATGAATGCCAGTCGGACATTTTTGTACATTCGTAATTAACACGGGAAGACCTTAGATAGGCGGAGTCTGTCTGAATATGTGTAAGGCATGCAATGAGGTAATATTCTCGACGATCTAAAGTGAGCTCAACAATGAGTTTATGTCGTTGAAATAGTATCCCTCACAGAAGTAAAATGGGTCATCCCTGAACGACAGAGACAGCTGATTCTGACGGCAAGGTCATGTACAGACCTCCGCCGAGCTCTGATCGACGTCTGACCCAGTAGTGACTTATAAACAGTCACGAGCTGTTGTTTTGACTTCATAATCAGGCCGCAAACTCAGACATCAATTTCACCAGTCGCTTGGTCGAATTTGAAGGGCTTAGCCGAATGTTTTCTACGTCGCAAGTAACCCCTTTATTATTTGCTCTTATAAAAAAGCGAGGAGAAGTCGAAATCATTTAGATTATGATTATTGTAGTAACTGACAATGTATTTGTACATTATTCTTTTGTGGCCTGTTCTTAACCCATAGGGTACTAGTATATGTATACAATAAAGGTTTTCATTCATTATCATTGCAGAGGTGGGTACGGTGGAGCTGGTGTTGTACGGCACCGCAGGAGGCTTCACGTTCATCGTCCTTCTCTTGTTCCTGGAGGAGATCGTCTTCTTCTGGCGACGGTACAGCAGCGCCCCCAGGCGGACCAAAATTCTGCTCATCCTCTTCATCTATCCGGTAAGCCAATAGAAACTCGCAAAAATCACGAGTAGAAATGTTGGAAATCATTTTTACCTCCATTTTACAGTAAAACAAAGTAACAACAGCAGCGTGATGAAACTGTGCAATGCCTTCTCATAAAATCAAGACCATGACACGCACTGAGTGAGTGACAGCTCTATCTATCATTTCACTAGGTGATAGCTGTGACGTGTATGACGACGTTGTTAGCTCCCAGGACAACCCTTATCAACGAGTTCGCCCTCAACATGTGAGTTCAGTGGGACTCACTATTAGCAGGATTAGAGATGTCTGTGTATGTGTCATGCATAGATGTCTACTATGAGCTCGAGTATCACTGTGCTCGGCAGCAACAGTACCTTCGATGTGACCACTGTGAGTGGGAGTGTACCCTTAATGTTTGCGCCTTGCCCTGAGGGAACCAACTCTAAAAATGCTTTTTTTTTTCAAATCTGTAAAACATGTGTTGGTGAACTCAAAGAAGACAACATTAATACCAGAGAGTATCAAAATGTGCCTAAACGATTAGTCCGGATGAGTCCACCCCCACGGCCCAGTCACTACATCGCGCAACTTAAGCAGCTGTAATGACACGGACAACTAGACAACCCCAGTGGTTCAAGGCGGCTTGTTAATCGAATTACCTTGTCCTTAAAATCCTTAAACGCCCCGACAGGCGGACGGTGCCAATTTGTCAGCGCTTTTCAAACGATTACTTGATAAGACTGGCTTTAAAGCATTTCGTTTGAAATCGCAGCTACATGATTCATTTAACAGTCATCTCTGTATCTTGAAATATTAAACAGCAAGCAGATGATTCAAGCCCTGAATACCATGTATGTATGTTTGTATGTATGTATGTATGTATGTATGTATGTATGTATGTATGTATGTATGTATGTATGTATGTGTGTTTGTATGTATGTATGTATGTATGTATGTTTTTTATGTATGTATGTATGTATGTATGTATGTATGTATGTATGTATGTATGTATGTATGTATGTATCTATCTATCTATCTATCTATCTATCTATCTATCTATCTATCTATCTGTGTATGTGTGTATTGTTTGTCTCTTAGTAGCAGCCTCTTACAGGATATTTTTTACCCTTTTCTTTGAAGTGTTCTGGCAGTGGGTGTGTACCAGCTTCCCTTGCTGGTCACAGACTACATGGGCGGCGCTGCGCGGATGGTGAAGACGCTGTCAGCCATCCCGGTAGCGCTCAACATGCCGCCATGCTGCTGCTGCGTCTGTATCCCCAGGAGGACTCTCACACGGTCAGGTTTGGCTTTGGGCATATATAAATTTATATGTATTTCTCATCTTCTCGTAACACTGCCGGGCCCCTATTTTGTGCCTTTGCGACAGTTACTTTACACGTATTTCCCACCTTAAGAAACGGGACAGGGGATGTTCCCGAGTAGCCTTTCTTGCTTCTCCTGTTGGGTCATTTGATCCTCGTCTACTCTCGGCGAGATATAAGCTTGTCTCAATCGCCATGTTTCTGTCCCAGGAAGAAGAGATGCTATTTCAGTGTAGCTTGTAATATTTAAAGTGGTCTTCTGGTGACCAGTGTGTAACATCGAAATAAACAAACACCACTACTTTATTACTCGTCAAAGAAGCTCTCGAGAACGCATTACGTATTGCTGGTGACTTTTTAATTCAGACGTCTCCTGAGGAGAATGAAGCTGCTGGTCCTGCAGGGCATTTTTGTCCGGCCAGTCTTCACGTACATCGCTGCGGTCCTGTACACTGATGACAGACACACCCCGGGCACGGTAGGACATTCTTTCTAATTCTTATTGAGATTGAATGTATAGTTACGGCTGTATGCAAACATACATACAACTATATATACAGTATAGCCACGTTTATAACTGAGTAAGGTCTGTGCTAAATTAACTAAGCTCCAAGCAGTGGGGCTTGCTTTGAGCGTAGTTAGCGATGTTAAGTACAGTGTGCGCGCTTTTTACAGATATTCGACTGGCACCTGTAAAAAGCGCGCACCTCCGGAAATACGTACAAACAGCACGCTCAACACCAACCATACTGCAACATCTGCTTGACGATTAGTGTAAGCAGCCTCGAAACGTATTGAACGTACGCATGCACATTTTCATAACGATGTTCTCCTTCTCCAGGCGTCTTCCCCGATCTTTGTCCTGTGCGCAGTGGTCCTGATCCTGTCCTTCCTGTGCTCCCTCTACGGTCTGGTGTTCTTCGTACGGGCAGCGGATCCTTATGTGCCACAGGTATGGCACTAGTCAAAGTATTGGAATTTTGGCGATTTTGGCGCCAATATTGCCGATAAGCTTAACCTAAACTATGTTTCCTTTGTAGTTCATACAATCGTTGTACACGCTTGTGCAGTCCTTTCATTTGATGGAGTATCGTCTTGGAACATAATAGTGTTTACATCTAGAATTAGTTTTAAGATATATTGACCCTCTTGATCCCACTGGTACTTACTTTGCTGGTCTCCCCTGCAATATTACGATAGTGAAACAATTCCTTTTGACAAACGTTTGTCCTTTGTAAACCTATATAGAATTTTCTTGCAATGTTTTTTGTGTCCCAGGCTATGCTGAAGGGCAAATTAGTGTGTGTCGTCCTACCCCTGGTGCTGGTCACTGTGCAGAAGAACATCATCGTGGCACTGTCGTCCGCCGGGATAGCGATCTGTACAGCACCGTTCACTTCCATGTCACGGGGAAACAGTACGTATAACGTTATGATTTAGTTATCCGGAATAGCTTTATGTAGTAGCATCATAGTAAGCTCTAGCTTTGTGTCATTTCTAACCCTGTATGTTTATACTCCAGCTCTTTGATAGAGTAACTTTTAGAGAGATAAATGTTGTGGAAGTATGTTGGTCTTTTCTACGTTTTTTTCTAATTTCCAATCCGTTGAAGACAAAATCGAAATAAATGACTATAACAGAACGGTTCTTTTACAATGTACAAGCCTACGCTTTCAAGTTATTCTTCAAATTATTGTGATAACTGCATGCTGCAAATTGACATAAAACTATAGAATGCGCCCCAAGTGTCCACTTTTGTTCACAAAATAGTATGAGATGAACTGTTTCCGTTTTATTGACTCAGAAGTGGAGATCTTCCTGAGCCATGTGACAAAATACAGGACTCCAAATCTTCTATTTCTTTAAGAACAATTCAATCTCTACAACAGGATAAGATTCAGAGATTACTTCTGGACGTTTCGAGCGACACCCGCCACTCTTCTTTAGCGTCACTAGAAAGAACTAGCAGAACGAATCAATACTAGGAGTAATACAGTACTTCTATTTTTCAGTACTGTACGCCTATGTTCTGATCGTGGAGATGTTCCTGTTGAGTCTCCTGGCCCGCGCCTTGTACCGCCGGCCCGATGTGCCCTTCCCGCCGCCGCCTGTGACGGAAGACAAGGCGGTGCAGTGCGTTCCTCCCGAGCCGCGCAGATTGAGGGCCGCCAAGTCCCTCCCGGTGGTGACGGAGGAGATCGAACCGCTGACAGACAACTTAATATTTTACATGATGATGTAGAGGTGATAGTTAAAAAAAGTTTTAAAGTCCTCCCACACCATTGGTGTTTAGGAACCCATCTCCGTTTCGGTAGCCCTGGGCCACACTGAGGTGTAATCACTGCAGCAGGGCGCTAGTCTACTGGCAGTAGAGTGTGTTTGACGTCGGATACTGTTTCAGAAGTATGTACCATTTCATTAAGTCTATGGTATGACTCAGTTTCGGGGCTTGGGGAAACGACAATTTTGCCCAAGAAGATGTACACATCAGTGGGGGTCTTGGGTCTTGGTCTGTACCAGACCCCATGGGTTGGTTGAAAATAGTAGAAATTGGACAAATAGCTATAGGCTAGATAATTTACGAGCGGACTTACCATTTACAACCGACGGAATAGGTGTAAAACTACGAGAATGAGCCTTACACTAACGAACTGTGTCTGGTATCACGTATATTTTAATGGTTAAACGGATTTCACTGCGTTACACGTTATGTATGAAGTTTATCCACTGAAGCAGTGTATGCTACTACTACATCAATCTGAAGGCGGAATGATTGGACACCGTGACAAAGGTGGGACCAGATGGGAATAATAATGTTTTTTTACATAGAAAACACACCAATAAAGAATAAAATAAAGTTCCATACCTTTGCCAACAATCACTTCATTGATAGCGATACAAATGACGCCCTAAAGAGATTATGGTTGCCAGGGGAGTGTGTCTAGTAGGGTGATTGGAAATGTATCACCTGCTGCCCCTCCCCATGAAGAGAACAAAAAGTACACCCCTTGGAAAACTTCAAAACAGCCATAATCACTTCCTCAGCAGCTTTCAGATTGCTCTTGGTTATTTCGTTATAAATGATTGAGTGTTTTGCCGTCTTTGTTAGAAATTTAGCAACTAGTTTGTTATTCTCCAACACTATTTATTCTATACCCAAGTGTATAAACACTCCATTGAACATTATCATCTCAACAGAACTGACAACATTCCCTATTCGATACTGTGTTATTGAAATGTATTATGAAGATATGCTATTATGAAGAAACCATTAATACAATGAGTAGTTTGTTACATTTAAACACTTTTGGCAGATCAGGAATCATATTTTACAATTAGACATTTATTGAAAAGAGAAAAGTGTATTCGGAACCATTTCTAACATAAATACAGTTGTATACCCTTTGCCAGTTCGAAAGGTAAGTCATAGGTAACTAGGAATACAGTTATCTGAATCTGATGAACAGCAGTGTTTTATACTATCAATCAGTCTTCTTCTGGTTATGTACAGGGTCTGCCATGCATCTACATGTACATCTAAACTGTTCAACAATTCGCTTTTCCTCTCCTGCCACGGTATGTGATGTTATTACGATACGTGAACAGATTAGGAAGTCCCCTTATCTAGTGACGCTTGAGACCCTGATACTCACGAGGTTTAAGCCCTTGATACTCATGAGGCTTAAGATCCACATACTCGCGGTCTTTCTCTGATGTATTGGTTGGTGGGGGAGGCAAAGGCCGTAGGTAATAAGAATCCCCACTAGCTATGGACCCACCCCCAACGTTTTCATAGATATCATGGCTGTAGGCACTGTTCCGATAGCTGTCCTTGGGGCATGGGGCAGGGGTTTGCCCGGGATCACTTTGTCCCTTCCTGCAGTAACAGCAGCAGCAGCAGCAGATGGCTACAGTGATGATGAGGAAGATGAGAAGTCCTGCACCAAGCCCACCATAGAGGACCCAGGGTATACTGGTAGGACCTTCTGCAAAGTTAACAAATTAAAACATAACACTTTTCCTACTTATGCTGCTGAAAACTATTTTAAGTTAGATAATGATATATCCTTCAATTCCATTGTTCATCACTGCGACATCAAGATTGATTTGTGCAAAATTAAGCTCGTAGTCCAGGAATGTTAGCGATTGATTTGGAATACCAAATAAGTAATATTCCTTAACAATGATTACTGTAAAAGGGACCTTTGGCACAGGCACCATTTACAAGGAAATGGGATATATGCACCTCATACTGGTGCTGGTGGTATGGTTAACATGTCAGTCATAATGTTGGACAGGTGCATTCTGGAGTGAAAATCAGGATCTTCGACAGCCCATATTTCAGGCACTCCTTATGTCCATCGTGCAGTGCCGCTAGCCTGAGTGTCATCCTGTTTAGTTCCAGGCTCTGCCTTCACAGAACAAGGCAGAGCCTAGAACTAAATTGGATGACACTCAGGCTATAGTGCCGCAGCTACAGGGGTGCAAATATTTTCCCCATGTAACGAGTTCAGTCGTAGGATACTGGGTCATACCTGGTGAAGGTGTACTTTGTTCGGGAGGCTTGAAGTTGAAGATGATGTCAGCTGTGTGGTTACTTTGGAAACCAGTGAAGTACATGACCTTGACTGCACTGTTGCTGTCCCGATCGTACAGCTGAAGGTTTCCTCCAGCTGTGGCCTTCAGCAGGATTTGTATCCTTGGAAATAGAAATGACAATTTAATTGAGAATGTAATTAACAGTGACTAAGCAATAGCTGTTTTAAACAAATGAGACCAATAATGACAATTCGAGGTGTGTTAAAAGGTAACAATCAAGTTCAGTACAATTCCAATACTTGTGTTTACTGTATCAGTCTGTAAGGTACTTGACTTGGTTACAAAAGCTTCTAATTAGTTTCTTGGTTGCAATTGGTTGAAATGGATAGCTACTAATCGGCTTCAACACGCAGTGCAGAAGACAAGTCTGACACCTGGTTAACAGAATGATGAAGAACTGGTGAAGCAGAAATGAGCATTACCCTTGTCCAGGTGAGGCAGTCCAGTCCAGCGAGATGTCCTCCTGACAGGTGAACATGCCCTGCACCGGATTATCCGCTGTTCCTGTACCTATGGCTGTGCTGCAGGTTGTCGTCTCAGAGGCAGTAGTGACATTTTCTAAAAGAACAACAAAAGATTTTTTCGTGATGAGTATCAATTTTAGTACAAGCGATGTCGAACTTGTAGCAGAAGTAAATGATATATGATGGTCCATGGGGTTCTCACCATTTTGCAATGACACGACAATACTTCCTTCTGTGATGCCAAGAGCCATGCTTTTAAGATAGACTGGTGCAACAGGGAGGGAGTCGGGCTGGAAGGTGGCAGTCCACTTCACCCTGATCCGTTCCACTCGTGCCATGTGGATGTAGGCTGAATCACCATCCTCACTAGATCGGCTACAATTGCCTGGAATTCAAGATAGAAACGAAAAGATTAGAACAAGGTTTTGTTTGTCAGTTGATGACAGAAGTAGTGATACAAAACTTATAACATCTTATGCTATCATACAAACAATTCATAAATGAGTCATAGAGAAATCAAAGATGGTGACCGAAATGGACCAATAATAGTTATCTTGTGACTTTACCAATGCCCTTAAGATAGACGGATATTACCTTGTAAAGTAGTAATCCCATTGTTTCCTATGAGTTCATAGGTACAGTCATGAAATGCTGGGGCCTGCTGAACTGGATAAAAGAAAAAAGGAAATCAATTTACCAAACTTGAGGCTGAAAGACAGGTATATTGATAAGTATGTCATGTCTCAAAGTTTAACCTACTCTTGGTGAAGCTTTGAATATATTTCATCATTTATCAAATGTTTGTGACCCAGTCCCGCGGGTCCCTTCCACTGAGAGCTTTATAACTCACTTGTACGGCAGTGTGGACCTCCAAACCCAGGTGCGCATGTGCAGGATTGAACACCTGAGGCACAGGTCCCCGGGTAACAACTGTTGCTGTCCTCACGCCAGGAACAGGCCTCTGGAAAACATGAATAAAATATTGAAATCTTAAACTTTGATGTTGTGCCAAGGTCAATTGTTAATTAAGTTTCCCTACTGGAGCTTTGTTAAGTTATAGGTTGTTTTTCCATCTTGACTGCAATCAATCAATCCATCTACCTAGATAAACATATACCACGCGTACGGCAGCGTACCGACGGATTCTCGGTTTAGTGTATTTTTCTGAAATCTTAAACGATAACGTTAGATATACGTGGATCATCACAGTCATACATCAATTGATTTTGATTGATCTGAAAATGTTTAGAATTTCAAACTTGATAGCGGTGTTTGTGCGGCTATCAAAACATGTACAGTCGCGTGCTCACGTCTGCATCTCGTTCCCAGGTTGTCGAAGGCCTGTCCCCTGACCCCGTAGTCTCCGTCACACCGCTGACACTGCTGGTTACTACCGTGACTACAGCTCAGGCTGGCGCAGTGGCTGATGGGAGTACATGCTAGAATATGACATCGACAGAAATGTTAAGGTTCCCCAGGTAGTTAGCCATGCATGCATCATCACACATTTAAGACAATGCAATCGGTTTAAGTGACCTTCAAGAGGCTGAAATAACTGAACATCCCAATGCGCTTCACAATCTGGTTAGTGATACACCAGTAAACGTACAAATCACGGGAATGTGTCTACGTCAGACTCTGCGAAGATATCTAAAATAGTAGAAATAGGTTTAAATTATAGGTTTAAATGTTGACACTCCTTGTGTAAGGAAATAAGTTTGCGGAAACGAAACTGACTATGATTCCGTATATTGGGAATCCCCATCCGTTTGTTGAGACCAGGATGAGATCATCAGAGTGACATGTCTATTCATCTTCACAAAGCATCGTTCCTCGCAAACCGGGCCTTGGGCGTGAATTTCTTTGACCAAAGCAATTGAACTGAAACCGTCCTTGTTTACATAAAACACTGCTTCGTGCAAAGTGGTTCCCCTTAGCCCTGACCCTACTTTCTCCATAGAGTACTTCTTCCTTAGATAGACCAACGTTTTGATATCATTATCATTTCTATCAAATACATTGTAAATTTTAAAAGTACTATCAAATACAGTGTAAAACCTAACAAAAGCCAGGTAATAGTGGTTCTAACCTGATTGACAGCAGGTGTTCCAGTAGTCACCTTCACACGCACAGTGAGAGGCAAACGGAGTCCCGCCATTATGACAGAACCGGTTGCACGGCTCTGTCTGTGAACTCGGTCCCGCACAGCCCGCCCCGCCATGCTGAGCGTGCCGAGCAACCCCCCTGGCCCGGGTCCTGGTGCCCGAGTTCCCGCAGGGTGCTGAGCAGCCGCCCCAGCTGCCCCACGAGCCCCAGGCACAGTTGACGGGAGTCGGAGCTCGCCTTCTCCGACGCCGCCGCCACCCTTCAGAAGGTCCCGTCACCATCAGCAGTAGCAGAATGATGACAAGGCGCGTTTTGGTTCTCGGGGTCATTTTGAGCTGAAAAAAATCGACCGCACACAAAATGTTACGGAACGAAAAGGAAATCATCACTTGTTTCTTGTTTTTACAGATCTCAAATCTTGTATCTACATCTGTACTTATCAATTTTCGGATGTCATGCCCCAACGTTACATTCCAATCGTTGCGACGTGTCCTGAGGAGGGGGGCTTATTGATTTTGAAAATGTTGCTATACACTTGGAGTTAAACGTGTCGAATCTATCGTGTTAATGTTATATGTCTTATCTTGAGTATTTTCCTTTCAATATATTGAAAACTATGCCACACTTGCAATTCAGAAATCAACACTTATCTAGCAAACATTGTAGCCTAGTGCCCTAGTCTGACTAAATAAATCAGTGAGAATTTGTATAACAGAGACTAGTTATAGCCATGCCATGTATAGTTTCACCACCAGTACTGTTGACATTCAAATCTCCGTTTCAACGGTACAGAAAATGGAAGAAACACATAATAGGAGAACTAACGGCAGAAGTACTTACCATCACATCCGTCTTCTAATACTCACAGAAGGATGTGAAGGGGATGAGCATTTTACCACTTCCTCTTTCTATTTTAAAACAGGTACTGGCCATGGGGACGCCCCAGAAGTTCGAAACACAAAAGAAGGTGTCGTATTCCATGCTGCACAAGGGCGGTTTCAATTCAAGTGCTTTGGTGAAAGAATTCCACGCCCCGGCCTTTGGCAACGAATGATGCTTGGCGAAGATGAATAAACATGTTACTTTGATGAGCTCACCGTGCTCAAGGACTCCTGACTCATCTTAAAAGACGGAATTGTCGGTTTCATTTCCACAAGCGTTCGCTAAAAGAATAGCGTCCTCACTCAGGTGTTGTATGTGCATTTGAAACCCATACTACTTAGTGAAGAGTTTCGCCAATCTTAAGCTGTCTTTGTTGACACATATTAGGCAAGTTTAGTCCCAACTAAGTAACCATATTTTGGCCGACTTCTACAAAATTTGTAGATGGAAAGGCCTGGTAGAGTCTATCTGTGGTGACACAGATGATAGACTTATACAATTTATCGAATGCCCTTGATACGTTTTACTATTAGTACCCTTTGCCCTCGTAGGGGTTATTTTTCAGTGCCGTTTGATTCACTGCGTTACACGCTATGTATGGAATTCCTCCAATAGAGTAGTTTGTCAATATGGAGACAGAGTAAATGGACATACATCAACGTGATAAAGATGGGACCAAATAGGAGGGATCGTGTATTTTGTACAATGTTTCACATGTAGACAGACCGCAATAAAGATAAACTAGAGTTCCATACCTCTGGCAACAATCACTTTCTATAACTATGCAGGTGACACCCTAATTTCTACCTTAAATGTACAATAATCATCATTACCGACATGGGCCTAGCATGGGTACCATCCTCCGAAGTAACCGCTGGCTCTCGATCTCTTTTCGCTTGTTGTTACCACCAGCGAGTTTGTACGAAGGTTGGTACCCAGGCTAACATGTTCAATGACTATGGAACATTTTTTTAATAAACAGGAAAGAGATTGTGCTACAGCTAGCTGTTTTTAATGCTTATTGTGCAAGTTACATTTATTCCCATCATTTACCACTCAGGCCAAGTATTATAGATTATTGCAGAAACTAAAATATTTGACTACTGACAAAAGTTAACTGTCTATGACGACATGGTGAAGACAAGAATGAACCAATGGAGGCTATAAAGACTAACTTTTCCCCGAGATGATTTCTCTCCCCCTGAAGCATTATCCAACAGTGAAAACCGCTTTCAACTTTGACATCCTGACCTTATCTGTATTTGTGTTGGTATACCGGTATGACCACCTTTCGGCGCAACACGTCAACTTCGCGCTGGCTATATACTGCAGAACGACTTGGCACCTAGCTAGACCGTACACGTTCCCTCCGGTTGCAACAGGAAGGGATCTGAAAATGGTAAAATGGTAAGTACCCGACCCCGACCCCAACAATAGAAGACGTATCGTTGTTTAGGAGAGTTGCTCCTCTGAGTTCAAAGTACTGCAACGTAGCCATTCTGCCAACGCACATAGTTTCGAACAAAAGAAACGACCCGATCTAATCAGGACCCGTGTCTTCACAACAGATACTCCTACGACACAAATCTATTCAACCCGCAGCATTGTTTTTATTGTCTGGTGTTATGGTGACACACACGGACACTTCTACTTCTTCTCATTTCGTACAAGTAGTTTTTCTTGAGTGGATAACTGGATATCTGCTTCATAGAAGACGAAGCTAAGCCTCTTTTGTGTTGCGTACTTGTGGGGCGTCCGTTTTGAAATAGAAAGAGGAAGTGACCGTGGTACATTACTCATCCGCCCTTCACATTCTTCTGCGAGTCTAGAGGAGGGTTGTACTGTACTGGTTGAGTGCTGCTGACATAAGTTATCCATTTACGTGCTTCTTCCTTTTTCGAACGAAAGGGACCTTCAATGGCAGCACTAGTGGTAAACTAACGTTATACATATCTTGTCTATGACTAGTCTGTGTAACACAAACTCTTCCGTGTGACAAACTCTTCTGTGTAACACAAACTCTTCTGTGTAACACAAATTTTATCTCTACTGTATAACACAAACTCTCGCTGTCAAGGGCCTAACGACTGAATGGTCCTCTAAAATAGTGATTTATTTAGTCAGGCCAGGCTATAATGATATGTTTGATAGACAAGTGTTGATTTGCTGAAGTACAAGTGGACATTGCACTGTGTCTACCAAAGACAGCAACTGGTAAAATGATATGAGCGAAACAAGTAAAAATGCTAGTTTGCATTTTTTTCTGTACTTGAGGTCGTTTTGTCAGACACTAAATGCACAGGTTCCAATTACTCAAAGTGAAATACTTAGGACATATAACAACTGTCATTGATACGATAGAATTGGCAACATTTTGAAAATTAATCAGCCTCCCCCGAATCCGGCGCAGGAAAAGAATCGGTGACGCTGGGGCATGCCACTTGTAAACGTGATAATGTACACGCTAACATGATAATAGTTTATCATTGACATTTTGTAGATACAAGATTTCAGATCTGTAGAAATAGGAAACAAGTGCCGATATCCTTTCCATTCCGTTACAATTTGTGTACGATCGATGTTTTCAGCTGAAAAAAACCCAAACGCGTCTTGTCATTATTCTGTTCCTGCTGATGGTGACGCATGACGGGACCTTCCGAGGGATGGCGGCGGCGCCGGAGAAGGCGGGCTCAGACTCCGGTCAACTGTGCCTGGGGCCCGTGGAGCAGCTGGGGCGGCTGCTCAGCACCCTGCGGGAACTCGGGCACCAGGACCCGGACCAGGGGGGTTGCTCGACACGCTCAGCATGGCGGGGCGGGCTGCGCGGGGCCGAGTTCACAGACGGAGCCGTGCAACCGGGGCTGTCCTAATGGCGGGACTCCGTTTGCCTCTCATTGTGCGTGTCAAGGTGACTACTGGAACACTTGCTGTCAATCAGGTTAGAAAGGCCGTTAACTAGATTTGATTTGTTTGTTTTGTTTGTTTGTGTATTGGTTCGCACAAATAAAAAAAGAAACAGAGGCAGATAGATATACGTGATATAACTATAGGAGGGAGGAAACCCGGGAGGCTTTTCTAAGCCCTCCTCCTATAAACTAACTAATGATAATAATGAAATACAATTATAAAGAAAACCATAGATATAACCAATTTCTAGTACACTTAAATAGAAGCAAATTATGGAACACAATAATACATGAATGAATCAATAAGTATACAACAAATCAATAATAACATGTCAAGAAATGATCGAAAATGAAAATCAGACTAACGACAAATTGAGATTTACTTCATAGCCCTTGAAATGATAATGGCAGAAACACTTTATTTCCACAAGCGGTGCCCTTACTCAGTGTATTGTCAACATTTTAAGCTTTCGATCTAATTTGTCTTTGGTGAGAAATATTCCTTTGCGTCATTATAGCAAAACTGCATTGGTGTTTTGTATAGCTCCTCAGAGTGTCATACGGACACCTTATGGGTGCCGCACTAACCAAATAGTGAAGTCCATTGGAGGTTCACATATCGCAGCTTCTTGAGGGTTCCTTAAAACCGATTCATACTGTCTTCAATGTGTTCATGGCTACAAGCAGCTAATTGAAGAAAGAAAAACATGTCTATCGTGGTCATATTCCAGCGTGTAGTCCCATCAGCCACTGCGCCAGCCTGAGCTGTAGTCACGGCAGTAACCAGCAGTGCCAGCGGTGTGACGGAGACTACGGGGTCAGGGGACAGGCCTTCGACAACCTGGGAACGAGATGCAGACGTGAGCATGCGACTGTTTTATTAGCCGCATCAACTTCGTTGTTCAACTCGAAACGTTAAACATTTTTAGAACAATCGCAGTAGATTTACGAAAAGAATCGACGGATGACTTTGAGGATGCTTTAATGTTGATACTGGTTGGCAAGTTGCCGGGAGTTTGTGAGCCGCGGCTAACGAGGATGGCACCCAGGCTAGTGTTGAAGATGCGAAAAGCTCTAACTTAACAAACCTCCACTTGGGAAACTGAATTAACAACTGACCTTGGTAGAACTTTAAGGTTTAAGATTTCAATATGTTAGGACATGTTTTCCAGAGGCCTGTTCGTGGCGTGAGGACAGCAACAGTTGTTACCCGGGGACCTGTGCCTCAGGTGTTCAATCCTGCACATGCGCACCTGGGTTTGGAGGTCCGCACTGTCGCACAGGTGGGTTGCTATATCTATAAACATCTTTGAAAGGGAACCACCAAGTTGGGTCAGGACCATTCGATACGATAATAGAATAGTCAAAGCTTCGCCATGGATACGCATAAATGAAACTTTGCATACAAACATGGCACACTAATAAATATGCCCTACCTGCCAGCCTCGGGTATGAACTTTAACAGTTTGGCAAATTGGTTTTCTTTTCCTTTTGTCCAGTTCATCAGGCCCCAGCTTTTCATGACTGTTCCTATGAACTAACAGGAATAAATGTCAATGGGATTGCTACCGAACAAGGTAATATCCGTCTCTTTGAAGGGCACTGGTAAATGCACTATTTTTTGTCTATTTCGGTCACCATCTTTGATCCCCCTTGATTCATTTCTGATCTGTTAGAAATTCGATATACTAGTATCAGATTGTATACATGTCCCCCTTAGCATGTACCCAGAGCGTGATGCACATACGACATATAGCCTGGTATCCAAACCTATCCATCCTCTTTGACCAACGTTGCATCAGAGTAACAGCTGTTGCATACGATCTCCCTTTTGGACAAAACTGTATGAGCCTATATACGGGATATTTACCTTACATACTGTTTTGTTATGACCAGTAGTCTCGATATTCTGTCGACATGTTATAAACAGCTAGTGCTCTAATCCTTCAGTTTCCATGTTTGATTCCAGGCAGCTGCAGCAGATCCAGTGAGGATGGCGATGCCGCCTACATCAACATGGCACGAGTAGAACGGATCAGGGTTCGGTGGACTGCGACCTTCCAGCCCGGCTCCCTTCCTGATGCACCGGTCTATGTTAAAAGCATGGCTCTTGGCATCACAGAAGGAAGTATTGTCGTATCATTGCAAAATGGTGGGAACCTACTTTGTTCTGACAATGTTATCATCAGCTCTCATAGATCAGTTACCTCTGCTACAAGTTCGGCATCACTTAAGCTTGATATTCATTGAAAAAATCTGTTATTCCTACAGAAAATGTAGAAACTGCTTCTGAGACGACAACCTGCAGCACAGCCATAGGTACAGGAACAGCGGATAATCCGGTGCAGGGCATGTTCACCTGTGAGGAGGACATCTCACTGGACTGGACTGCCACACCTGGACAAGGGTAAGGCTCATTTCTGCTTCAATGCGTTAACGGTTCACCATCATTCTGTTAACCAGGTGTCAGACTTTGCTACAGACTTGGCTTCTGTACCGCATGTTGAAGCCAAGATCTGGTGGCAATCCATTTCAACCAGCCTAGAGATTGCCTTGCCTACTGAAGAATGCTTGACCACGTTGTATTCGTTATGGAGTAGGGGGAAGGTTGATAGCCTCCGTTGCAGGCTTCCCCACGGCAATTTTTCAACTTATCGGGTCAGGTTCTTTGGCTGGGGGCCGTATCTGCTTGAGGCCCCGTATCTGCTTGGGATCCTGTATCCACACATCCCAAGCAGATACGGGGCCTCAAGCAGATACGGCCCTCCAGCCAAAGAACCTGACCCGATAAGTAGAAAAATTGCCGTGGGGAAGCCTGCAACGGAGGCTAAAAGCTTTCGTAGCCATCTCAAAAGTCTGGGATTGTGACCTACTGAACTTGTTATAGTTGCTTTCCTCTCTTTTAACCAATTATTGCTTAGCCACTGTGAAGTACATTCTCAATTTTCTATTTCTAAGGATACAAATCCTGCTGAAGGCCACATCTGGAGGAAACCTTCATCTGTACGATCGGGACAGCAACAGCACAGTCAAGGTCAAGTACTTCACTGGTTTCCAAGGTAACCACACAGCTGACATCATCTTCGACTTCAAGCCTCCCGGACAAGGTACACCTTCACACGGGAAGACACCTTCATCAGGTATGACCCAGTATCCTATGGGTAGCTGAACTAGATTTGCATTCCTGTGTGTGAACTGTTTTTTCAACTTGAAACTATATTTTTGTGTGCAGTGCTATGTCCTAGTCTGTACTAGACAGAGAGGGAGAGCACCTAGCAATGACCCTTTAAGCTCTTGAACTTGAAGAGCAAGATTTTTACTCTAGAATGCAAATGTATAATGGAGTTTTAAGGATTTAAAAAAAATCTAATCATATGTCCCTTTTTCAGCGACATGAAATACATGCAGTATAATATATGTCCTCATGCTTTTAATTTTGCTTTACAGAAGGTTCTACTGGTATACCCTGGGCCCTCTATGGTGGGCTTGGTGCAGGAGTTGTCATGTTCCTCATCATTTCGGTAGCAATCTGCTGCTGCTGCTGCTGTTACTGCAGGACAGGGCAAAGTAACATCAGGCAAACCCCCGCCCCACACCCGAAAAACAGCTATCAGAACAGAGCCTACAGAAATGATATCTATGATAACACTGGGGGTGCATCCACAGCTAGTGGGGACTCTTATTACCTAGGGCCCTTACCTCCCCCACCAGTCGACGTGCCTCCTAAAAAATTGGAGGAAGACCATGTGTATGAGTATGTCAAGCCTAGTGAGTATCAGAGACCCAAGGCTCATGATTATCAGGGGCTCAAGCCTCATGATTATCAGCAGCCCAAGCCTCATGATTATCAGCAGCCCAAGCCTCATGATTATCAGCAGCCCAAGCCTCATGATTATCAGCAGCCCAAGCCTCATGATTATCAGGGGCTCCAGCATCGTGATTATCAGGGGCTTAAGGCTAATGAGTATCACGGACCAAAGCCTCATGAGTATCAGGGGCTGAAGGCTCATGAGTACCAGGGGCTCCAGCCTCACTAGATGAGGGAACTTGCTACGCTCTTACATAAAGGCCCTGGATGCATCGCAAAGACATTACATAATATGGCAGGACAGGAAAAAGAATTGTTGTGACATCCAATTACAAGTTTAAAGACAGTGTTGATGTAGAAGCATGGCAGACTCTGTACATAGCCTGAAGCAGACTCGGTGATAGCAGACTTAACCCAATATACTAGTAATACTGCTGTTAATCACACGACTGTATTCCTGGTTACACATGACTTATAGCTGTCAATGGGAAGGCAACTATAGTTAATGCTAGAAATAGTTCATAATACACTTCTCTCTTTTCAGTAACTGTTTAATTGTTGACTAACATAAAATTCCTGACTTGTCCTTGTCATAAGACGTTAAAACGGACCAAACTACTCATTGTATCAATGGATTCTTCTAAACTGCTTTAAAAGCTTTAAAATAGCTTTCACTAATAATATACACAATAGTGAGTAGAAACATGTTATTCTGGGAATGTTGTTATTGTCAGTTTTCTTAAGATTATAATGTTCATTTGAAAGCCTGTACATCTGTGTACACTTGGGTGCAAAATAAACAGGGTTGAAGACTAACAGACTGGTTTATACATGAAATAACTAAGTGCAGTCTGAAAACTGCTCAGGAAGTGTTTATGGCTCTTTTAAAAAATTTCCCAGCAATTTACAATGTATTTTTTCTCTTTATGGGGACAGCAGCATACAACACTGTTTCAAATCATCCTACTAGAAACTTTTGAGGTTTTCTAATACTTCCAAACCCCTGTCTTCAATGGTTTGTCTGGTTCTGGTTGATTCACATGGAATCTCGTCCAGTCTTTTTCAAACTTCAATATGCACAATTGTTGTTCATCAGTGAATCATAAAAAATGTCTAACATTGAGAGCATACTCTACCCTTGCTCCCCTGTCACAAACATGTGGACACTCTTGCTGGAGGTGATCATGTGCCCACACCTGCTGGCGCCCACCACAGCGGCCAGTCTCTGTGCGTCGTACTTGGTGTACATGACCGTACAGGTCCTGTCCGACACCCCCTCCTCGCCCCCCGTCTCCAGCATGTTGCACAGCTCGCTGTAGAAGTGTGGGAAGAGCGGGAGCTCGTAGAACACCAGGCTGCGAATGCCTTTTATCCTGTACCTGTGCGGGATAAGTGGCAAACAAAGGAGTTCAAATTACATGCTGTTATTGATGCTTCCATCAAAATAATTATAAGAAGTATGCTTGTGAGATGACAGGTATAGTTGGACAAAGTGCCAAACAAAGGAAGTTCAAATCCTGTGCTGTCATTAATGATTTCATTCTAAAAATGATGACATGTGAGGTGACTTAACAAGTAATTCTTGAAATTAATTTGCATCTATTAAAACTGAAGAGATTTCTTTGCACAGTGAAATAAAGACTAGGGTATATGTCGTGTGCATAGGCCAGCATATTCTTGTGATTGAATAACTGATTCTATAACTTGCCTTCTGAAAAAGTGGAATCTTTCAGTAAACAGCAAGAATGGTCTGTCTCCCCGTTGGAAGTACTGCCGTGCCCGGGAAATGTTGGCTTGCGTTGTGTACCTGGCAAAAATTGTCAAAGTACCATTGTCAAACATATGGGACAGGAACAAGCCTTTAAAATTATACAGTAAAAACTGCCAAAGAAGACCACTCTTAGAAAAAATCTGGTTTATGTGGACAGGTGCTCACTATAGACAGGATTCTTAATGTCTGTGTCAATAGGAAAAATTCTAATCTTAGGAACCAACAAAAGAGGTCACACAGGTCAAGACTTTTGCAGAGGTGGTGACATGTACACGTTTGACTGTATGGCCATTACCTGCTGTAATATTGAACAATCTTTCTCACAAGTTGGATCTATCTATTTAGCTTCCTCACCAACTGACTTCCGTAGTTATTTGATTTTGATTTTTTTATGTCTTGACCTCAGGAAGAGTTGTGACAAGCTAACTCTTAGTAACGTTAGGTTCAATGGGCAAAAAAACATCTTAAAACTTACTCGCAGATCTGTGCAAAGGTGATGTCCTCTTGTCTGAAGTAATTTCTGATCCGCACAAAGTCAAAGTAGGAGGGGATGAAGAACAGAGTGCGCTGCATGTTCCCATCCTTCATCTGGGGCAGGATCTACAGAGGTGGACAGGAAAATTCAGGGTCAGTCACAAACCAGAACTGCAGAAGACAAATTTACCTATTTCCCACTAAAAGCCTTCTTTATGAATATGATAAACTCATACCATTATAATATCGACGAAGGCTAAACGTCCAGGTTATAAGATAACAGCTACTCAAGCAACTGGATAAGTTTTGAAAACAGTCAGACTGTCATGATAGGAAGTGCATGCTTTCTGAAATGTCTGTTTTCAAAATCTATCCAGTTGCTTGAGTAACTGTTATGTTGTGTTGTACCATTAAAGCTTCTTCAGACTAAAAGTATACCACAATCTTAACATTTGTAACACTACAAACAACATCTAGCACTCTGTCATTAATTAGGAAAAAGGTACTGATTTACCTGGGAGACAAAGAAGTTGAACCTTGCATCAGCTGCTTGTGTGAAGGAGGAACACTCCACGCGTTGGAACACCTGCGGCAGCTGCAGGGCCACCTGGCAGATGGTTCCCCTGGCCGGAGGGTTGGACACCTGCACCTTTCCTGAATAATGTTGGCTAGTCAAGGATCTAATTTGTACAACTTGTAAGTTGAAGGATTCAAAGTCAAATGTTTCAGATTAAGTAATATTGAACAAAGTGTGTTCAATGTTTCAACCAAATGATGAAATCTTGTCTATTTGAGAGTCAGAATATTTCAAAGCAGTTTAAGCATCATAATAACTATTCATCATGCCGGAAATAAAAAGCTTTCAGTGGACTGACAGTGACAAGCAATTCTCTCTGTACAGATATGTGCTTGTTGCTCTGCAGCAAATGGAAGTTATAACTAGCTTGCATGATGTAAGGTTGAATAAGGATATTATGGCACTGTTTGTTGAAGATGGCATTGATCTCTGGACTGGGGATACTGCTGAAGATCAGGGTCTGTCTGTAGAACTTGGCCCTGAAATACATGGTGTAAAATACTTTCATTCGTATATGGATAAACATTCTGTTACATACACCTGTAGATTTCTTCCTCTCATTTGACCTGAATTTCCTTATATTACCATAGTTTCAGCAGAATTTGATAAGAATTTGATCAATGTATACCAAGTTTATCTTGAGAGTATCTATTGTCTATTGTCTCATGTCTGAATACTGATCATATCCAGTCTACAATGTACTAGTAGAGTTTGGCTTGCTATTACACTTAGTATCTTATGTGACTCAATGATTCACAATCAATCTTATCTTCACAAAATTGACAAGTCTACAATCAGTGTTATATGTTTAGTATGTAATGCATAAGTTATGTATGAAATGTATCATAGTTTTTCTGCATGATGCTCACCATCCGTTCAGGTACCACATCCTGACCCTGGAGAAGTCTGTCTCATGGGTCTCCTTCGGTTGCAGGTGCATGTGCTGCATCAGGTGCTGTAACATAAAGAATAACAATAGACTAACAAAAGGCCATAGCTTGTTCTCACACTAAAGATATCCTGTGGGACATTACAGAGCCTGTATGTGGGTCCTGTATATGTACGGGGTATTTTTCAGCTGAATGCATCACACCGCAGCACCAAATGGGGATCTAACTATGCCACAGTAGGACAGAAAAAGTCAAGGGAAAATTTTCCGATTAAGAAATCACATTAGTGAAACAAATTGCATAAAAAACACCAGCAGGACAAGGGTTAAGATCCGAAGATCATTATCTCAAAGCACCAAAGCTACAGACATCCAACTATGTCCCAGCTATCTCTGTTCAATCTTAGGCCTGGCACATGTGTGGTTTACCTGTATGTGCTCCCAGTTCTGCATGAGGTAGGTATCAGCCTGGTCCAGGATAAGGACTTCAATGGAGGACAGGAAGTCATAGTCTCTGTCTTTTTCCCTAGAGGGTGGTAAAGGGTAGCACTGTGTGATCATCAACAGCTCTACTGCTAAGCTTGCATCACACTGTCAATGACCTTACCTTTGGCAGAATTTGATGATTGCCAAAAGCTTTAGGTCTCTGACTTTCAACATTGCCAGAGAGTCAAGTGTATGTTTCATCTGAAAATCTACCATTACATTGCACAGGGCTCAGTGACCTGCGTACATTGGCCAATCCCTAAACATTGTGCAATGATTGACAAGACGTCAGCCGCATTGCTGCCGAAAATATCCTTTAAAGCTTGCAGGCTCATCAGGCAAGTTATTTTCCTACTGAGTGACAACGGCTTCATCAAACCAAACATTCAAGCCCTTCACAACTCGAAGAGGTGAAGTAGGAAGAAGGAACTTAAGACAGCGACAGAATCCTGAATTTTACCCTTCTGCACCGATGACTGTCCTCAGTCCCAGAGGAGAGGCGATGATGATGTCCGACAGGTAGAATGGGGAATACAGGCGGATGTTACGTCTTGATACAGACAGGCCAATCCTAAAGTGGTCGTCAATGTTCCCAGCAAAGGTGGCTTCGAAATCCTCTGTGGGTAGCAAAAAATATGATATAGTGGGAACCGGAAAAATCAAAGGCTCCTTGTCATGATCACTAAGGTTTGCAGTTTTTGATATTTTTTTCATGCTAGCAGAATTACATTGCTCTAAGAAGAATTTGAAACACAATATCAACTTTCCTTGCCAAAAGACTCATTCCTACGGCCAACCAGTCTAACACTGCTCATGCCTACCTGGAAGGGGGACTTTCGGAGGAGCATGTTCCAACTCAGAATATTCATCCTGGAATCTCTTCTTGTTCATCACTTCCACTTGCTGCAGAAACAAGATGTAAAATAGATGAAGATATTACAAGTGCAGATAAGTAAAAAAAAGTCACAATATACAGTACATGTAATTAGCTCCTTCTAAATTTGAGAAATGATTTAAGCAAGTATTTCAACTTAAGGTCAAAGGAAAACATCATTAAGACCTTTCCGTCCGGTCTCCTCATGAGCTGGATGATGACCTGTACGGTCCTAAGTGCTGCTTCTCTGAAGGGGACCACCAGCAGGACCTTTGGCCTCGTCAGCCCCTGGTCCTGGAACTCACTACAGCAGGAAGGGAGAATTATCAGGTACATCAGCAAACAGAACAACTGTGGATACGAGCATAACCTTTGGCCCAGTCAGTCTCTGGTCCTGGTGCTCATTATAGCAAGCAGGGAGAATTAGAAAATATATCAGTCAACACAAAAAGTGTGGCTAGACTGCTGCATTACACAATTTACAATGCATGCTAGTTCAATGTTGGCTGCGTCTATGAAAATAAAAAACTCACTCTGAGTCTGGGTTGACTTCTGCCCCAAGCTTCAGTTTGCTATTGTGTCTTGTCACCACACTTCGAGTCCTGTGAAAAACGAAGAAAAGGAAACAAATTTTTTCACAACATGGCGCACAAGAGGTACAAAAATATCATACTATAAGTAGTATAACATAGCCTTGTTTCCTAAAAAATGTGACTGACAAAATATTCATACAATAAACTAAGTTACATACTTCAGAACATGGTTTAGGGCATGTAGACAGTACAGCTTCCTCAACTCCTCTCCATTCTGATGTGTTCTCTCTGAGTAGTACAGGTCCTGCAAATGGAAATGAGGACTGTATGTGAGAAAGATACAGGTGAAAAATGTCCACAAACTTGTCATTGTCAGCGACATCATGAAATCAACAATGATTGATGCTAACTCTGAACTCTGAAGGCAAAACAGATCATCAATGTTACAGAACGCCACTTACCTTGTATCCATGTATCAGTGAAAACAGTTCCCTCTGCCTGGCTGTAAACTCACCTGGAAAACATTATAAGATATATTACAACAACATGGGAAAATTCCATGGAAGTAACAGCAAACAGTATCTAAGGAAAGCTTTATCAACTGACAAGTGCTATAATCTTAATCCTAAGCTCCACTCTGTTAAAGGTATGTGAATATTCAAATGAATAGGTTATGGCACTCAAAGCAGATGATGACAAATATTACATGTACGTGTAATGAACACAATAATTTTGTAACACATGATATGGTAGTAGATGTATGAGCAACAATGTGACACACCATCAGATGATGTTTTTATCTCCTCTGCATTTTTCTGACTGCCTGTCCCATTCACATCAACCCAGTTGGTACAGAGAAGTCCCCTGACCTGTTCATGTGCAGAGAAAAGATTATGTCAGCCTTCTATTGACATTCAAAAAAAATATAAAAACATGATCACAAAGAGCCAATTTTCATTTCGGTCCACACATCACCTCACCTTATGTGTATGATGAATTCCACTAGCTACTAGACACCAACTTAGAGTATGAGATTTTGATGAAAATGCCTGCCAGATAGTGAATATACATTAAAGGTAGAGGAAGGAAAGTACAACTGTGGTCAACGATGCTTACATTCATTTTGGTGATGCTGTCCTTGTTGACAGCGATGCTTTTGTTGGGAACATCGGGACAGTAAGTATGCTGAAGTCTGCCTAGAACTTTCCACTGCAGGAAAGACACAATCACAATCATACACATGAATATTACAGAACTACTGATTAAGCACTGAATGAGAAGTGGGTGTGCTTACAAAAGTTTGGTATTGATTAGCACTAGGGGTATCCTATCTCTACAGCTAAAGTGGTCCTAGCAGGGAGTGTGCTGTGAGTAAGGGAGAAAGTTTTGATATTGAGAGAGAGAAAATGTTGAAGTGGCATCTACAAACTTAAAAAAAAAAAAAACTTTTATATTGACACATAAATACAACATCTAAGTTAATCATACAGTTAAAGCAATCATACAATAGCAAGTCATCAAAACACAGACCGTTGCCTCCTTCTTTGCCCAGTTGCTCTGCTGTCCCAGCTTGTCCACCTGGTCTTCCTGCAGCTCAGTGGTTACTTGCTGCCAAAAAGGGTCTGCAATGTAAAAGGTAACGCGGTCAACCTGTGGCTTTGCTACAGCTTGCATTTTCAGCCAAGCACACCAGGTCACCACTACTCTTATAGATAAGTGTGTTGGGTTATTTTCATGTGCAGAGGTTTGACGCCATAAGCTCCCTCATGCACGGGGCCACCGGCTTTATGTCCCCATCTGAAAGGACAATACGATTCTTTCCCAGTTGTACCCAGACCCAAGCGACTGGTTGAACATGTAATACACTATACACTCAGTACCATGAGTCAGTATGCAACAACCAGTAACCAACATATCATTGTGTGGAGGTACCAATAAGACTCTACCACAGAGTAATAGTGGAACATACCCTTCCCAGTAGTGGTCTTTTCCTCTTCAAGATCCTCTACCTCACTCTCTCCATCTGAAGACCATTGTCCTTCCTTCTCTTGCTCCTCCCTCTTTGATTTCAGCTTCTTTTTCTTTTGCTCTAAGGCTCCATCCTTTCCAACATCATCTTTTTTCCTCTTCTTTCCTTTCACTGTTCTTTCTTCATCAGATGGTATGTCCTCAGGAACAGTTTCTTCCTCCTCATTGTCAGTACTGACATCTTCACCATCATGCTCTCTAGTGATGTCTTCCTGTTCACTGTCTTCATCACTTTCAATGTCATCTTCCTCCTCTTGCACATCATCATCATCATCATCATCATTCTCTGATTCTGAGATCTCTTCCGAGGAGCTCTGATCTCTGTTTGACTGTAGTGATGTCACTAGGAGATCATAGGGTGTCTGCCTCTCATCTTCACTTTCACTGGATGATGATGATGCTTCGTCATTCTGCAAAACATTAAATAGTAATGCCAAAAATAATTACTCAAGCAACTGGATAAGATTTTGAAACAGTCAGACCTTTCAGACAGTATCCACTGTCTTTCGTCAGTGACTAACGATAGGACTGAGAACACCAGCTTTATACCAAAACTCTGAATAGATATGTTAATGAGGTAAAGACAATTTAGGATGTCTTGAAGTAGTCTTCAAAAAGAAGATTAACTCAAGACAAAGTTATGCCAATAGTTCAATTAGCTACTGTTGTTCTAGTACAGTAACTAAATGTTGCTTGTCCGGGGGTGGGGGGTGGTGGGCAGTGCATTATCCCAAGTGCCTGAAAGTTGAACGCGTAGACCGCCTTTCCTGTTGAGGGCGGGGTTGTACATCCTCGCAGCAACATTTAGTTACTGTACTAGAACAACAGTAGCTAATTGAACTATTGGCATAACTTTGTCTTGAGTTAATCTTCTTTTTGAAGACTACTTCAAGACATCCTAAATTGTCTTTACCTCATTAACATATCTATTCAGAGTTTTGGTATAAAGCTGGTGTTCTCAGTCCTATCGTTAGTCACTGACGAAAGACAGTGGATACTGTCTGAAACGTCTGACTGTTTCAAAATCTTATCCAGTTGCTTGAGTAATTATTTTTGGCGTATCTTATTACCTGGATGTCTAACCTTCATCAACGTATTAAATAGTAATGATTATAACACTAACACTGGTCTCAATTTTGTCCCTATCATCATGGCAATGACCTCGAAGAATCATATATTTTCATTAGTTGAATCTAATGGCAGGCAGTCCTGATAGTGTGTATTCCTTTGTAGCACTACTAAATCATCAAGACTTGTTAGGACTCTTTCTATATGGTATTAGACCAAGTCTTCCTCCTGGTTTTATGTACACTTCAAACCCCTAATACATCCTCACAGAGAAGACATAGCTAGCATCAACCAACTACTGCTGGGCTGCTTGCCTGCGAAGCTGGTGTGCTATGCCGACATGACCGAAGGGCGGTTATACCGGCCTGGTTATATAGATACCTACAAGCTAGTACTAGTACCTACCTACATACATGTACCTGCTCCCTTGACCTCTAGGTCGTTAGGGGGACAAGGTAGATACAGATAATGACACATAGAGCAAATGCAAAGCAGTTTATACTATTGTATAGGGTAGGTAACAAACTGTATTGAAATCTGCTAACCTTATCTGGTCTTGGTTGTTGACTTCCTTCTCCCTGAGCTTTCCTCAGCGCTTCTCTGCAAACATTGTTGGGTTCATTTTAGTTTTGCACATGAAACATTGTCCAAATCTTATGGCGTACAATTCATAATCCGAGAAACAACAGATTAACATTCAACATTTCTGAAAAAAAAATGTACAAGCAAAATAAAAGGTAGCTGTTTTTGTCATAATTTTTCAAGTCTTACTTTATGATGTCTAAGTTTTATCGACAAGAGTAGATTAGAGTAGAATCGTCGGCCTGTTTAGCCCGCTCGTATGATTCGACAAATTTCATAAAAATATTATTGTATACATGTGCATGAGACACGTGCACGTGCAAGCGCGAGCATGTTGTTTCGGCGCCCCCCCTCCCCCATATGAAACAGGATCCGTGGTTACCCATGTTTACCTTTCTGCTTGTTGTCTTCGACGCAGATATTCTTCCTGTTGATATCTAGCTTTAGAATTTATCTCTGACAACTTCAGAGCCCTGTTTATCTGTCGTTGTTTCGCTTTCTGTCTATCTTCCCGTCGGCGACCTCCCCTACCTCGACCACGCGCCATCTTGGACTATCACATTGTGAAGATAGGAGAGAAGTGGTCCGATAAACTACTTTGAATTTGACTGCAGCTCATATAAAGACAAACAATATAATAGTTGTAATAAGATTTAAAATAGTAATATAAAAATAATTATCACATAGACATATCTCAACAATATAATGAATATAGAAGTCCATGATAAATATATTTCACCTTAAATATAATGAATCGTGCCAGACGGTACCACTATCATATTAGGGGTGTTATTTTACTGGGTTTTAAAAAGTTGGGAACATGTTTTGCCCATATAATCTTCTGGGTGGTGTGGGGGAACTTTTGAAGAGAAACGGAAATAGTTCCTTTCACAAACATTTCTTACACCTAGTCTGTGAAGTTATGAACCATTCTTTCATTAGGCAACTTGAACAGCTAGAACATGTTTTAATAACATGATCAAGGAGGTTTTATATAGACTAATAGAGACAACAGAGACTTAGCCCGTCCGCTCTCCTTCTATATAAAACCTCCTTGATATGATCCTGCTCCCTGCATCTGCTTGAAGATTAGCTGGAACCCTCTGAATTTGCTGACTCTGTCCCCTAGGTCCCCTAGCATACAAATTATTTGATTGAACTGATAGTAACAACATCGACTACAGCTTTTACGTAGCTAGTGATATTTCTAGACTGCACTGTTCAGTATGTTGACGAATAATGGGTTTGAGGTAAAGCTGGGCTGTCTAGCTGGCCTGTCTAGCTGGCCTGTCTATCACGTCAGGCTACTCAGGACACTCAGATCTTGATCGGGTACTGGGAAACACCCCTCTTGTTGGGGTAAAGCGCCTAGGGGAGAGTGCGCTGCGCTTTATTGTCCTCTCAGGTGCAGGAGCACAGCCTCCTTGACCTTGGGAGATCGGCTATGTATGTGACGTCTGAGGTAGTGAGTTCCAGTCTCTCACAGATCATCCCCCCATTCATATCCCCAGAAACTGTTAGACACGTCATGCAGCTGCGTCCTCTGGCGGAATGCATTCAAACTACACCAAGTATATGGTATTGTAATCTTCAAGTAAAGAAGGAATACTACCGTAGTAAACTGATCTTGATATGTGTTTAGTTCTTTGAATTTCTAAGGGTATGCAAGCAGATAAACAATAACAATAAAGGAGAAGGAAACGGTTCTCATGGTTGGTTTTGCGAACAGTGATGCTAGCAGTTTGGCTAAACAAAGGTGAAAGAAACCTTTCTATATATATTTGCATATATATAGCGATAGCTGATAAATCTGGATCCAAAACTAAGGAGAAAACGTGTCATGTGCGTCTAGTATTTTTGGGACCTCGGAAATATAGTTATAGCCATCTGGTAAATGTAAACCGGAACCTCGGCCGACGAGCTGCAGTACTGCTATCAATGACGCGTCGTGCGGAGCGGTGTTAATCTTATTAGCACAGATGGCCAATGTGGGGTGACTAGATTAATCTCATCAGACAGGTAACCAATCCGGGGAAAGATGTCATCAAAGACAGCCAATAGGGGGAAATACTCAAAAGTGCATTTTTCCAACCAATAACAAGCCAACAATTCAACCAATCAGAAGCTAGTAGTTTGCCATCCATGTTACCCAACCTTGACAGTTCCATTCGCGGCCACCTACAGCTTGGAAAGGCTGCCATGTCTCTTTCTCCCGAGACCCGGGCTAATGCCCACCCGGCGTTATTAGTGAAGTCCGCCTCGGGACTGGCCCCTCTCCTCTCCGTAACGGTTCGTCCATAGCTCGCGGTCCTTCCAGCCGCGGCTTGACTGCCATGGATGAACGGGGTCAGTCTCACATCTACAAATTGTTGTAGATTGCCATTATGGCGGGTCTTCCACGCGGCCACGACATTCCGACGGTAAGTTTAGCATCTCAATGAAGCTGTGTTGGTAGAATTCATTTTGAAATGTAAAAGTTGAAGTACCATATCTTCATCATGCTGAAGGTGGCTAGAAGAAGAAGAAGAAGAAGAACAGTCATTCACGGGGTATAACGTACGTCACGGGATGGCCAGACACATTCGGTGGTCGCAGAGATCTATCAGCCGCAACGCGCAGACACATTCGACGCGCCGCGGAAAAATCAGCCGTCCGCGCGGACCTATCAGCCGCAACGCGCAGACAAATTCGACGCCGCGCGGACCTATCAGCCCTTCGCGAGGAAAACTCAGCCGTGGGACAGCGCCATCAGGTGTCTCACTACTGCCTTCAGAGAGCGCTGGAAAGCCCGCGCCAAGGTAGGTCCTCCACAATTTCCTTCTCTAGCGTCATATAGAGACATCGACTGGTAATCTAACTAGGCCTATCAGGTGCCAGACTATCTTAGGGTCATCCGGAGCCAGAAATAATCGGCAGGTCTTCAAATTAAGTCGAGATATAGGGAGAACAGTTCTCAATCGGTGACACACCACATCGAAGTTGTCAAGGTAAACAGTGGCTAATGCCGTATTTTGGGCCATTAGAAGCAAAGACATCGGCGGTTTTGACGTCTTTTAGTGTGATTGGGTGTCCAGAACCACGGGGTATAACGTACGTCACGGGATGGCCTGACACATTCGGTGGTCGCAGAGATCTTTCAGCCGCAACGCGCAGACACATTCGACGCGCCGCGGAAAAATCAGCCGTCCGCGCGGTCCTATCAGCCGCAACGCGCAGACAAATTCGACGCCGCGCGGACCTATCAGCTGCTCGCGCGGAAAAATCAGCCGTGGGACAGCGCCATCAGGTGTCTCACTACTGCCTTCAGAGAGCGCTGGAAAGGCCGCGCCAAGGTAGGTCCTCCACAATTTCCTTCTCTAGTATCATATAGAGACATCGACTGGTAATCTAACTAGGCCTATCAGGTGCCAGACTATCTTATGGTCATCCGGAGCCAAAAATAATCGGCAGGTCTTCAAATTAAGTCGAGATATAGGGAGAACAGTTCTAAATCGGTGACACACCACATCGAAGTTATCAAGGTAAACAATGGCCAATGCCATATTTTGGGCCATTGGAAGCAAAGACATCTGCGGTTTTGACGTCTTTTAGTGTGATTGGGTGTCCAGAACAACGTAACATACTCTGGAATCGATATAATATGCCCACAGAGCGAAAATATGTGGTAGAAGTGATACCGCTATATAACGCCCCCCTCCCCCATCCTTCAGCACGAACCACCACGTATAGAACGATGTTAACATATCTTATAGCAGTATTAAAGCCATAAGAAGCGATATTGTCGTGGCCATTTAAATGAAGATACATAGTCATCAATGTTTGTCCAGACAAAGGCATTCATTTTTGGAATTTGCATTTCAGCCATGGAGTTGGATGAGTAGAACAGGGTTTGTGCATCACGGTGACCACAAATGTAAAACCACCTGTTCCACCCTACAAGTCTAGCCTTCAGGAGGGAGATGAAGAACCACCTGACAAGCCATCCCTTGGGGAGGGACAGGATACCTGGTCTTCAAGTAACAGCACCAGTGGATCCCGTTCAAACACCAGCACCAGTGGATCCAGTGAGGTTTCAGTGTCTTTGGAAGAGTCCAACGAGTCCGATGACCTACCTGGTGTGGTTGTGCCAGCTGAAGATGTAGAAAAGGATGTCTCCTCCCCCACACGCAGGACTACAGTATAGTCTGTGTACACATGGCAAGTGCTAAGCGAACAGCGGTTCACTAGATGAACACAAGCGTCGCTGCCATGGGGCTGATAAAGGACCAGCAATTTAGTGTGGGTTCTGCAATAAAGACTTTATTTATGCTAGAGACTTTCAGGATCACTTAGTTGAATCATCCAAGGAGTGCCCAGTTTCTCAGAAAGAGTTCAAGTGAAGAAGCACATGATAGTGCACTCAGATTGGGATTGTTGTAACAAATGTGGAAATTCCTTTAAGTCATAATATAAGAAGTCCTAAACATCATCACAGAACCCATGACAATCCCAGAGTAAATCTGTAGTGTTGGGAAAATGATGGCGTCGAGACTCGGTATTTGACTGGTTTTGACTTTGTTCTTCTTTTTTCAAGAGTCAATACTAATATACGATCAGAATACTTTAATTTGTAATCTATAGCAATAAATTAAGCAACAGTGCAATATGATTACAACATAGTCATTTGCCAAGTGATGTATAACAAGATCAAGAACATGGTATTGCAATTCAGCAAATATATATGTTGTAAACAACCAGAATAAATTTAGTTATATATACAATGTACCTATATTTTGTGTGTCATTTTTGGATTAACATTTCAGGAAATACAGGTGCAATACAGATGGTCAGTACAATGATGCAACGCTGAGATGGTCCATTACTTAAATCTGTAGATATAACAACTTGACAAAGTATAGTCTTCATCTAATATCATGTGCTATTTCAAACTTACTGCATAGTACTAAAATTGACGAATAATCTACTCAATACATATCTCTATGAATATAGATTTCTACTGCAAATATGGAGTTATTTGAATATTCAAGTTGTACATTGTATGATTTCCGTTGCTTAGCGCCTTTCGTATAAAGGGAGAGAAGCCTACAGTCCAGAAAAAGTGCTATTGACGCTAGCTTGAGTAGGAGTTGACCAGGAGAGTTGTGTTTCTTTCTGCCTGGGACTTGCTGCAGTGCTGTCATCAATGCCAGTGTTATCTTCTGTTACCCATACATCTTCAACTTCGCAATCTGTGTTTGCTTTCCAGGTGCCCGTTGCTTTGTTTCTACACCTTTTCTGCGGATATAGTGTCAACCTGAGTCGACGAGGCATTTCTGAAAAATATCAGGGTTGATTATTTGCAGTGACACATTATACCTGGGTAATAGTTATACTAGCAATATAATAAACAATCTTGCGAGAAACGTATGAGATGTTCGTTGAATCATCTAGATGAGGTATTCCCCGCATATCGCCAAAATCCATCGACGCGACAAAGACACTATTGCCTGTTAATGTTTACTATACTACTACATGTATATGATGGGCCGTAACTTTACTGGAAAATGGGGAGGGGGGCGTTATATAGCGGTATCACATATTTTCGCTCTGTGGGCATATTATATCGATTCCAGAGTATGTTACGTTGTTCTGGACACCCAATCACACTAAAAGACGTCAAAACCGCAGATGTCTTTGCTTCTAATGGCCCAAAATACAGCATTGGCCACAGTTTACCTTGATAACTTCGATGTGGTGTGTCACCGATTTAGAACTGTTCTCCCTATATCTCGACTTAATTTGAAGACCTGCCGATTATTTTTGGCTCCGGATGACCATAAGATAGTCTGGCACCTGATAGGCCTATTTAGATTACCAGTCGATGTCTCTATATGATACTAGAGAAGGAAATTGTGGAGGACCTACCTTGGCGCGGCCTTTCCAGCGCTCTCTGAAGGCAGTAGTGAGACACCTGATGGCGCTGTCCCACGGCTGATTTTTCCGCGCGAGCAGCTGATAGGTCCGCGCGGCGTCGAATTTGTCTGCGCGTTGCGGCTGATAGGACCGCGCGGACGGCTGATTTTTCCGCGGCGCGTCGAATGTGTCTGCGCGTTGCGGCTGATAGATCTCTGCGCCCACCGAATGTGTCAGGCCATCCCGTGACGTACGTTATACCCCGTGAGAACAACGTAACATACTCTGGAATTGATATAATATGCCCACAGAGCGAAAATATGTGGTAGAAGTGATACCGCTATATAACGCCCCCCTCCCCCATCCTTCAGTACGAACCACCATGTGTAGAAGTACTAGAACGATGTTAGCTCTTATAGCAGTATTAAAGCCATAAGAAGCGATACTGTTGTGGTCATTTCAATGAAGATGCAGAGTCATCAATGTTTATCCAGACAAAGGCATTCATTTTTGGAATTTGCATTTCAGTCATGGAGTTTGATGAGTAGGACAGGTTTGTGCATGTGACCACAAATGTAAAACCACCTGTTCTACCCTACAAGTCCAGCCTTCAGGAGGGAGATGAAGAACCACCTGACAAGCCATGCCTTGGGGAGGGACAGGGTACCTGGTCTTCAAGTAACAGCACCAGTGGATCCCGTTCAAACACCAGCACCAGTGGATCCCGTTCAAACACCAGCACCAGTGGATCCAGTGAGGGTTCAGTGTCTTTGGAAGAGTCCAACGAGTCTGATGACCTACCTGGTGTGGTTTTGCCAGCTGAAGATGTAGAAAAGGATGTCTCCTCCCCCACACGCAGGACTACAGTGCAGTCTGTGTACACATTGCAAGTGCTAAGCGAACAGCGGTTCAGTAGCTGAACACAAGCGTCGCTGCCATGGGGCTGATAAAGGACCAGCAATTTAGTGTGGGTTGTGCAATAAATACTTTATTTATGCTAGAGACTTTCAGGATCACTAAGTTGAATCATCCAAGGAGTGCCCAGTTTGTCAGAAAGAGTTCAAGTGAAGAAGCACATGATAGTGCACTCAGATTGGGATTTTTGTGACAAACGTGGAAAGTCCTTTAAGTCATAGTATATGAAGTCCTGAAACATCATCACAGAACCCATGACAATCCCAGAGTAAAGACGTTTGTCAGTGCTACAAGTGTGAACACAGGTTTCATAAAAAGGAAGAACTTGTGTGTAATCATGCAGTAATTCTGGTTCATATAATTATATTTGTTGTTTCACAAGAAGGTATACCTTGTGTATAGTGCACCTGTACAGTGACATATTTTCATCTGTAGTGTTGGGAAAATCACGGCGCCGAGACTCGGTATTTGATTGGTTTTGACTTTGTTCTTCTTTTTTCAAGAGTCAATATTTATAAACGATCAGAATACTTTAATTTGTAATCTATAGCAATAGATTAAGCTACAGTGCAATATGATTACAACATAGTCATTTGCCAAGTGATGTATAACAAGATCAAGAACATGGTATTGCAATTCAGCAAATATATATTTTGTAAACAACCAGAATAAATCTAGTTATATATAACTATATTTTGTGTGTCATTTTTGGATTAACATTTCAGGAAATACGGATGGTCAGTACAATTATGCAACGCTGAGATGGTCCATTACCTACATCTGTGAATATAACAACCTGACAAAGTATAGTCTTCATCCAATATCTACTCAATACATATCTCTATGAATATATAGATTTCTACGGCAAATATGGAGTTATTTGAATATTCCAGTTGTACATTGTATGATTTCCGTTGCTTAGTGCCTTTCGTATAAAGGGAGAGAAGCCTACAGTCCAGAAAAAGTGTCGTTGACGCTAGCTCGAGTAGGAGTTGACCAGGAGAGTTGTGTCTCTTTCTGCCTGGGACTTGCTGCAGTGCTGTCATCAATGCCAATGTTATCTTCTGTTACCCATACATCGTCAACTTCGCGTGTTTGCTTTCCAGGTGCCCGTTGTTTTGTTTCTACACCTTTTCCGCGGATGTAGTGTCAACCTGAGTCGACGAGTCATTTCTGAAAAATGTCAGGGTTGATTACTTGCAGTGACACATTATACCTGGGTAATAGTAGTAACAATATAGTAAACAATCTTGCGAGAAACGTATGAGATGTTCGTTGAATCATCTAGATGAGGATAATCCCTTAAAGTGATAGAAGGTATTCCCCGCATATCGCCAAAATCAATCGAGGCGACAAAAACACTATTGCCTGTTAATGCTTACTATACTACTACATAAGATATTGGCCGTAACTTTACTGGAAAATAGGGAGGGGGGCGACATATAGCGGTATCACTTCTACCACATGATTTTCGCTCTGTGGGCATATTGTATCAATTCCAGAGTATGTTACGTTGTTCTGGACACCCAATCACACTAAAAGACGTCAAAACCGCCGATGTCTTTGCTTCTAATGGCCCAAAATACGACATTAGCCACTGTTTACCTTGACAACTTCGATGTGGTGTGTCACCGATTGAGAACTGTTCTCCCTATATCTCGACTTAATTTGAAGACCTGCCGATTATTTCTGGCTCCGGATGACCCTAAGATAGTCTGGCACCTGATAGGCCTAGTTAGATTACCAGTCGATGTCTCTATATGACGCTAGAGAAGGAAATTGTGGAGGACCTACCTTGGCGCGGGCTTTCCAGCGCTCTCTGAAGGCAGTAGTGAGACACCTGATGGCGCTGTCCCACGGCTGAGTTTTCCTCGCGAAGGGCTGATAGGTCCGCGCGGCGTCGAATTTGTCTGCGCGTTGCGGCTGATAGGTCCGCGCGGACGGCTGATTTTTCCGCGGCGCGTCGAATGTGTCTGCGCGTTGCGGCTGATAGATCTCTGCGACCACCGAATGTGTCTGGCCATCCCGTGACGTACGTTATACCCCGTGTCATTGTTCTTAGGAAATTATTATCTATTCGTGCTCAGTCCTTCCTATATAATGTCCTTGATTTGAGCAAAGCTTCGCAGAAAATTCTTGTCGCACCGTAGTACAACAGGACTTATTTGTCGGTTGGAAATTTTGGTCACGATTGCGCTTTTTGTTTTATCTTTTTATCAGAGCATAATTGTATGTCACATTCTCACTTGCCATTGTCTTTTGTGTTTGTTGCAGCAATGGTGAGGAGGCACCATTGACATATATGTCTGGACCGTGCATGACCCTGGGCAGCAACACTGAAGGGTCTTTGCGACAACATGCAGGGCATCACTAAGCCGAGGAGGCTTCAAGGGAATCGGCTCTGCCTCATACCACATTTTGACAAGGTGAGCATTGCCTGTGCTGTATAATTGTTTGACAGCAGGCTCTGCTCAGCATTAGTTGATGGTGATAGGATTCATTATGAAATTGGATCTGTAATTGAGCATACACATGGTTTGTGAATTGGTCCACAGTTTATACATCTTGTATTTGAATTTTTGGTCATGACAAATTTTGTCTGTTTATCAGAGGTGTCCAGTTTTAATTGTACGTCACATTCCCAATACCATTGGACTGCCGTTGAGCCTTTAATGTTTGTTGCAGGTGATGTCTGTGTGTACACCCTGGCCCTGCTGCTGAGGATGAATGGATTGAAGGAGACTGTTGACTGGATTAACACGGTACTGTGAGTAGAATCTATACAACTTACTCCAACTTGACCGTGACATAACTTTTTGTTCAGGCCAGTGGCAGCGTCTCTGAACTTAAAGTTTACCCATGCCAGTTCCAGAAATTTTGACTAGTCAAGTCCTGATTTCCAACAGTTTGACCTGAGTTTAGATATCTTTCAACTTATGCCTGACTTCGGTCACCATTTCCACTCTTGGCAGAACATAAAGCATCCTAGTGCCTTCGTAGTGTTTGGATTAGAACAAAGTGAGACGATGTTTGGTGGTAACTAGTTTGGTGGCTGTTTTGTCCTAATTCCTTCATGTGTTTGACTTTTATGTAGCTCAAAGAAGCTTGGAAGGAGACATCTCTAAGGACTTATTCTTCTTTGAGGTCGTCGTCCAACGCCAACTACGCCATCTCTACGGTGACATCGAGAAAGACCGGTGCTCGTGTACGCCCTGCCAGAAGACCTGGAATTGTTAAATGTTTGGATCATTTCGAAGCAGTTCGAAGTTCAAAATGTTTCCACAGAACTGGGTTGGGACTGACTTATCATTGGTGTTATGGGAAGTTAATGATTTGTGATGTTGCATCAATAGCTTTAACTGAACGTACGATTCCCTCTGTGTACCTGGGCGTTGTCGGCAGGGCTAGTCACAATCTCTTGGTTGGTGGTAGGGTGCTTGACGTGTGTTTTGTTGACATCCTGAGTGATGCTGTTGGTTGGGGGTTGAGGCAGTTTGTGAGTGGTGGCTACTTTTTCATGCAGGGCTTCAGCCCGTTTCTGTGGTGTACAGGCCCAGTGTGTGGTTGGTTCAGTTTCTGTAGCTGTGTCGATGGCTGAGATTGTTTGCGGAGTGATTGCGAAGTTCACAGTTTCTGAGAACGGGGATTTTCCCGGTTCTGTTAGCTTATGACTGCTTGGATTCTTCTACCATCTGTTGTCCTTTCTGTTTATGTGGTGGTCAGTGGGTCGTCGGGAACCTAGACCACGACATAATTTGCCTTGTGTCATATCTTGGAGTCCCGAACCTAGACAATGGCACAGGGCCGGAAAGGAAGGCAGGTGGTCGGAGAGCCTGAGTAGTTGTGAGCCAACAGAACCAGGAAAATCTCTGGTCTCTGAAACACCGAATTTTGCAGTCACTCCGAGAGCAATCCCGGCTATCGGCATAGTTACAGAAACTGAATCTGCCATGCATCGGGTTTATATACCGCAGAAATAGGCTGGAGCCCTGTGTGGTGAAGTATTCATCGCTCTTGAAATGTCCTACCCCCTGCCAGCAATGTCACTCAGGGTGTCATCAAAATGTACTCAACACCTTGCCATCCATCAAGAGATCATGATTCTCTCTGCTGATAATGCTTCAGGTAGACAGTAGGGGATGGTACATTTCTAGGTTGGACCTAGAACTGAAATGACAATCACAAATCAAGTTAACTTCCTGTCATGCCCCCAGCAGTCTGTAAATGAAGTTATTGTAAATGACCTTTTATAGAATGCAAAGTGTACACTTTTACAGCAATCATGTATAAAATATACTAAGTTATGCTTAAGGACACATTTCCAAAGCTTGCGGGAACAAATGATATAAAAGACAGCAAAACACAGAAATAGTAAAAAAGTACTCCTTACCATAAATTACGTATATTCTTGATACAAAATTTTCATACTTTGTTTCCTCAAACAGCATGGTCGGGCCCTGGCTGGGAAATGTGACCCTAGCATTAAATGTATCTAGTTAAGCTTACTATTTGTTAGTTAGGGTTAAGTGTCCTATTGAAATTTTGGCTACTTAACTGCTGTCCTTTCTGTTTATGTGGTGGTCAGTGGGTTGTCGGGAACCTAAACCACGACATAATTTTCCTTCTGTCATATCTTGGAGTCCCGAACCAAGACAATGGCACAGGGCCGGAAAGGAAGGCGATGAATACCATTTTTTCAAGGCTAAGGCGGATGTTGGAACACACACACACACACACACACACACACACACACACAAACACAACACTCACATGCTAATGTGCGCGCGCGCACACACACTCACACTCACTCAACATATTAACACAAACATATCAACAACTATCTGACAGATACTTAGTTAATATTTGGCAATTTTACCTTTTTCTTTTCAAAACTCAGCATTTTTAGCTTGAGTCACGAGCCACTATTCTCCAAGCAGAAGTTCGGCTTGGCAACATAAAGTAAACGGGACAAAAAAGAAAGTCCAATAGAGACGCCTAAAACCGCGTCAAAAGGCAGCTGGAGCCAACCTTTTGCTTGGAGAGTAACGAGCCACTGAACACATTGTACACTTTGCATTCCTCCGTTTTGTCAAGAACTGCTATCAAATAAACAGTTTGAAACCAGGTGTGTAGTTTATATTTCACATTAGATTTTGAGGAAAATTGAAGCTTTCTCCCTCCCCACTCACAAATTTGCATAAAATAGATGCTCCCCCTCCCCACTGACGTGAAATGCATGATCCCTCTCTCCCATGCTCTGTGTAAGATGGTTGTTCCCTCTCTAAGTTTTTTCAACATTTTTTTTCCGGCAAAATTAACAACTTCTGATCACTTATGTTTTCAGTGAAAGATTAACCTTACATATGCAAGAATAAAAGTCTTGAAGAGGAAGCTTGTACTATAAAATCACCCAATAAATTCGGCTAACGTAAACTACCAGTGTCAGTCTGCTACTGAATGTCGTGTTCACATAGGTGGAGGCCTGGCTAAGATACTTACCACCAACACAAGTTACTCTCTCAATTAACTTTTGAAATGTAGTCAGATAAGAAATTGATGTATGGCTATACATGAAGCTATATGTAACCCAGAATATGAATGGCAACACTGGCTTACCATGCTCTGTTTGGTAGTACATTTGTATAAGTAAAGACATTGGTTGGCAGTTCATGTGCAGTTATACCTTACAACTTCTACAGAGCTCCTGTCTATATAACTGGCTTTTAGAATACCATGTAGACACCACAGCTACGAGTCATATTTCTAGACATACAAATGGTCCCAGGGTTCAGAAATCTGCATTTTAAGAGTAAATTTGGTAAAATTCCCCATTTGATCAAACAAGAACCAACCACGAGACCCGTTTCCTTCTCCTTCATTGTTAGCGCCACTAACTGACCTGTCTAAAACTGGTCCAAACCTTTTAGCCTAGCGGTTGGTGCGCTGTGAGCTGGTAGCCCGGGTTCAGCGAGGATTGGAATCCCGGGAGCCAGGAGACTGTACTACTTACCTCTTGTGTTTCAGTGTGACACATTGGATAGCAGCAAGTTGCCTACGCTCTGAAGTTGAGACAATTTTCCCCAAACCTACTTCAGACCACAAGATTCTGACTTAAACAAATTGACAAAGGTATTCTCAAAATATGAGTCTGGATACTTTTCTACCCATTTCTCTAGTAACATGTTGATTGTCATATTTAGGACAACCCTATCCAGACATCTCAAGAGTGGGAGACCATTTCTCACATAAGGCAATGCCATCTATAAAGTCATCAGTGAACGAATGCAGGTCCTGCAATTCTAGCTAATATGATAATAGTAATATGAAATCACACAACAAATTCTCAGGTTTCAGCTGTTGACTGAAAGAACTTTTCTTTTGATAAACCTGTTTGCAATGAACTACTTTCTCAACTTTATTTGTTATAGACCTCAATCCATACAAGCATTGAAATGCTGTGATATACAGTATAACATTATAAGATTACTAGTATCCTAATGAAAACTGAATATACAGTATGCAATCAATATGCAATTCAACAATACATGTAGTCTAAAGAAATTTTGAAATGTGTCACAAAGGAAAAAAAACATTTACTAGTATTAGTAGTATAGTAATAACTCAACCAAACTAATTTGCTGGTACATTGTAACACATCAGAGATTTTGGTTCACTAGTCATATCTGTACATGAGGCAGCAAACAAAATGGTTCAGCTCTAATCTAATGACTCCAATGCATCGTTGCCATTATTGTCAGTGCTACCCTGTATGATTTGACGGATTCTCTCAGCATCTTGTGTGAGAGTTTCATTCTTGGGATCTATCTTCAGCGCTGCCTCGTAGTCCATCAAGCCTTCCACGTACATCTCCAGCTGACAGAGGGATGTACCTCTCCTCACGTGGGCCTTACACCTGGCTGCTGCATTAGCAGGTACTGGAGGAGTCAAGAGCTCCAACGCCCGGGAGCTGTCCTGTGCAGCTTTGTGAAAGTTCCTGATCTGCAGATGACAGGCTGCCCTATTGGAATAGAGAGCAGGCATTTTACTGTCCATGCGGATAGCTTGTGAGTATGCATTCACAGCGGCAAGGACGTTTCCAGACTTGTAAAATCCGTCTCCCTTTTCCTTCAGCCACAGTGGATTTTTCTCCTCCTCGCTTAAGTTTGGATCGTCGATGTCTGCAGCCCGCATGGCTTCTGTCTGTTTCTTCAGCCACTCCTCCTCCTCATGAAGCTTGGACTCCCTCACGGGTGTTGGGAAGACCCTTGGTGTGAAGGACACCTCAATTTTTCCTTTGGACCTGATGGCTGGCATGTTGGCATCATCATCCTCAAACATGGACGACTTCTTTTTAGCAGCTTCAGACTTCTTCTTGGGAGGTTCAATCTTTTCGGTTGTTTGTGCTCTAACTTGTGGCTTCTTTTCTTCCTCTTTGGCAACTTCAAATCTTCGCTCTGTTTCTTCAGTCTTGTTTTTCTCCTCATTCCTTTTAGCAATTTCAGTCTGAACTTGCTGCTTTTTCCACGTTTCCAGCTCAGACATTGCCAGCTCACGCTCAGCTTTCTTTGCATTTTCGACTCTTCTTCTTTCTTCTTCCTCCAGTCTCATCTGCTCGCGAAGTGCATACTTCTGTTCCTGTCTCTTCCGTTCTGCAGCAGCCTTCTGTTGTTCTTCTGCTCTCTGTTGTGCCTTTTCAATCTCCTTCTCTCTCTTCTCTATCATAGCTTTCTTGTCACCACCACTCGACGCTGCAAGCTGTGTCCAGATACCGGGGTCTTTCTTGACAAGCTTGAAGACGACCGTGCCATTTCCCACCTGAGCCGTACTTTTATCATCCACCACAGGTGCAAACAGGTCGACCTCAAACAGGTAGGGAGGGTAGTTCACCTTGATGTACTTGTCTGTGGAGAATATGTCTGTCTTCTTGGCCTGCACGCCCTTGAGCGGAACTGTGATGAAAACCGAAGTCTCGGTCTCTTCCCAAGTGTAGTCTTTCACTGTGATCGGCATGACTGCGTTAGATTCGGAGAGTGAGACAGATTCTACAGCAGGCACGCGTTACATAGGTTACTATGGTTTTCAGACGGCCATATTAGAATATCACATTCACATCATAGGGAATCTTACTTTTTATTGTATATCGTGTACTCAAAAGAAAAATTCTTAGTTGTCTTATTCAAAGGATTTCGAAATATTTGTATTACGCTGTGTTTTTCATACATGCATAGAAACAACTAATTTACAAATCTAAACATTCTAATGAACATTTCCAATACGAGAATAAACACCTAAAAATTTTCGTAGATGGTATAACCTCCAGACGTATTCTGTTATCTTCTTCGTGATTGGACAGCAGGAATGGTTTCGGAGATCCCTTGAAAATCAGACCAATCAGAGGTCCTTTAGCTAAGCACTGTGATTGCAATCCAGTGTCACGTGGTGTAGCAGTCCCGCCATTTTGCCGAGTCTAGCGAGGGTAAAACTGGTTTGGTGCTCAGAGATTTTCGCGTTTTCCCCGCGGTGTAAGGGGTAATTTTGGTATTCTTAATCATTCCGCGCTCCCACAGACGGTAGGATGTCGTTCAACCGTGGTAGGCCATTCCCGGGCCGGAACAGCAGCAAAGGTGAGCCGTTGAAAGTGAGAGGTAGCGTGCATGGGCTTTGTGTGTCAGCTTGTGAGACAAGTTTTCTATGGCGTCCCGTCCGTCGCGCTGTGGCTTTTCGTCTCTGCTCCTCTACTGGTATATGAGCTGTGCATATGAAATATATTACATCAATGTTGGTATGGATGATGTTTTAGGACACGAAGAAAGTTTATTTATGTCAAAACAGATAGGCAGAGTGAGACGCTGCAGGGCGTCGTTTTAGTTTTCGACTGGACATGCTAATCCCCTGATCTCCCATCATGCAACACTGTCCCATGTGCAAAAAGTCAACACTCATAGTCACACAAACAACAGCATACTTTGTGATTATAAAGCCAAGCATACGCCAGGGTTCTCCCCAGAAATTTAGAGTATACCGGAGGAGGGTGCGAAGCACCCGAGGCGACGCGCCTTGGCGCGTGCTGGGGGGGTGGCCCGGAGGGGGGTTTCCCCCCCTCCGGAGGAGGAAGCTTTAGCATTTGGGTTGTTTCAAGTTCAAATGGAGGCCATTTCCTGCAACTTCATGTTGACTTCTTCCCAACAATCACAAGCAAAAGAGGCAGGAAAAATCTTCAAAGTTCAAGCCAACACTATTTTGAAAACACATATACTTTATTACATATGTTTCTGACATCATCTTGATGGCTTTTGCTTAATCTTCGATTCATCCCTGTCACATAAACAGAAAAAAGCAAGCTAACCCTCAATCTATGATACAAACTGACACAAAAATTCTGAATTTTTGGGAAAAATTGGGCATAGGTTCCCCGCTATGACCCCTTACCGGGGGCCAACGGTGCCATCAAGTTCAACAAGAAGAATAGTATACACAACTCCTAGTCATGTATTTTCTACTTGGAACTTGAGGCAAATCACAATGGGAAAAAGATGTGGAGAACATTGGGCAAAACCTTCTCATTTTGATATTAATATTAATAATTTTTCTTCAAATTGATATGAATAACACATCAAAAACTATAAAAAAAAGAAGACAACAGAAACTTGTGCATTTTCTGATATACAGGCTGTAGAATGTAATGAATTTTCCTGAAGAATTTCACACATCAAAATCCCAACATACACAAAAGTTTGCTGTAACAGTGTAAGTGTAAAATCTCCAGCTACAAGTCTTTGCAATGGCCCCTTTAGTCTGAGAATGGAATGTTCCATTCCTCCTGTAGAATTTAAGTGGATTTGCATTTGTAGCCGCAGATTCAAACTAGATACAAATTGTATTTGACGTTCAAAAAACCCATCTGAACCAAAGAAAATAAAGAAAATGATCCTTTAAACTTTCAAATAAATATTAAAGCCTTCTATTATGCAGTTTTCTAAAAGATTAATATTTTTTCCGTGCCCATGATATCAAATTTTAAAGCCCGTAATCTGCGGTAAAATGTGAGGCTATTTTCTGTCTAGCTTCATTATAAACAAAAGAAAATGGTCGCCGGTCGGTAGAACCTCATAGTTTTTCTGAAATTTCTGCATTTTCGTCGGGTTTGGGACTTAACAACCAACACCAAAAGCGAAATAACACCATGCTTGGTATTTTCATGGTTAATGTTGCTAAAATGAAGCAGCCATTTTTCGACTGGATTTCCGATTTTGTTAAAAAAAGGGCAGAATTTTCGTCAGCTAGGAGACCATGTGCTCCCAACAAACTGAACAAAGTTCTGCATTTTTCATTGCTTTTGGGACTAAAAACACACACCGAATGTTAAACAAAACCCCACACGATGTTTTCAAATGTAGTAGTGCTACAATGAACCAGGCATTTTCCTGCTGCTTGCCGATCTTGACTGAATTTTGAGGCACGCACTGGCGGTAAGGTGATTTTCTCAAACGTGTACTAGTACTACTACTACTAGCTCCAAATAAATTTCTCATTTCTTTCTGACCCCGTTGGCTGTGATTCATGAAGTAAATACAGACAATTAGCATTGTTTGCATGGAAATAGGATTTAGGGGAGTCGGATGCTAAACCAATAATGAGATTCTTTTGTCATCGGCGTTGTAGCGAAGTGGTCAATTGTTTTTCGAGTATCCGATCCATTCACAAGTTTTTACAGACAATGCCGACGGAAAAAGTGACGCCGCTCGGCCCAGAATTCTGCGTATTTTCATGAATTTTTGCCAGATTATCCAGGAAAATAGGGAAGAAACACCCTAGATTTGAAAATGAGTATACCGGCGCAGAGCTAGGAGTATACCGGCGGCGCGCCGTTGTTCCGTTGTCTGGGGAGAACCCTGCATACGCCGTCTTATTTACTAGTTCTTGAGACCGTCAAAAATTGACTGAATAATGTCTATAATCAGATGTATAATGTATATATCCTTTGCATGACTTAGATAGTAATATTCAGATACCCCAGGCAGGATTAGTTGTCACCGAAGACAATGTTTTATCATTTATGTTTCTTTTTTCTTCTTCACAGCTGAAATGACCAAGTTGTATGTGGGAAATGTCCCGCAGCCTGCACGGAAGAAGGACTTGCAGGATTTGTTTGAAAAGTTTGGCAAAGTGAACGAATGTGACATCATCAAGAACTATGGCTTTGTGGTAAGTTGATTGCAAACTCCATATTCCAAATATGTGCCGATTCAAAGGCAATATGGTAAGGTGATAGAAGGGCCTGTGGCTGCAGTTTTCCTTCATTGTTACTTTCTTTGCATTGCCAACGATTCAAAGGAGTGATACTAATTTTTCCTGTGACTGAGTGGTCACTCATAGATCAAAGTTACTTCTCTCCCTGGAAAGTTGATGACATGAAAATCAAGTTGAAAGTATTTGTTCATCTGTGTCATTTTTTTTGCAGCATATGGATAACGAGCAGGATGCGAATGATGCCATCAAGGCGTTGAACAACACGGAATGGATGGGAACAAGAATTACTGTTGAGGTACTAATAAGTAATATGTGTACTAAGATTTTATTGCCTTATAATAGTTATATAGTCATGCCTCCATTTTCTGAGTTTTCAAAGTCATGGATGTGTAATGACTTTTAAGCTACCGGTATATCCACCTTCCCTGTATGATGTAGTTTCTGTTTTAATATATGTTAATTGTGACATTTGATTTAGCATAATTGATTAGTAATCTTGTTGTATTGTTCTGTTGCTTCTATAGATGTCCAAGAGTAAGGTGCGCACACAACCAGGCCAGGGCAGCCGGGGAGAGTGCTACAGATGTGGCAAGATGGGTCACTGGTCCAGAGACTGTCCTACAGATGGGGGCAAGAGAGGCAGGGGCGGGTAGGCAGCTTATATTTCAACACTGAGGATCTTTCTATTCCTTAGTACATAGATACGTACACTAGATAGGGAGGGAGTGACTATGGAACATTGCAATGAAACATCTTAGATGTTAGAAGGCATCATGATTTTGACTTGCCCCCCCTCAAAAGTCCTTTCCATTAGTCACTGACGAAAGACAGCAAATGCTGTCTGAAACGTCTGTTTCAAAATTTTATCCAGTTGCTTGAGTAACTATTTTTGGCTTATCTTATTACCTGGATGTCTAACCTTCATCAACGTACATAAATGGGAGACTATTGTATCTTATATGACTTAGTTTCCCCCCTAGTGGTGGCGGCGGCGGAGGTGGCCGTGGTCCACCCCCACCTGCTTACGATGATGGTTATGACCGAGACCGGGGTGATCGTTACGGAGACTACATGCAGCGGAGACTGCCACCTCCCCCTCCCGACTACTACTACAGGATGCGCTACATGGATCCAGTATATGACAGATACAGGGATAGGTGAGTCTTGGCTGTAGCGATCACAACAATAATGTGTAACATAATGATAAGGCTTAAGGTGACTTACTGGGTGATCCAAAGAATTGTCCTCCAAACTTTAAAGAAGTAACTATGGATGGGTATGCCAATGTGTGACAGTCACATTGCATCTTAGCTTTGTAGGTTTGGTGTAAGGGTTTCACTTGTGATGTCTTAGGTGGTAATAGTCGCACAGGATTCATCTAAGCAGCATAGTGTTCATGTGCAACATGTAATTTCATGAGGTGTTGGTGTTAAACAAAGGTGATTCCACTGGGTGATTCCCAGTGAAAAATTTTTTAGAGAAAGGAAGAAAATCATTTTTAAAATCCTACTGCAGGAGCATTCAGTGAAATGTAAGTGCCTTGTTACTAACTGTGCTTTTGTTTTTCTTTTGGTTTTCATCTTGGCAGGTACTATGAGAGGTGGGTTGTGCTCATGTTTGATTATTCAGTGTCTGTAGTCTGTTCCACTGCTGGAAACTGCATACTTCTAATGAAAAACCAAGTCTTTGATGTAGTTGAGAGCAAAAACTGCATCACTCGACACAAGACAAATTTGGTATTAAACATCATTGATGATAATATCAACAAACTGCCCCAAAACTACAATGTTAAAGAGATAATAGTGAAAACCAAGTCTTTTATATGACTTGTCTTCTGGTGCTTAGAGGTGTGGGTGAATGGTGGTAACATTTTTGTAGTTTTTATCTTCGTTAAAACCATGTTACGTCCAATTGGATTATGAATATTTTTGTCAGGAAAAGAATTCATGGCAATAGGGATTGTGCAATGCAGTGTTTCCGCCAGACCGCGACTGAGAGGCCGTCCACTTGGGGAGGGCCGTACCGCGAAAATTAATTGACCGTACCGCGAAAATTAATTGACCATACCGCGAACATTAATTGACCAGGAAAAGTAACTGAATGTTGTGATCAGAAAAAACTTTGTTAATTTTTCAAAATCAATTTGATACGAAGGTCGCTATAATACTGCTTCAATCGTCACAAAATGCGATCTATATTGACCAGAAACGCCTGAAGTGTAGAGGGGTTTTCCCGCACTGTGGTCACGTGACATCTTGCCGTCAACCAATCAGAGCACAGATTTAATGACGCGGACCAATCAGCGCTTAGAACCTTGCATATCAATGAGCTTAAAAACATGGCGGACGGCCCGGGACGGGGCAGGTTGCGACTCGACTTACGTGAATTCATAGCGAAAAAAACAATTTATCTACGGTACATTTGGAGAATTTTAACGGAAAAACATTCAAAGGAATATATATTGTGTTGAATACGGTCAGAAATGATGGCGAATCACGGCGAATCGCGGCAAATCACGACGTAGAGGCTGAAATGCACGGGCGAAATTCTTGGTTTGTTTACGTTTTTCCTTGTTTTCTTCGATGACTTTCTTCGATTGAGTCTTGAAAAACGGGTTTTTAATGAGATCACCGTATGCCAAAGGCACCGACATCGATTCTTCGCAAGCTTAACAATAGCAACAAACAAAAGAGTGTGAATGTCCAACGATATAGAGCGTCCCCACGCCCGCAGTAACAAAGAAAAACAATTTGAAATTATGCCGACCTCTCGTATTTTTTTCCCGATTTCTCGGCATTTAGTTTGTCTTTTTTTTTTTTTTAAAGGACGGCCTATGTCTGAGTTCAGGCCGTCCAAAGCGACATAAGGCCGTCATTTGACGGGAAGACGCCCCTCTGGCGGAAACACTGGTGCAATGTGTAACAGGCTAAGTGTCACGCACACTACTGCTGCTTCACCCTTTCTGTGTTGCACAGATGTTCTCTTGTGTGGCTTATTTGCTGCTTCCACTGTCCGCGCTAAGGCTGCATATCTTAGCTTGAACACCAGCCACGTTGCTGAAGCATTAACTCAGTAAATAAAGCACGGCTGGCCAAAATGATAAACTGTTGTACTAAACTGAAAGGGGTAATGAGAGGTGTTACAGATCCATCTGCAATGTGGGTTTCTCTCTGTCCGGTAGCCTGTCCCAAATGTGACCATTTTGTTATTAGGGTTCCACTGGCCGAAGTAGTCAGGATATTTTCAGTGACATTAACACTCTTGTTAGATACCAACCCTAATGTGATACCAGGCGTGGTGGAAGTAAAACGTATTGCTGAAACCAATTTAACATCCATAAAATTGTTGAATCTAATTCTTTGAAGGTGAAGTGGGTAACACTAGGTGCTCAGCATTGAGCAGGCGGTTGAAAGGGTTTCTATGCAGGTGTAAAAAAAACAAAAGGTGCCCTCCCTCACAGACCAGCACCAGTAACCATGTCTTCTTCCTGTTTCTCCTTACATGGGACATCCTGTCAACCCTGCACCTTGCAGGCTGTCCGAAAGCAAACACAGGTTAGGACATAGCACAATAGGCTTCTGTTGTATCCGTTTCTTTTAGTCAAGCCTATTGTTGTCATTTTATCCTTTGAATGCCACAGGTTTAGCTCAAGGTATTCTCAACCAAGGAACATGAAAATGTTCATCAGTTCTTATAAAACAAAAATTTAGCTTCAAAATTGTTACTTGTTCTTGGCGTAAAGGCAAAGGCTTTGAGGGCAGAGAATGGTGACTGGTGGTGTTTAGTGGTGGTCTGTGTTGGGAGGGCATTTGTGACTAAGTCTAATCATGTGACCTGTTTGCAATGACTTTCAGTCGCCTACCGCCGCCACGTGACCCCCGCGATCTGCCGCCTCCTGGTTACCGGGCGCGCAGTCGCAGTCCGCTGGGTCGCCGACTGACGCCGCCACCTCCCATGTACGGCCGACGAACCCCTCCCCCCAGGTAAACACACGTCTCCCTCTGGTAGATATCAGTACTCAAACTACACCTCATGATACCCTGTAAGCTGGGCTTATGTTCCAGTACACTGTACCTGTAAAATTGTTTAGGTACAGGCCCAGACCTTAACTTCAAGTGTACCTCTACCTGATCAAACTAAAACAATAGTGGATAGCACTAGGGGTGGATACCGGTTCGCTGGACCTGATTCGGACCTTTATAACATCCAAGAACCAAGTCCAAATACCTGAAAGACAAAAACCTGAGTCCAAAAAAACCTGAACAAAGTACAAATATATTTTTCTATTTTGTTTGATAAAAAGTGTTTTGAGTCTCCCCTCTGACAGAAAAGGCATTTAGAATAAGTGAAACATTTGAATATCAAACACTGGTTTATCTTGAAAGTTTTCTTGCCAAGAAACTTTTATAGCCGTGCGTGTCAGTGTTAATTCTCTATGCTTTATATTGGTCTAATAAAACAAAACATCAACTGGACAGGATCAGGTCCAGGTTCAGGTTCAGACCTGAACCTAAATCTCTGGACCTAAACTTGGACTTGGACCTTATTAAGCCAAACCGGTATCCACCCCTAGATAGCACTGGATACCATCTTTTAGATTGAAGGTAACTAAATCTCAAAAAAGACATTTTTTACAGTTTTGCACTTGAAAATTAGGAAAACTTGCAAATACCCTTGCATTGAGATTGAAAAATGTAAATCCTCATAGAAGGATTACTGGTTATGATTCAGATTTGTCCTGCAAGGTCCCTCTGCAATTAGACCCAAAATATGTTATTGTTGAGACAAAGATCTTGAGCATATCTTTGCATGAAGCCATATTTACATCTGTGCCACTGTTATACTTCTAGGGGCTATGAGGACCGCTTGCCACTACCTCGGAGGGAGCCTTACGACATCCCACCTGGACGGTAAGGGCGGTAGATACTGCGGGAAAATTGTGTTGTGTGTCAGCAGCATTTTAGAAAGACTGGGATAACTGTCCACGCTATGTGTGTCTAATGTGTCTCAGTATTTTCCAGTACATTGAGCTGATTTCTTGGTCTGAAAGGGGTAAGAAGATATCACTACTAACAAGATTTAATACATGCTTTCCAAATTGACAAATCGTGGCTTGAATTGATGCGGCTAATCTACCACATATCGCTTCTGCTGCTTCTGTGAAAATCGGTTTGGAAAAACGTGTCAAAGTATCGTGGACGGGCGAGTAGAATGTTAAGTCAACTAGCAATCAACCTGTCACCGATTGGTTATTTCTTGGAATGCAACTCCAACCTGTAAAACACATAGCCATATTGGATTAGCAGAGACTTTAGAGCTATCTTGTCTAACTTGATGATTGATTTTTTTTGGAATGCTGATGACAAGAAGTTTGACTTTGATGATGAACCGTGGATTAACTTATCGTTACCCTCCTGGCCGACGCCCCTTCTTTCAGCTATCCCCCGGGACGTGGCTTGAGTCCTCCGGGTCGTTCAGCGCGAGTTCCTCCGGCCATGCCACCGCGACCACGACCGTACTGAGCAACCTGTGAGACCTCGCCGGGAACCGCGTCGTAAGAACCACCGCGACGGGAAAGGAGGAAGCTCACAGCGTGAATGCTCACAGCATGTGGATGGACTCTAACTTAGTCTTACATTGTGAATATCATGCGTTTGAAGTACTAGTCGTTTGCGTAGTTCAAGAGGGGAAAAACAAACAAAATCGTGATAGTATGGATAATCCAAGGAACACTCGTGTATTGTCTTATTGTTACGCTTAGGGTCAATGTGACTGCCGCTTGTATCATTTTTTTAATACTCGTATAGCTGTCGTTCGCTACTTTTATAGTCGCTACTGTTTTGTGTAAAAGTCAAGGTTTCTCGGTCGATAAAACCAAGGAGTGGGGATTTCTAGATTGCGCTTGGCAATCAGTCAGTCAGTGAGTCAAATAAATGAAACCTTTGTTGTGAAAATCGTGTGAACCGTTCATGTACGACGCAGGTCTAAGTATCCCAGAGTCGTCTAGAGCCAAGAGCTCAGCGTGTTGACATTCTGTGAATTGTAAATGCTCTCCCCGAGATTGAAACTCAACAGGGTTTATCATAGCAGAACCTGCAGGAAGAGTGCGTTCGAAACCTTCTTGCGGGTTTCTGGGAATCGACCTCCCATCAAATTTTCGTCGAGGATGCTGGCGAGGAATTTTCGTCTGGTGGCTGAGGACTCTCGTGTGCGTGCAAGGCAACAGGTACCCCATGAACCGTGACCCTCGCGTTCGTTGTTCTTTGCTTGATGAACGTGTTACTACTATACAGTATATTTAACACCGACACTGCGAGCTGCTTTCTGACCTAACACTGCCAGCCTCGTGCAAAGGTTCAGGTCCCGGTCGTGTTGGACAGGGTTAGCTATCCCTCGCGTGGCAGTACCTCTGCACAGACTGCAGGCAGTGTTAAAAACTCTTTAGTCTTGTGATTGAACCACTTTCAGGTTGCCATTGGAAGTTAATTCAACCTCTATTCCTTTGACTACTATCATTCTGAACAAATTTAAAATGTGAAAGTCACCAATTACCAGCACAGTGGTAACCAATGGCGTCTTGGAGCGGACATATTACTTTTTTTACTGGTGGTCGTCACATTGAATAGAAATTACAGTAGATTGTAAAAAAACTGAAATTGTAAAGAAACAAATTGTGACATTAAATAGGACAGCACTTAGTTCTGAACCACAACTCTCTCCACACCGGGTGATTTCGAGCGTTCAATTAGCCTGTACAAACCTAAGTGTTCAACACCACAGTATTCTCTTCTCTTGCTGTCTTTGGGGATGATTCAAACTTGCATCTACTACGTGCCCCCCATAGTTGTCTGAACTCGGTTTGTGCCAGGCTATCTAGTATCAGGACCACCCGGTCCCAGAGGCAACACTGCCTAATCTTTGTGTTATTTGTTTCACTTGCAGACCAAACCCAAGGAATGAAAAGCCAGTGGCATCAGCAGCACTGAATTCTTTCCTACGTGGACTAAAGAACAGGATGGTGGCCCAGTAATTCTAGTGGGACAGAACAACCTTTCCAAAGAATCTCCAACGTTGGAGAGTGTTTACAGAGTCTTAATGATCACCCAGGTACGATGTTTGTAACAGTCTTTATTTTTATGGTTAGAGATAACTTAAGAAAAGAATGAAGGTAACTTAGGTTTTAACCTTGAAATACGAGTGTAATGCATATATAGTTGTTCTGTTCTACCATAAGAAGCTAAATTTCTGCCTCTTTGCTATGTTTTTTATTGTTTTTTCTGGTACGCGTTAACAATGATGCTGAATGTATGATGTCTTTACTGTTCCAGGACTTCCTCCAAGATGGAGAGGGGAACTGGGAGCTGATCTCAGCACAACTTCAGGAGTCAGCAGGACTGTGAAATCAAGCTCTTGTGATCTTTGCTTGTGACCAGTATGTTAAAAGCTGTGACAAGAATGGACAAAAATGAATATGGGTGTGATAGTTGCAATGTCAGAAAAGACAGACTCCAAGATTGTCTAACAAGAAAATTGGATGGAACTTGGAGCCGAATTATGTGTCTTAAACTTCTTTCGTGCTGAGGTACCTGTTTTCGATCAAGTTCTTGTTAGTTACAAGTTTTGGTAGCAGGGAGAGTGTTGAGTAGCCTTTACTTCATCTGGACCAGAACTGTTGTGTACTTGCTCTGTTGTGACGTTCCCTTGGCAAAAAACACACAGTTTAATGAAATAAAATTTTTTTCAATGATCGAATAAGTTAATTCTGACTGATTTGAAGCCTTGTGCCTTGCCATGTTTCAAACTGAATACTTTGCCATGTTCAGGACTAAGATCAAATCTATTTTTGCATTGAAAACTTTTGTTGCAGCTACAATCAAGTCAAAAGTCACTTATACATTGTGATGATGGCCAGTGTTAGATAAAGTTTCATACAATGTTAAATAAGATAGTTTCATACATATGTGGGCCATGTTTCTGTGGACATGAGACGCCGAAACTTGAGTATTAAAGTCTACTTTTGCAAAGTCGTGTTGGTTATACCTTTTAACTGTCTGCCCAGCGTGTATGTTGCTGAAAAAACACTTGTTAGTTTTTGCCTGTTTCCAACTTTGCGAAATTGTGAGTGTAGGAGCAGGCATAAACTAACTGAGATGGTAACCAGGCTAAGACGTGTGCACAACAATTTCAAAGTCCCCAAGTAGATATTGGAGGAGGCTAAATTGACAATATTTGACGTGCTCGAAGCATCCTGTTGAACAGGGGAGCCATAACTAATCCACAAGCAGATCTCCACGGTGCTAAAAGCGTACAAGCTTGCCAGAGAAGCTACAGTCAGCCAGGGAAGTTGTCAGGCACCGTGGGATAAAAATTTATTTCTGCCAGTTGGATACGGTTTTGCAACAGTTGGGTCTGCTTGGAGACTTGGCCATGACCGCATTTTACGTCTCATCCGAAAGACAGGTCCAGCCCTAACCAAGATGTCCTAATCCAGGATTGGGCCTGTGTCTCCCACTTAGCAAATAATAGGAAACAGTAGATCAACTATACGGCTACTACCATCCAGTCACATCACGTTACAGCTCCCCCTGTTGCCATGTATTGATAAAGTGAAACATAGTTCACCTAAGTAGCCTCTACTAGGGAGTGTGCTATGCATATTGGACCCTCTCTCCATAGCCGACACCCTTAGCATACTATTCACTCTATATCATATATAGCATATGGCCAATTTCTACTATTTTTCCAGCCATCCACGGATCCTGGTAGAGGCTACACCCAAGGACAAATAGGGATTTGGGTCACCTTGTTTCCATATTTGTCAAATATAAATTGATTGAATAGTCCCATGTACAGGTTGTAAAGATTCAAACCCCACTTCAGAACCGGTGTCACTTAAAGAAAGATACTGACAATCTGCAATGCTGTCATGATGAAGTACGTATATAAAACTTTCACAAGAAGAAGGGATTATTAAAAGTCGACATCCAAACAGACACACTCAGATGACCCGAAACATCTCTTTATTAGAGGGTAGAACAGCAACTTTGACATGAACAATTTATGTGCTACATAATAGTAATTCTCTGTAGCGTTTACTGGTAACGTTTTATCTGCTGAGGTACTTTCCTCACTTCAACAACTAGATCTTCATGAAGTCGCAAAGGCGGGATATTTTGTCTTCGAGAGTAGCCAAGGAGTGATACAGAAAAAGTCTCGTAGTCTTGTTCAACAATTTCAAAAGCTCTTAAAAGGAACACACAAAGATAGTCTTGTATTTTTCCCACTGGAAGGTATATGAACATAAATGTTTAACGTTTTACATAATCACAACGTCTATGTAGAAAAAGTATAGTTGCACGTATCCCAGCACAGGCTATAGGTACAGACTCAGGGCAGGCCTTGCTCTGGCTTCCCGACGGGCTCTTCTTCCGTCTTGTTACCGTCTACCTGTGGACCGTCTCCTGTGCCGGCGTCAGCGGTGGCAGTGTTTCCCTCCCCAACATTCGGGACATCGTCGTCAGCGTCATCCTGCAAGGAGTTCGGCGTCTCTGACACGTCACCGTCAGACGGCACTATCTGCGTTGTCATGGCGACCACGGTGGCGCCACCTTCAATGTCGCTGTCCAGTGGAGACGGGGTCTGGTAGGGTTCTGGATCTGGAGTCGTCTGCCTTGGAGGAACGGTTGTTCTTGGAGTCGATACGCTTATCTTGGTGACGTCGTTTGTGCTCTTGACGTTTACCTCATTGTCCGTTTTCTTGGGTGTTCTTTTCCCGTTGCCCCCATTCCTGCCCTTGCCTCTTCTATTCTTCTTCCTCTCTCCATTGCGCCTACCCTGTCTGCCTCTCTTGCGTCCGCGTCTCCCGTTTTTCCCGCCGTTGCCCTCCTCGCCATTTTCTTGACCTCTCTTCTTCTTCCTCCTACCCTCGCGGTCCTTCCGTCTTGCTTTTGTGACCTTCCCGTCGGCCATATCTTCGTCGTCATCTGTCTCCTTGTCAGCGCCGCGTTTTTTCGAGATGGGCTCGGCGCTTGGCTGGTCCTTCATCCCGCCGGCGTTAGGGTCGTCCCTCCCCTGCCCTTCAGGTGTGGTTGGGTCCGTGGGCTTAGCGGCGGTGGGCCGTGCAGTTGTGGTGGGAACTTCGGTCGGGATGTAATCTGTGTATTGGTGATAGAATAGATGTAAAGAAGATGCGGACCAGGGAACATGCAATCCAAAGGGGTTTGGCGACAGACATTCAACTCATTCCATCACACATTTTGTAACTTTGTATGTATACAATGAAAAGAAAAACTAAGTGCATTCACGGCTCTGGTAGATCTACCTATGGAGAAAACCCTGGTTTTATAATGAATGAATGTACGTGAATAATTAGATGATTGTACGGAGTCACTATGTATATTTTGTTCCTGTATATATGACTACGCGTCTGGCGGGGTGGTGGTTGGTGTGTTGGTGCGGGTTTGCCTTATGGGGGCTGAACGCTAGCTCCAGTAATTCAACGACATTGGGTCAGTTCCAGGCATCCAACACTGTGTGCGTTGAGAGTTTAAAACAATTTCACGTCTTAAAGTTAAAGGGTAATTGGTCTGTGTCTTACCAGGCAGTACTTCGTACAGGTCCGCCCCAGCAGCCAGCCGCAGCCCCACCCCGGCCGTGTACGAGTTCCCCTTACTCAACATGCACACTTTCTCCTTAGACCTGCAAAGACGAAGAAACAACAACACTTAAGTCAAAGCTATACCTTTAAGACTGCTTTTAGAGTCCAGACCCAAAGTCTGGCATGTCAGCTTAATGTAGTTTTTCTTGGAACCGTTCCAGGGATACCGGCAGGCAATTTAGGGCTAACGTTGGCAAGCAGCCTAGTGGAATTAGTCGTGCGCGCCGCAGTACTTGTATCTTATAATCCTTATAATCTGGGAAGTTGCGCAGATGGACAGTCCAGTAGAGGAACGCTAGAATGGCAGATGTGCGACTATTGCACAACAAGCCAGTATTAAGTCACAGAAGAGAAACGGTTAATATAGTATGAGTTATGATATTAGAAACGCGAAACATGCCCAATAGTTTTCTAAGGGAGACCAAGGACTCCTATATAATGTCCTTGGGGAGACACATGACCACAATATTTTGAAATTGTAAATGTTACTTTGGTCTCACCTGAAGTCGAAGGACTTGCAGATGAACGTGCTCTCCTGCAGACAGAGGACCGCGCAGCCGTCAGCCGTGTCCACGTCCTCCACGGTACGGTCGTCATTCCCGTACGTGATGACCCCTGGCGTCCACTCGAATTTCTGCAGGATCGGGATGGGGGCACCTGCGCGGGTCAACGGTCAAAGTGGACGTTGAGATAATTTCGTGAATCTTACACATGTATGTGTTTTGATCTCCAGGCTTATGTTTATTACATTGTCTATCAGGAGTCTATTAGAGTCTATAAGACAAAAGAAAAGCATGGATAAAATAAATATGTGATTCTCATACTAAGTACTATTCGGTAGGTTAAATTGTTGCCAAAGTCGGTTTATACCATTGTGTTTTGATGTTAACGTCTAGCCTTTCCGTTTAATTTGTGGCAGAATTCACTCGAGTATATATATACATGTACATGTATGAGACCAAGGCAGGACTTAACACCAGCGCGGACTCATGAGTGTTCACGTATGACCTGCAAGCAGATGCTTTCGCTTCGCTCGCACATCTTTCAAGGACCAGTGCATTCGTATTTCAAGCTGTTTGCTTACCATACATCATCGAGGTGTCCAGCCGTAGCCACACATCTACTTGAAGATTAATGACGCATTGTGCGAAGTGCTTATCGGTGCTGGCCTGTTACATGGCCCCATGTCAGTTGTAATGTGCGGATGGATCGGTCCTTGTTATTATGTAACGAATTTGTTCCCCTCAACGTCGGAAAGATATCGGAAAGACCCTAATCGAAGCCTCTGTAGCGAGTTGTGGTACGGATGAAATCTCCAAGCAGATGTTAGGACGAAAAATCGTTTTCTGACTGGCCGGCCTGACATATTCTTCATGGAATCGGTCAGAGGAGAGGACTCGAGGTAGAATAGGGTGGCCATTTATCTGAATGACTTGGTGTCAGCAAACCAGGCCGGTCAGAAAAGTTCTCAATTTTCTCCCTAGCATTTGCTTGGAGATTAGTGCGGATCTGGATTACATAAGCCGAGAAAATTGTCTCTTGCATAACACAAGCTTTAATTGACAATTCTTAAAGTGGGTGTTACCGTCAGCCTCCCAGGAGACACACCCCTTCGTCCTACACCCTTTTACCCGTCTAATTACGATACTACAGGGACTGTGAATTTTAATTGAAACTGCAGGGTGTGTCTACACATTTTAACCTCCTTGAACAAACGTATCCTGGTGAGGACCTTTCCCCCAGATTTCATTCCCTTGGCATACATCAAATTTTTCCCAAATGTTAAGCTTTATGGATAGTATCGTTTCTTTTACACTTGAAACAGTACATTGTACCAAGGACGATTGTACGTACACTCTTTGTCAGTCATGGATTTTGCAAAAGGCCAAAATGGACAATGCGCTATTCAAAAGCCGCCCCTCCAATATCCGTATTGTTGTTTTCTTCGGCTATTCTTGTTGCCCAGAACCTGCGACATGGCTATGATTTCTGGTATTTTTTAACCTTTCTTTGTCGTCCGTTTTAATTTATTTTTGTCCAGAACTATTCCCGTCCCGTTCTTCCCTTTAAGTGAAAATCGTTTGGCACTGTGTGACTTTCTTGATTCGACATGACTCCAATCCTCTCATAAGCCCTGTGCGGATACCGGTGGTGCTTCATGATCCCGATAACGTCATCCTTACCGCCTGTTTGTGGTCAGTTTGTGGCCAGGAGAAATCTAGTAAAACGGGAACCTTTATAAGCGGGGCTTATTGCCAGGAGACAATTATGAATGCACACAACACTCCGGGGAAATTATCATCATGCTTCATTTTCTTATCCTCTGCGATGCCCTGTTGCAGATCTCCCTTGTTTATCACATATCTATCATATAACTATAGCTTTCGATCGCTTGCTCCCGTTGTCCTTCCCTTCGCGATGGAATTTGGCAGATTGCAAGAAGTGAGGAGTGAACAGTTATGCAAGTTGAAGTAGCGGCTTGGACACCACAAAATTGAACCTGATAACCTTGGCTGTTACGCCGTGTGCTTCGATCGTTCGCTGTATCCCACCGAGAAGGATGGATTTCGCCGTGACAGTGCTGTACATTACTCTGGTTGACCTGGGAAGTCTAGCATCAATCCCTTGAGTTATGGAGCTGTTAAAATGCTAAGCCTCTAAAGCGAAGGGAGATTAAATAGCTTCTCCTGCTAGTTCAGGCCATCTGTTCAGTTTTGTGGTTCGTCACCAATGTTAGCTACTGAACATAGCCGGTTGTCAATAACATTGGAAGCCTGGGTGTGTCTTTCTGTCAGAATGTCTGGGATACGCTTTCCTTCCCATTCAGAGCGAGGAAACCTATTTCAGTAGTTGCCAAAGGTTCTTTTTCCTGTCGTGGTTTAATACAATCCTTTGCATGACAAAGATATGATCGTCCATTTTCTTTCGTTGTTCCAAAATACAAAAGCGCGCTTCATCTGTGCGCTACTGCAGACGGTCGCGTGCGTATCGGTACCAAAGAAATGGACAGAAACCCTGGTAGGGGATCATGATAGTTGACATTCCATCACATCAGGAGTTCAAGTTCACAAGAACTGAACCCACGGACAGCCCCCACATCCGCCCGGGGAGTCTCGGTGACTAGGCCAGTCAGGTTGGGGCTGACACAAAAGATGCAGTCAAAGCCAAGATGCCGTGTTTCATGATTCGCACCATCATTTTTCGTTAACACAGGTGTCTCGGCCTGCCAAACCACCACTTTTGCGGTCGTGTCTGAGTACGTAGAACATCAGCTAATGATACAAAGTACAAAGGAGAAACATCGCCGCCTGAAAACATCAAAATAGCTTACCCCACGTTTCCAAGACGACCGCACTGCAGACGACCAGCACAAAGACCAGCGCCATTGTCGGAAAGGAGTGTCCTGATGTGTTGGGAAATCTTCTCCGGCATGTAGCGCTTCCAACAGTATTCCGTCCTCGGCTTCACGGCTTCCCAGGTTGGCGTGCTGTCAGAAAGGCCCGTCCACTGCTAAGTACGTAATGGGCTGTCAGCAGAGAGACGCCCCCGGGACGTCCTCTCGTTTAATTAAAACTGGGCACTCCAACAGACGCATGCGGTCTGACCAATCACACGGTGAGGAACAATACATGCGGACTGTACTGAACAACAGGGGTGGCAGGGTGGCACCGATACTATTTGCATAAGATCCCTACTGGACCCATAGGATGCAATTAATTTCCATAGACTATTTTCGTATTTTTATCTATCTGATCAGGATTGATTGAAATAGCGTTCTTGTGACACGACCCAAACGAATGGTAACGTTTCGGTGATCTCTCAGCTAGTTTCCGCAGGCCCTGAATTTCGCCCAGGTGAATTTTTCTCTAGGTTTTATTCTATATACACAGATAACTAAGTATCAAACCTGTAGCATTTTCAATCTAGCTACATAGGTATGACAATACTAGCATTGTCGTATATGAATAGTTTGGTTACGCTTTTGGTATGTTTCATATAGATATTGACAAACGTGATTATAAGCGGATATAGGAGTTGGACATGACAGCAGCATATGAAAACGATATCGGTCTGTGTGTAGGATTCATTCAGTTGACATTGAAGCTGGACAAACTTCGACAGTAAATGATATAACCCATGGCTTGAATAAGGTGATATTGCCGGAAATGATTTTTTTCTCAGAGAAGATGGCGAACGAACGGACACCAACATTGGGACTTTGGAAGTAAGAAAAATCACGGCAATATAAATTCTGGCATCCGCTATTCATTTCTAGTACTAATGCGGTGGCATACATGCATTCAGTGTCAGACACACAATGTACACACATGGATTAACCGAATGAAGACTGCTGAGCCGATCCGGAGATTCCGGACAGCCCGACATGTTCGTGTATGTCCGGTCCGCCTACCGGAAACCACGTTGATGAGTTACCAGACTCAGTCAATGGAAGCCCATGGAGTCTGCGTAGAGACTATGATGTCCCTTGTCCCTGTCATAGCACGTATTTTGTCACTGTCACTTCGTCCTGTCCCCATCGGCTAATGCACCCGCCCGTGACGACTGTCTGGGTCCCGGGCCCGGGGTTGCCATGGAGGCCACGCCCTGTTCTAGTAGCCCTAGCCGAGTTCAAGGTTACCATCTTTCGTCTTTTTTTCTTTTAACTTCACCCAAAAACATGTTTCAAGTTTCCGACACTCCAGGGTTACCTATTGCCATTCAACACAAACCGTGAAATCGTCTAACAAACTTTTCGGTTCTATTCCTATCGACGCAACCGAAATTGACGTCTGCTTACACTTACAGTACAATACAAGGCACTTTGAGTCAGGAATCGACAAAAATCATTGATACCATGGCAATGACATGATTTTACTATTTTCCATAATCATAGTCATACGATCACTTTCTCAGTTCGATCATCAGTGTCTAACTTCCCGGACAGGTGGGCGGGTTGAAGTCTCCGAAGACGTTGAGTTCGTACAGCGTGGCCAGGGTGATGAAGAGAGCGTACAGACAGCCGCAGATCACGCCCAGCTTCCTGTCCAGCCGCCAGCGGTTCAGCCACATGGTGAACAGCAGGACCAGCACGGTGGACAGCAGCGTGACAGCTGAGTACACCAGACCGCCGCTTTGGATGGACACCACGCTGTTGGGGAGGAACGATGGAGCATTTGTTAGTTAGTTAGTATTTACGTTTTGCAGAAGTCAATGGTAGCGAAAACGCTTCATGATACAAAAGCACACAGTAGGAAAATAGCTCGCCCGACCTGCGAGCTCTTAATGTCATTTTTTCGGCAGCATTTCGACCTGTGTCCTCTCGCTTACTGGGCGATTTTTAGGATCGGCTAATGTTCGCAGGTCACCTAGTACAAAGTGACAGTAGATTTTCAGGTGAAACATATGCTCGTATATTTTGTGATTTTGAAATTCGGCGATCACCAAATTCGCCCAAAGGTCGTCAGTGACAGTGTGACGACGAATTCAGAAGGCAGCCCCTGAATTGTGACAGCTAGATCTATATCAATCACACTGTCCGGCACAAGTAACATATTGATACTCTACAGAGAGCGATATTGATATCGTCATAAATATCTGTCAGCCGCTCACTGAACCGGCTGGATCTCTGACCCCGCGCCGCGACAGCGCCTTTATGTTATCGATCCGTTTGAAGCCTAACTAATAACACTAATGCATCCAGACAGCGTAGTCCAGCTATACGTCACCCCAGCGCAATAATCAGGGTACGCATCGGGGACTTGTATTTCTCCGCACGGAGGTTACTGTCTCTTCACTGACCCAAAAAGGTCGTATAACACAGATTCAGGGGACTTTACGGGCCACCGCCCATTCTGCAGATCCGATATACAGCTGGCACCGGCTTCCTGACGAAGTGCATGTAGTTTGTTAGGGTAAAATGAAAAAGAGATTGATCTGTATCTAGTGGGGATTTGGCACTCTCCCATCGCTGCAGTACAGAATATCTCACAGGGCATTCGTGATTAAAATCGCACCGCAAATTTAGGGAGTAACCGGATAATTTGAAAGTCTGTCCCTGTGGAAAAGCTACGTTGTCTCTGAAAAACACTGGCCATCTCTGCGGAATAATCTACATGCTCGTAATTTGAAGCTGGAAAGGAAACTGCTGTGACAATTCTACTGACTTGAAAATGATACTTTAAAATCCAACCACTTGTTCCTTGAGCAAAAACCAACCCACAGGAAGAAAATCATCAAATCAATTCATATTTTCCGTTACAAGCATTCTGTGAGAAAAACAGCAAATCAACCCGAAAACGTTGTTTTAAAAAACTCTTGGCAGGGATAACCATGGCCTAGGTTTGAGCAGAGGTCGAAGTCAGACACAGAAAAAACCTTGATTAACCTTGGGAACGAATTTGTTTTGTGTCACTTGTTCTAGATTTAGTTATCTAATCCTTCCGCGGGTAAACAGAACGAGACTTGCGGAAGTTTACGTTTGACCAAGGAGGTTTTATATAGATATATAAAACCTCCTTGGTTTGACTTGCTGCACTTCACCTGTTTGTCTGAACGACCGCCGTTCTGACGAACCACGGCACGCCCAGGCCCACCAGGATGTCAAACACGTTACTGCCGACTGCGTTCGACACCGCCATGTCTCCCTCTCCTGCAAAATATGTCAGATGCACAGATGTTGCCAGGGGTACAGTTGAAATAACCGATAGAATATGAAAATAACATCATAGAAGTTATTTATTATATAGGGGTATAGGTTTTGGCTGCTAGTCGTTCATCATTAATAAAAGAGCAACTGTAGAGTTTGTCAGAGTTTACAAAAAAATGCATACGCAGACAAGTCATGACTACATCTTAAACTTAGAAATATAGTCGAAACCCAAGAAATGGCCGATCTATGTGAATCAAGTGTTCTACGCACCTTCCTTTGACACCAGGACACTAGACATGGCGTCAGGCACGCTCGTTCCTATGGCGATTAACGTCAGACCCATCACTGTGTCCGGGACGCCGACTGTGAAACCTGCAGAAGGAATTATAGATGAAGTGTACACAGTCGTGGAAATGTAGGTATGTTCTAGCATGTTAATTTCACTGCATTTTAGTGCCACGGTATTTTATATACTGATGGTTGGTCCTTAAGTTATAGTCAACTGATACATCGATGAACTTCAGTAACTGTTATCTAGCGATAAGTCAACTGCTTGGTCTGTTCTCTTACTTAGTTTATCCTGACACTTAATTCGCCTTCAAAGGTTTTTTCTTCTTCCAAGGACCTTCCCTGTTAAAGAATATATGACCATATTCAAGAGGGATTCGAAACCAAAGTTTGAAGTTCTGTTCTTTGATTAGACTCCTAACTAGATAATTCAGGTTTTATAAACGAGTCATTGGTACTAGAAGAACCTACCAATGACAGTGACCATCCAGACCAGGATGTATGTGAAGGCTCCTATCCAGGCGACTGACATGATGAAGCTGACAGGATACCATCTTTTCCACCTGTCCCGGCGGCAGTCAGGCACGGTCCCCGCTAGCAGCACGGTTAGAGGCAGCCCGAAAACCCATAATACTCTCCTCCAGAGCCCGGACGGTACTGAGAACGGAGAGTCCGGTTCATCGGCTACCTGGACAGTTTCATCCGAATGGGTTGTGACTGCGCCATCTGGCGGCGTCTCCAGGAACCGCCCTTCTGTGGCATTGTCTGGAACAATCAAATGTACTACAATGAAGAAGAAAATGTACCAAAACCACAATGTGTATCGTCATTTACAGCGCCGCCTAGATTGTGCCACCTCAGGACAACATGCTCATGCATGTATGTACATGGACGTTCTAGGAATGATTCCTGCTGTGCCTAGCCAACGTGCAACTACCATTAAACGCACTGACAGTGCAAACTAAAACAGAGATCATGCTAATAATAGGGTCACATGTCCAAACCGGGGCCCTGTCGGGCTGTTTGCGGGAAATTTTCGCGTGCACAAACTGCCCGGCCGGGCCCCGGTTTGGAAATGTGACCCTAGCATAACACGGGGGATCCGTGCGTACCAGAGAGTGTCTTACGTTCCTGTTGAGTTTGTCCTTTGGCGGAGAACTTTGATAGACGGTCGTTCAGGATGTCAGAGGACCAGATTTCGTCATCTGTCGCTGCATCTCCTTCTCCTGAAGCCTTTTCTAACGCAAAACCTTCCAAAAGCCAGAGGAATATTGCACAGGAAAAGACAGTTAGATAGTCAGGTGGTTGCTAGGGCCGGACATGCTGGCCTTACAAGTTCTTTGGGACCCTGTCATTGCTCCGAGAATTATAGCTACAAGACATGTGATCACATAGCCTCTAACAGGCTCCGCGAGATGGCTGGGAAAATAGTAGGAATCGGCAAATAAACCGGGAGTTAGCTACGGAGAGAGGGTCCAATCTGGACCCTCTCTCCGTAGCTAACTCTCTCCGTAGCTAACTCCCTTTATTTGCCGATTTCTACTATTTTCCCAGCCATCTCGCGGAGCCTGGTAGAGGCTAGTGATCACAAATGTATGCGCTACTTTGAATTCGTCGGAAGTATCACAAAATTTGCTTTTTTCCTCTGACGTTTGACGAGAATGTTGGAATTCAACGTTAACCTGGGTACCGTCCTCCTTTGTTACCGCTGCCGGGCTCAATCGTTTCGCTTTGTCGCGCCGTCGAAAAGATTGAGCCAGCCGTAAAACGGAGGATTGTACCCAGGCTTTTCAGCGCTCTTTGTGCAAATAGATTTTTTTTTTTTTTTTAAATTTTGCACACTTAAGGTCATCGCCTAGCTTAAGCCCAAAGGCCACCAGAGGTAAAACGTTACCTACGAAATAGAATCGTCGGAAGAAACATACTTGAATGAGCGAGAAGACGATGAGAACGTACTTATAAGAGTTTGAGAGTCTCAACAATCGCAGAAAGTAGAAGATCTACTTCATGTGTATCTTGATAGACTATTTAAACCGTTACCTGTTGTTATCAGCGGAGTTTTCTCGTATTGCCCCGATTGCTGGTTTTGGAGGTCAACATTTGCTGCAGGGAACCGTCGGACGAATCCTGAGCTCAGTCGGCGGTTGAAGTACATCAGCAGCACGTACAGAAAGTACAGACACACCAGGATACACGCCTCGTACCTGTAAGTACACAATTATGAAACACGTTGGATATTATGCTGTCTAAAGCCCCCCTCTCACTGGACCCGCGGCACGCTGACGGCGTCGCTGCGGCCGATCGAATTGACAAAGCATGCAACGAATTTCATCTACAAAAATGAATCTTTTTAAGCTTCATGTGTTTTGTTATCTTTTTGGCCATAGTTGTACGTTTTGAATGATATTCCCACTAAAGTCAAGGGTAACACAGATCCGGTTTACGACAAAAAAGCGTGCCGCGGGTCCAGTGAGAGGAGGGCTTAACCAACATATTAGCGCATTTATGGAGGCCTAAGGCTAATGGCAGGACGATCCTGTCAGCAGTACAAAAATTTGCACGATCCTGTCAGCAGTGCAAAAAATTCTACTGCTGACAGGATCATCCTTTTTTTCGATGCATTTTTGCAACCAGTCAGAAGCTAGCATATGTAATTGCTACGGTAACAGCAGGTAAAAGGTGTTTCACGATGTCGGCCATCATCACAGCGTATCTAAGGACCTACCAGGTGATAACAGCGCGATCCGATCGGATCCGGCGAACGCATGATTTCATAATTTCAGCTAGGCTTAACCTATTTATAGGGCATATTTCGGATCGTGATTATAGTCATGTTTTATCTCAAATGTCATCGATGCTAGGTGCCAAATTTCTGACATGCTCCAGTACTGATACTCCCATCCGAGCTAGCCCTCTATCAATTGAGCTGAACTACTAATTAACGTACAACGTACAAGTAACAGCCATTTCGTTATCACAACTGACTCTTTTTTATGCTGAAATTTTTGAATCCGTCGAATCGACAGCTTGAGAAACGCACTTTTAATAGAAGGAATCCACCCCCCTCCCACTGGATCCTAATGCCAATTGTTCAATAAATCCCATGACTTTATCAGACAGGTGTGATTGTGCTCTATCATTACGAGTCATTTCTAGTTTACTGCTGTACATATATCCGGTACGTTCCTCCATGTTCCTCGCTGAGTCATTTTGCGCGGGCAATCTTTTTGCGAGCTCTGATTGGCTTAAACTTTTTCCTGTCACAGGCAAACATATTCTTGCACTGCTGACAGGAAAGCGGAAAAATCTGCACTGCTGTCAGGATGATCCTGTCAGCAGTAGAAATTTTTGCACTGCAGACAGGATGATCCTGTCAGCAGTAGAAATTTTTGCACTGCAGACAGGATGATCCTGACAGCAGTGCAGATTTTTCCGCTGCTGACAGGATCATCCTGTCTGCAGTGCAAAAATTTCTACTGCTGACAGGATCATCCTGACAGTAGCCACAACCTTTCTGCGAGCTTGTTCGCTTAGAACCGTACCAGACGTGCTAGTCCGTTGAGAATATTCTTTGACGACGGAGTTCCTTTAACCACTACTACTGCTGATTCTAACTTGTTTTTGAATAACAGTCAGCAGCAGCACTGGTAGTAGTAAAAAGAACCTTAAAAGATTTTATGGCAATAATGACGAAATAGTCGTAGATCACTTTTAAGTTCAGACAGTCATTCGCTTAGAACCGTACCACACATACTAGTCAGTTATGAATGTTCTTTGACGACGGAGTTCCTTTCACAACTACTACTGCAACCACTACTTATTCTTGAATAACAGTCAGCAGCAGCACTGGTAGTGGTGAAAAGAACCTTAAAAGATTTGATGGCAATAATGACGAAATTATATCTATTGTGGCAAAAGTAGTCGTAGATCACTTTTAAGTTCAGGCAGCTATTGGAAAATATACAAATCATGTGTGTGGTGAGAAGGCAATATAACTGTTATAGAGTGTTTTTACAAGATTTCCAACATGTTTCTAATATCACCCGAGGTACCAGCCCGACCGCGGGTAGAATCGCCCGCATGCCGGAGAGCGATCCGACCCGCGGGACGGCCGAGGGTGATGCGGAATAATACACCGTGTTGTATTCTATTTATATCATACCCACCCAAGAAAACAAATATTTCAATGCACCAGAAGTGAAGAAAAGTCTGGTATTCAAATTTTCGACAGCGGCGCACTCGGCGCACTCGAAATGCATTCTAAGTATTCTATGGAAGCCCGTGTGATACAAGTAGAACCCCATAGAATGTACCAACCAGTGGACCTGTTCGTCGTACATAACGATGACGAGCGCCGCCACACTGATGAGGTAGACACTGCAGTCCCGCAGCAGGGGCCACAGCGTTAGGGTGATAGCCTGTCAAGGACATGTCGACAAGGAAGGTTTAGGAGCGGATAAATCGAAGAAGGAAAGAAGGAAACTCTGTACTTTATACATTCCTAAAAAGCATCGATTTTGCATGTCAACATATGTTAGGCCTTGCGGCAAGATTCTGCAAAGAATGGCGACTGACTGAACATCAGGCATGCATATACTACAGGTCTTACCGTCCCCACCACCAGCCCACACAGACCCACGATGAAGAGCAGGTTGAAGACGGCCGACCCGACGATAGTTCCCACTCCTATGTCGTCTCGGCTGATGAAGACGCCGAAGATGGACGTGAAGAGCTCGGGAGCCGAACTTCCGGCCGCCATGAATGTGGCACCGGCCACATCCGGCTGGAGACGCAGTGCTGGTGATTGGAAATAAGGACTATGGAACTTTGGGGTAGTTTGTAGGTTCAAATTATGATGTAGGGAAACTATTGGCTCAAGTTTAACAACAACCGATTGCCTGTATCTGTGTTGTATAGCCGGTATAACCGCCCTCAGGCGTAACACACCAGCTTGAGCGCACTCCTGGAATGATGCGGGTTGGTCAGGGACATGAACTAAGAAAAAGTTGCAACGTGTTAATATATCTGGTGATACACTTACAGAAGGGGTAGGAATTCCCGTTCTCATTGATATTCTAAACCATACAAATGGCACATTTGCCTATGACGTAAGATGTACGCACCTTCACTGATCCTTTCCAGCGCGGGTACGAAGTAGTCGTCACAAATAATGGCCAGCGCCTGGAAGATGGCAACCACCATTAGTGTAGATGTCTTTAATAATGGTTAGAAAATGCGGCCAATTTGTTTTATATAATAGAATGGCCGTACATATGAGAAAACGTTATCCATCATTGTCAAAAGATAGTGAATATACTAATATTGCGACAGTACCAAATCCCTTGTCACTTTGCCCTCTGTTCGGGTGGTAATGACGGCCCTTTTCCTCTGTCATACGCTCCTTAACGTCATGCATCCTTTATGCAATTTTACTCGAATACGCGACTGTAAGAATATATATCTTAACCCCCTACCTGGAACATGTATAACGTGGCGATGACGTGTAGAATGACGGCACCCTGACGCCGCTGCCCCTGGGTGAAGACGTCGGCAGGGAAGCGGCTGATGGCCGGGGGAGAGCAGTTCCCTCCCGCGGCACTGCCGTTACCGTTGATGACAGCATCGAATACTTGGTTTTCTGTAGCTGGCACTGAAATATTTAATGAAAATGTCATTTCTTTTCTTGCTAAATAAGTATATGCTCTGGTACTTTTGAGGTCTGATGGAAACGTTATTTGTTTTCTTGCTAAATAAGTATATGCTCTGGTACTTTTGAGGTTAAATAAAAATGTTATTTGTTTTCTTGCGAAATACGTATATGCTCTGATACTTTTAAATTGGTCCAAACGTTAACCCCCTCCATATCATGATCATGATAAGTATAAATTTACATCACTACAGAAAATACCTATCATGGACGATTGGATGTGCATGTACCCAACCTAACCCTTCACTGGACTTTTTTGGGAAAAGAGTCGGCTTTATTTACTTCATGATGAAATCACACAATTTTTCATCGGGCACTTATTAATTAAGGTTCCTCATCAATCACACACTCAATCGTTTGGTTGCCCCAGAAATGTGGCTGAAGCAAAAGAGTCGGTCTTTACATGTATTCCCAGCCTTCTGTATTCACTAAACAACATGCTAGAGAAACAGCAATGTAATTGACCAAGAACAACGGCATCAGACATTGATTTCCGAACCTGGGGTGATTGGATTCCTCCAAATGCGCCCAGAATTCCGTCTGTATGCGGATTAAGAATCCGTAACAATATTTCATACCAGATGAGGCAATCATCCAATCGATTCATCGGATTCCAATCCGAGTCATGACGTATGTAGATTGCTTGTACAGTCAATATCGGAACTTTTCTGATGTTCCGATCGCATGCATCATTACAGATCCCCACAATGTCACATCACATGAATGTCACATGAACGACAAGTCCCTTTTTTCTTAGGACTCCCCCCTAACTAACGCACTGTGAGCTTTTGATAAGCTTTTGCTTGAGAACACAATTGGATTAGGCATCTAATGACTGCATGTGACGCAGAAACGCATGTTGCATACTCATGTTTCAGCTCCTTTAGAAATCACGCGGGGTTCATGCCAGGGTGTTCACAACAACAACCTACCCCATGGTTTAGACTAAAACACTACTAAACACCGTTTCATACTGTAAAATGGCGGACTTCGATTTCTAGATGTACGCACCTGTCGCTGTGTACACGGTCCTCGCGATACTTCCTCCGTCAAATGCGTTTTGGAGAGCGACAACCACGCCCAGCACTCCCCACAGTAGGAAGAAAACCGCGGCTGTCACCTGCCATGTTGTTTTCCTCCTTTTCACTCCTCGTGCAGCTGTAAGCAGGTGCTGCCTGGTATGCTGTACAGACAGGTGGGCAGCTGTAGACTGGTGACACGTCCTGTCCATGACTGTGCAGTGAGTGGAGGGTGAATCGGAGAGGCGCGCACGGTGCTGATGTCTACAGAAAGTTATTGACATGTGCCAGGGTGGAAAAGTCAGAAAGGCCCCCAGGGGACGGTACGTTTCACTCAGTGGGTGATGATGATTAATTGAATGGGCGCGATCAAAAAGATCGTTAGCTCGTGATGGAAGAGCATGTCGCAGTCGCGTAATTCCACAAACCAGTTCACCAACTCCAACAAAGGATAAAACACATGTGATATCTTTAATACTGCAGAAATTGTTTTCTTTGTTTTCATCACTTTTGTTTTGTTTCTTTTTTAATAACCCATAAAAATCGCATCCGGACGAGAGAGCATTGACATTGACGATGATACAAATGTATTAGCTCTAAATCTTTTCTAATTAAAATATCAATGTAAATAAAAAGTATGTGTCGATGGATTTAAAACAAAATCTAGCTATTCATGGCTGTGGTTGATTGAAAAAATATCTATCATTTTAGGGCTTTCAATAAATATCTGTAATCCTTGAGGTCGCCAATAAAAGGGAGCTCGAGCTAGAGCAAATTATCTTTAACTTCTGTACTTTTAAATCTGCGGGGGCATGGGGTGAAGTAGACTGTGGATGCATAACGTATCATAAGTGGCCCGCCCCGACGTTAGGTAATAAGATTTGTCAGGTTGGTTTCGCATGACATGGGAACTTAACGCTCGAAATTCCCAGCAATATAGCGACAGAAATAATACTAGATCAACACGGATCTATAGCTTTCATTACGAATTGAACGAATGCCATTTTCGTGGCCAAACCTTGTTACAATGTATGGATGTCAATGCTCAGTCAGGATGCTATGTTAGTCGACGTGGTCCCCATCTTACATTTCTTATGAAATAGTCCGGTCGTGGCTTTTGACACAGTTTTATACATTGTGTTACTGAAATAAACCTGTGACAGCTGTCGTGACCGCACGTCTTCGGGATCTATCAATAGCCCTTCCGTGACCCGTTCATGTATTCTATTGATTAACCAGGACAACAGATCTCGCCTGAGAATGCGGGAAATCCGCACAAATATCAACGCGCTTTTTTAATTGGTTCAATACAGAGAACCGTTATTGAATTACTTTTGTATATATCTGGTGTGTGTTGCATTATTAATGTTGATGGGATAACTAGTGTGGTCTGCGCTGAACTCAAAATCGACCTCGTAGAATGATGTAGCCAGTGAAGCAACGTTGGATCAGATGGGGTGTATCAATACTGTGTATATCGTACAGCACGATTTACCGGGATCGGGAATGGTACCTCAGCGATTTGTAATATTTGCGTTATACAAATATTATTGGGCCGTGGTGCATTACCTGTGTGGTACATTACCTGTGTCGACATTGAACAACCGTTGACTACTTAACCCATACCTACAAGTCTAAACAGCTAATGTGGCTAACGTTCGTAGCCCCACGTGACAATTCAATTACGAACCTCTTCCTGATGTCTTTCTCCAATCACAGATTACAAGTTCTCTTGAGGTACCGCGAAAATAGGTCAACAACTCAGAGGTTGGTGGAGAGAAGATTGTGACAGCTTTTATCATATGCCCCGTTTTTGTCCGCAATCTCTGACAGAAAACGGGGCATATGATAAAAACTGTCACAATCTTCTCTCTACCAACCTCTGCTTGGAGAGTAAGGTCAAGCACCTTTGGTTAATCACTCGCGAAAATTGGATGATTGCAGGGGCATCCCAAATCATTCAATTATCTATTTGCTGGAGGCACAGGGGTCAAAGGCCGTGGGAAGGTCTATCTCCAATTTATGTAATGATTTTTTCGCAGTATTAGATATACTACGCCAAAAATAGTTTACTCAAGCAACAAGCAACTGGATAGAATTTTGAAACAGTCATACGTTTCAGACAGCATCCGCTGTCTTTCGTCAGTGACTGTTTGACTGTTTAAAAATTTTATCCAGTTGCTTGAGTGACTATTTTAGGCGTATCTTACTACCTGGATGTCTAACCTTCATCAATGTATTAGATATACTACTTTGTTACGTTATGGATAAAATCTCTCATTTGTCAAAATCAACTCTACTCATCCTGAAGAAAATCTCACATCTTGATACCAGTAACCGTATGTGTATGACGATAAGTACAAATACCTGCAATATACGCAAAACGCCCATACAAACCTAGCTATACGTGTCCAAAATGAATGTTCTAAACTTGTCATACATGTTTACCTGTTATCAATACACCACATACTGCCTAGCACGGAAAATAAAGCTGTAACAGCATCTGGTAATATAGCTGACTTTTAACATATTTCATACTCAAGTACACAACTTCCTCATGGAAAAGTAGCTTTAATTTAGTAGATCATGTTCACACATGAACACACGACAGCTGTCATAGATATAAGAACCTAAAAGTTATAGTGTGTAAACCTCTCACCTGACTGAGAAAACGGACGACAATTGTAGAGACCTTGCGTTCTGAGAGTCCGACAGAGTCAACTCCTTTCCAACGCGACCCACCAAACCTGAAGTATCAGTGGATAGTCTCTTACCAAATTGGTTTCAAGTAACAAATTTAACCTTGCTCTTACATAAGGGCCATATTGGCAGAATGCCTGGCAGTTTTCTAACCAGAACAGGTCAACAAACTATATTTGCAGCCAAGTATTACCTATTGAGATAAAGGACGTCCAAAATAAAGGACGATGGTCCTCAATCAACCGTTAAGCGTTTCCGGCCCTCCTTAATTTAGGGTCCCCCATGCAGCCCCGACACCCCCTTCTATATCCCCTGGGCACATTGATATATTATCGACTATTTCACAGCTGTAGCCTCTGCACGTAAAAGAACCCATCACACTTATCGAGAAGAGTAGGGGTGACCCGGTGTGCTTGGCCAAAAAACGCGAGCCGTGGCGAAGCCGCATTGCACTACTACTAGCTATTTGAAAAAGCATCATGCTTCACCTCAATTGAGGATGCCTGCTTTACCCCTTTTTTTTGTAATGAATACGGAATACTCATTACTGTTTTTATCAGTAGAAAATATTGAGAAAGACTGCATTACATCTCTTCTATCGCTGACATGATATCTCTAGTGTAGAGTCAGTCCAAGGAGTTAGTTATTACATGTAATACCGAGTTCCTATGAAATATTAAAACACCGGTACCCCAACACAATGAGGTCTTACCTCTGCATCTAAGACATACCACAATTTCTAGTCAGTAATACTCGCTGTCGCCTGTTACAGTTGACCGATGATGATGATGAGGAAGTGTCTATGCAATGACGGCACAGCGAAGTTCTGGACGTTGACACTGATACGTTCAAAGTACCATGCATTACCCAAGGAGTGCCAAACTGTATGGGTATGGAATTATCTATCTCCTTGTCACATGAGACGATCGGTGTCGTTAAGGGAGGCAGATGACACAGGATCACCATGAATAATGAATGAGGCCGTTCGCTATAGAAAGGCCCATGACATAATAGGACACTGATATGATTGTGCCGGCTTAATGAATACTGATGACTGACAAATGTGATGAAGCCACGCCCGTCACGTGACCCGGTCACAACAGGACAATAACGTCCATATATCTGCTCCTGTGCGTTTGGCATCTTAAGAATCGAGTCATAGCTTTCTGATAACGGCTTTTACATGGACAGACCTCTAAGATATGAAATAAGATATGGAATGTGAAGAAATAGACTAGATTTTTTTCTCCGAAGTAACTTTATTCTCTAAATACATGAAATGATATAAGATACAAACATGGAAATGACATGAGTCAAAGGTTATCACTGACACCATAGGGACAGCTAACGGAATGTTAGAACTTACACCACAACGTTGAACACAATACGCGCTCCTTTCGACATTAAGTTGAATTGCACGTTTCACATTTTAGTTACTGATATCAGAACTTCATATCAGAATGCTTCCTAAGTAAATCAAGCCCTCTTGAGAACTGACAGACGCAGACATTAAATGCTAATATCTGGACATTTCAAATATAACTTAATACCCGAAAAATTTGAATCCGTAGAATAGTTACAGCCTTCTCTGTAGAATTGAGAAATGGTCCAATTTTGAGGCTGACATGAGGTATTGATCACAATTATCTGGATATTGGACGATACTCCTATTTTGACTTTGCCGTCCAATTATACCCGGTTCACTCGTGACTGGTACTTCGTTTTTGTTTCTTTTCAATTCAGCACGAGATTCTTACGATAGTTGGAGGTTTGTCTCGTCAGCAGAAGCAGAGTTGACAGTTCGTATATAATGGCAGTTTCCAAAGGGCAAAAGCAGTGGCCACCAGGATACTGCTTTTGCCCTTGACACTGTCATCACCATAGGTAACTCTGGTTGAAGATTATGACCGATGACCCTTATCGGATAAAAGTTTGACTTGGCACGGCGGGATAACAGTAGTTTTCGGTGATAGCCGTTCACGCCCTGACTAGACAAGGCAGGTTGAAATTCCGAAGACGTTGAGTTCGTACAGCGTGGCCAGGGTGATGAAGAGAGCGTATAGACAGCCGCAGATCACGCCCAGCTTCCTGTCCAGCCGCCAGCGGTTCAGCCACATGGTGAACAGCAGGACCAGCACGGTGGACAGCAGCGTGACAGCTGAGTACACCAGACCGCCGCTTTGGATGGACACCACGCTGTCGGGGAGAGACATGGAGATTTACTTTACAAAGCTCAACTTGTAGCCTACTTCGCAGACTTCTGGAGCGGTGGCGTTTATTTTTCGCGATTTTCAACATGTGGTAAGGTTCTCTATGCCGGGAAAGGTACACGGCGCTCGAGAAGTTTGCGAAGGACGCTAGCTGAAGTGAAGGGGTTTACATACTATTCTACGTTTGTATGGCACAGGAATAGGTATTGAATTGTGGCAAATGATCGGATAGGTTTAGCCTAACTGACCGTTGCGACTTCCCCCGTGTACATGAATGTTCAAGACATTTCAACGTTTGATATCAGCCTATCAGGACCCAAGAGACGAGTGCTTGTTTACTGTCATCTACGCCAGTCCGTAGTTACACTTCACTTGATGTCATATTGTAAAGGCAGAAAACCGCACTTTACTTTGTACACTTTACCTGTTTGTTTCGATAACAACCGTCTTGAAGAACCACGGCACGCCAAGGCCGACTAGGATGTCAAACACGTTACTGCCGACTGCGTTCGACACAGCCATGTCTCCCTCTCCTGCAAAATATGTCAGATGTAACATGTTGAAACATGTCTCCCTTTCCTACTGTCGGGTTCAAGGAGAAAGGACCTTTTTTATAGGAACTGTTATTTACGGCATGGTTGCATTCGTCGTAGGTCGTCGATTTTGATGTCTTAGTATTGTAAAGCATCATTCGTGGTGTTGGGAAAATGACAGCGCTGATACGGAATGCGGTTGTATTGTAAACAAACTAGACTGTGACAGAAACAACCGCCAACAAGGGTCTCTTAAAGTGTTTTTCGTAACAAGATAGACAGCTGAATGTTGTACGACGCATTCACGACTATCCCAAGGATGTCATCAGTTTTCCATCGTACGACGATCGCACGGCAAATGCGACCGCGGCTAAAGTTGGTTACATTTTGCAATCATAAGTCTCAAAATCATCAGCGTTTTACAAATGGCTGGTACAAATTAGCAACCCATACACTCTTAGCTCATGAACTGTGCGTTGTTCTCATCCAAAGAAAAACCGAGGTTGCCGTACCTTCCTTTGACACCAGGACACTAGACATGGCGTCAGGCACGCTCGTTCCTATGGCGATTAACGTCAGGCCCATCACTGTGTCCGGGACGCCGACAGTGAAACCTGCAGGTGGAATCAGACAGGTTGGCACGTCAACTATTATGTAATAGTTCTTTATGCTATTTCTTATGATCAATGTTCCCAACGACTCCTCTGTATGACATAAATTAACATTGTTATGGTTATGGCTAATCTAAAATCATACCTGTAGCAAGTCAACCTACCGATGACGGTGACCATCCAGACCAGGATGTATGTGAAGACTCCTATCCAGGCGACTGACATGATGAAGCTGACAGGATACCATCCTTTCCACCTGTCCCGGCGGCAGTCAGGCACGGTCCCCGCTAGGAGCACGGTTAGAGGCAGCCCGACAACCCATAATACTCTCCTCCAGAGCCCGGACGGTACTGAGAACGGAGACTCCGGCTCATCACTGACAGTTTCTTTCGACTGGGTCGTGACAGCGTCATCAGAAGGCGTCTCCAATGTCTTTCCTTCAGTGCCTTTTTCTGCAACTGTGAAAGAAGAATAAGATTCTCTGATTTAACCCTTCTAGTGTGATCTCCAAGCAGATGTTGGGGGAGATCAGTTTGATCGGCAGATTAGTTTGCGTACTGCTCCTGGTACGTGGAGGGAAATAGTTTAAATTCATACCCAGACTAATCTCGAAAACAGATGTTGGGGGACGTTAAATCGTTACGTTTTCCTAGCTGCCCGTTTCTGTGTCAAACTGCCTCTCCAGTGTCTTCGTCATCCTTGGAGGGGACAGTTTGACACAAAAAAGAACAGCTAGGAAAACGTGTTTACCTCCCCCAACATCTGTTTGAAGATTATTCTGGAGTTCGCTCCGCGTACCTAGAGCAGCATGCAAAATGACCACGGCACAAAGGGCCTCTTCTGTGCTGATGTAAACCCCACTTACAGCACCATTAGGTTTCTACCAAATTATCTGTACCTGATGTTATGAGGACAGTTTCCTCGTTGTGCTCCTTGTTCTCCGATCCAGCAGGACTTGGGAAGCAGCGGGTGAACCCTTCGCTCAGCTGGGGGTTGAAATACATCAGTACTACGTACAGACAGTACAGGGCCACTAGTATGACGGCTTCGTACCTGCAAATGGACACAACATTAGAATAACCCGTTTCATATGTTTTTATGAACATGCATTTTTTTATTGTAAACTTTTTGGGGGCTCAAAAACCTCCCGTCATTTTGAAGTCAGGTAGTCTCCGACGCCCAATATTGCCGTTCCAAAGATTATAGCAAGGGGTTTAGAATGGTAATGCTAATACAAATGTGGAAACGTCACCTACGACGGTGGTCGCCATAGTGGCAGCGCTAATTGTAGATTACGCTCTATGTGTACCGGCGTATGGGATTCTTTCTGATGGGTTTCACAAATGGTCAAGTTCATCAACAAGTAGATCTTATATTGCTGGACACCGCTACGCCGCAAATGCATAATCAAGGAGGTTTTATGAAGACCTCATTGGTATGAAGGATTCAAAGAATACTGCACCCACCAGTGGACCTTTCCGTCGTACAAAGAGATGGCGAGCGCCGCCACACTGATGAGGTAAAAACTGCAGTCCCGCAGCAGGGGCCACAGTGTTAAGGTGATGGCCTGTTTGGAGAAATATCAAGGCAGTGAAGTACCATCTGTCATGATTTAAGATGCTGCTACTGGGAGTATAGATGTATGAGGTTAAAAATCCATGTATAATAAATTGTAGGCAAAGCTGGCAACTTTATCGGCGAGTAAAATTCCTAGCGCGCTAGCGTCAAGACTCATCATGTCTAGGCCTTACCGTTTTCACCACCAGCCCGCACAGACCCACGATGAAGAGCAGATTGAAGACGGCCGACCCGACGATGGTTCCCACTCCGATGTCGTCTCGGCTGATGAAGACGCCGAAGATGGACGTGAAGAGCTCGGGAGCCGAACTTCCGGCCGCCATGAACGTGGCACCGGCCACATCCGGCTGGAGATGAAGCCCTGAGAGGCAAAAATTTACATAATTCAAGACTCAGAATAAAATCTTGAAGACAACAGACGGATGATATCGCATATACATGTATCTATACATAACACATCGGAGACGTAGTGCAACTACGGTTGTGCTGAGAAAATCCATGAAGTGTTGCACGTTGCATAAACATGAAATCAGGAAATACAAAACTTTATTTGGTACTTTGAAAGACGAACGCACCTTCACTGATCTTCTCCAACGAAGGTACGAAGTAGTCGTCACAAATGATAGCTAGCGCCTGAAAAAGGGAAATTAGAAATACGAATATCGTCAAACATTCCCAGTAAACATAAAATCGAGGATGCAAATTTGAGCCCAAAGTTTGTTTATTAATTAACTAATTAAGAATTCAAATTGGCCTGCTGACCGCTTTTCATTGAGGTCATGGGGGAAGAGATAAGGGTCAGATAAAATATATAACAGATTTGACACAAGTAGTATCGCTGTCCAGAGATAACATATGGGAAAACAGAATGATACAACATTGAACTCACCAGGAACATGTATAACGTGGCGATGACGTGTAGAATGACGGCACCGTGACGCCGCTGCTCCTGGGTGAAGACGTCGGTAGGGAAGCGGTTGATGGCTGGCGGAGAACAGTTCCCTCGGGGGCTGTTGGGGGCATCTGGTATTTTGAAATGACAAAATCAGTCATTTGAAGCAATTCTCATATTACAACTTTTTTGTGGGCTCTTATGCTTTGGGTCCTGGATAGAATGGGCTTCTAGTTTGGGATAAATGGGGAGGGTTCAAAATGATAAAAGGCTCAGGAGGAAATACACGTGTCTTACGAAAACTCGATTTCAAACAGACAACTCATTCTGAGTGCCTTATCAATATACGTGCCCCGTGTAGTAGAGCATTGGCCACAGAGCTCGGTATTGTAAAGTGCAGACTTAGGATCAAAATCTACCCACCTGTCTCCGCGTATGCCGTTCTAGTGACGTCTTCTTCATCGAACAGCTTCTGTAGTGACACGATCACAGCGAGTGTTCCCCACAACACAAGAAAAATGGCAGCTGCCACCTGCCATCTTGTTTTTCTCCTTGCTGTGCTCCTGTGAGAGGCTGTACGCAGGTACATTCCGATCTGCTGTAGCCTGGAGATACAGGAAGCTATCTGTAAGTCAGTGGCTAACTAGTACTTGTATCTATGGCTGTACAGGGAGAGAGTTGAGAAGGAAGTATGAAGATCCTGACACTTGTCGACAGGACAGAAGTAAGGGACCAGGCGAGACCGCGCATGAGAAGTGATTGTGTACTGGGTCAGCCAGAGCCTTGTTAAACCGGTCGAATAGGTGACATGCCAATAAGAACCTATTCTGAAGACGCAGACTACTGGTTCGGTTATTGAAGGGTTCAAAATGAGTAATTTTTAGTATTCATGATTTACCAAGTTTGTGTTGGATTGAAATTTTCCTGAGACAATTTGAGCGGCTGGTTGAAAACGAGGCACGTCCCTAGGTAGCTGCAGTACCTAAGAAAGTCCACAGGAGATCCAAAATGTACCGATTTCTTTTGTAGGTCAAGACCTAACCGCATACAAAATACAGTATCACAAAAATACATCCATAGCTTCTTGAATCATATTGTTCAACCAGAAAACCACAAGCAAGACCATGCTACTTAACACTAACCTTCTTGGCAAATGTATCAACTTCCTGCGTAACTTGGCAAATCACGTTCACAATCACAGCGACCGGAGATCGTCAAAGATCTATAAGATTTGTACTGTAGATATATTTCCACCTGGGTGACAAAATGGACGGCGATGTTAGAGACCTTGCAGTGCTGATCCGTCCCGCGGCCATGTCTGCCTGAAATGACGCCTAACCAGTCTAACCGCTTATCCTATTGGCAAACTACTGAAATATCAATCCGAACATTTAACCTCTGACATAGGAGTGGTAATGGTAATAGATAAACATCACAGCCTGCTCATGCGTGAGGCCCTGAAGTAAGGAAAGGAAAGTGATCTCGATCCAGTTTAGCTCACTGAAGAGCTATTCATCCACTGGCCGTGACAGAAAAGACAGACACTATGTACAGTATTACAGGTTCACTGTGTAACGTACGTGATGTTCAGTGGGTTGTTATAGGCATAATTAGTGTAATTAGTAGCTAGACCTTATGGAGGAGGAGCTTACATAGGTAAGCCGGGATTGGGTGGTGAGAGCACTCAATCAGATAGTTACCCATTGTTACCAAAGTTGAGCATGGAAGATGTATTTGTCTAAGAAGTTAGTCGGAGTTGCGGTCCTAGGACCAAGGTATGTTCACCTCTTTGTTAGCTCTTGCGTGATAGATTGTATCCGTAACCGTTTAGTCCATATAGACCCTGTGTTGTAACCCTAGACCCGTTATACCTACTAGCATCTATCTATGTACATTGTATGCTCAACCTGTTATCCTAGACCTGTATATGTTAGTATTGAGTATTGTATGGATCAATAAATGCACGACTCACAGATATAGCAATCGGACTGGTTTGGCTCTGAGTTCATATATCGCTAAGATAGAAGCTAAGATACCAAACACCCTCAAACCCTATTCGTTACAACTGTACCAGGGAAATTTTCCTAGCTCTTTTCGACAAGTACAATGAACAGTGGATCACGGCTTAATGTCCTGTCCTAAGCATAGCGACCCTCTCTGGGTGCATGTCTGGTGAGCGACACAGCCGGAATCGAACTCACGGCTTCTAGTTCCAGAGGCTTGACCGCTAACCACTGGACTACGCACGATACGTGTGGCCAATGTCATGTGATCGTCTATGGTTCAATTTTTTTCTATTTGCCAGCAAGTTGTATTTTTCTTGACTTCTAAGTGACGTTTTATACATTAAAGTGGTTTTGAAAATGAGGCTAGCGAGTCGGTTGAATAAGTTATAAAGTCTGTATAGCCATGTTTGGATAGGACGGCAAACACGGGACACTGATGGCGTTTTCATCACTAACAGTTTGTCAAAACTTTCGTGTTTTGCGTCAACATGAACGCGAATTCCTCTCGTTGGACTTTGCAAACTTCATTTTAAACATGCCATACCCACTGGAGAACACTTAAACTGTGGGCAATGTGGTTTTCTGAAGATCTGTAATGTTTCAAGTAGTTGTGCTAATTTTTGAAACAACACTCCTTCAGACTTGTAAATTATGTATGCATGGTGTCACGTACCAACGGGTAAATCGCACACTGATTTACACATTAACAGACCGACCTACTGCCTTACCAACATGACGTACTTGCTGAACCAAACCCGTCACGTGATCACCACTACCATGGAGACGAACGACAGACGAACATTACTCTTACTAAGTGTAATAAAAGTAGCTGCCGGGCAGTACTCCGATGAATTGATCTATTTTGTTGGGGACACAGATCTGGGCTGTTACATTGTCCTTGTCGTCCGAGCGCATGGCAGTCCATTGTTTTCAGTCTCACTCTAACACCTGAAGTGGGACGGACGGATTTCTTCTTCGCTATTTGACGTTATCCAAAGTAAACAAGCGTTTAAGAAGGGTTGTCAAGCAGGTCACCCGAAGCACGGGCTTTGTTTTGTTAGTTTGGCGGGGGGTGCATTGTTAACACGGAGAGACCACAAAACGGTAAGCTTGTCACAACATTCAGCAAACTTTTACTCTTGTTTGATACTGACAGTAGCTTGCCATGTGACAGGGTACGAGTAGAGTGTGTTCTGTACCACCGTTTGAGTCTTGGTGCCACAGTCTAGGCGATTTTACCATACATTCACCGCGTCTTGTCAGCATAACATGTTTGACACCTCCTGGCGGGATTTCAGCATGTAGAACATATAGGCTGAATGAAGATTAGTGCCGACAAACGAGCGGAGGATTGTGGTACAATGAGGATATGTCATGATAGAGAAAAGGGGCTACTGCAATTTTATGGGAGACTTCGGGATGTATACAAACGTCCAAAACGTTTAGAAATTATGTTTTTGAGTTTTCATTTGGAACCCTTAGCTAGGTGGGTATTATCTACATGTATGTGCAACTTTGGTACAACTACTAGCTACGTTAGTCTGTGACAATTGTATCCATGATTGATAACACTTCTCGGTCCTGTATCATCAAACACAACAATAAGTGAAAAAATTCGAAGGTGCTCTGTTTGACAACCGTTGTGAAATTTACTTTCGTTGCAAAGTATGCATGTACATACTGTATGTATGATTTTCTAACTTAATTGTTTAACAGCACGTTGTTCTGGCTAAATGTTGGTCGTTGCCACTACAAATGTCCTTGTCGAGGACGAGTAGCAAGAAAGTGCTCCCTTATGTAAGTCTTTTAGTCCAGAGTTTGTCTTTGACATTGTGTGTTGAAGTGTGGGAGAGCCTGATGTGTAACGATACACCATGTAAGTCCGTTAACGACAATCAGTGATACGTCTGGCGATGAATGGACAGAATGTTGGGTTGGTTTTCTGTTCACAGTCTACACTGGCGTAGTCAAGCAAGTGCCAAGTAAACGTTGTCACAACCGCCATCAAATGAAAAGGATCTATATAACAAGAGAGAGCTCCACCCCACTGAAATGTTAAACGCTTTTAATTCCTGAGTCGTGAAACTGGAACGACTTGCGACAAGCCCAAAGCTTCAACCAAACGTTCTGGTTGCTGTCCTAGAACCGTCAGCGTTCAAATCATGGCACATTTAGTAGTTATGTTTAATAGATCATGTTTGATACAAGAGATTAGAACTTATTTGATTAGTTTCAGATGATGAGGCTTTGAGACAAAAGTTGAGATGGGAATTTGGTGAAGTTTGCACAGTGAAGACATTTCGGATCAGCGATATATCCTGGTGCTGTGGCCACGATTTCGTCTTATTGAGAAATGATTATTTGATAATATGCCAGCTCTACTCTTTGTGACTATGTATAACTTAGGTAATGAGCTTCGGTCAACAAACAGGTAAGGACGCATGTGACGTCACGTGTAGAGACATTTGACGTCAGGACGTCGTGTCACACCTCCCACGAACAGGACAAGCGTCAGAACAATACAAGAATATAACCTGTCGCTGCACCCCTATCAGTCACTCCTCTTTAATTAGGTCAATAATTACTGCACACAGCAAGAAACACAAACAGTCTGCAGAGGCAGGTGAGTTACTGAAACATAGAACAAGAGGCTTCACCCGAAAACTTCCCAGTTGAATCTGTATTGACTCCAAGTCAATCGCTCTTGTCCAAATAAAACTCGTTGTGACTGTTAGTTTACCATTTCAGATAAGAGGAAGAAACATTGGCGCCGTACGTGACTTCACATCGCCGCCACTTGGCGAAGTTGTTGACTCGGGCCCTACAGTTCAGTGGCTCTGAATGGTGGTATCCGATTAGGCGTTTTACGCGGGAAGAAGGCGTGTGTAGACTGACAACATAACCCTGTGGAACGTTAGTAAATAATCCCGGCACCGCTCCCTGACGACACAATACACGCGGGGACTGGAGGCGGTGTTGCTCCGGTGCGAGGTCTCTCTACAAGTCATCGTGCGGTACCACCAACATGAGCGGGCGAGGAAGCGGACCGGGAGGGGCAAGCCTGCTGACGTGAGTTACACACTTTAACGGCGTGGTCACATTTGTCGTAGGCCGTTGTACGATTCTGATGTCGTAGGTTTTTCAAACAGATTGTGAAAGAACCAACCGTCGACAAGGATCTAAGGCAGCCACTACGATAAAGACAGCTGAAATTTGTACCACACATGCATCATTATCACAAGGATGCCCTTGGCCTGCGATCGTACGACGACCATACGACAAATGTGACCAGACCCTTATTTCATTACTCCACTAGCGTGTGTTGTTCTCTCACAGTTAACAGGTGTGTGGCATGTACCTACTTGCCACATACCACGCTTCAGAAGATGGAAGTCGTACAGAACCTATGTACTGTTAGTGTAAGTGTTCTTCCGTTTTCGGCCTTACAGCTTGTTCGATGTCCAATAATATCATCGGTGAAATAGAAACTTTTTGGTCCTTTTCTATTAGAACAACCTGTTCTCATCAACCTGTTCTAATGTTCAGACTTGTTACCAGTTTCACTGACAGCAGACAAATAGACACCTGTCACTGACCTTGTTTCACTGACACATTACTTCACTACCCCTACTAATGTTTCTGATTACTTTGAAATAAATATGGGGATTTGTTTGAAAGAAAAAGTTGGGGCATTGAAATAAATTAATGGAGCTTTAAGTTGTATTCTGAAGAAAGATATTCTATATCAAAGTCACAGATAGAGTCGGTCAATGCAGATGTCTTGATACCAATATTTGGCGGTTGTTAAGAGCCTTGGGGGGAAAACAAATAACCTCAAGATGCATCAACGACAAAGAAGCATTCGACTTGGACCCCTGCTTGCCAAACAGAAGTACAAGTACCGTTCTGAATAAATAGTTGCAAAAATATGCGCGGGTTGTTGTAATGATGACACACAAGTCTCTAAATCAGAATGTTGTATGCGTACTGTTACAAGCTTTATTGCGTGATCTGTAATCATATTGATTTTTCTTTTTTAATACAGTCATCACTTATCATTCAATTAGTGCCTTCTCTGTCTGTCTTCCCTGTGGAAAGGCTAGAGATTCTCTGTTAAGGTTCCATCCAAGGATTTGAGTGTCTCTTAGTGATGGTAAGTAAACGGTAATTTTTAACAGGCCAACAATAGATTGATTGAGGTAACAAGGCCGTCGTGGGAGGTAGCTATAGCTGACCGTTGTTAGGGATGCTTCAGGTATGAATGTCAAGGGCGTAAGGTTATCTATAGGCATATTATGTGAGAAGTTTTGCTTAGCAATACGTGAGACCTTCAGTACCTTCCGTGTAGAATTGAAGTGGGTAGTTTTTTTCTGTTGCCGTTTTGGGATGTAGTGACCTGTATTGGCATGGGCGGCTTTGTTTTGTTTAACAGGCACCTTCCTGGTAGTTAATGGAACTTCAAAGTCGTTTCTGTTAGATAGAGTTCATAGAATATGACAAAAAGCTTAAGGCGGGATTATGTTTAATCCCCAACTGCCACCCGTGTGTTGTATCCCTGGTTGCCTGTAACGTCAGTACAGTAGAGGCTCTATACGTGTTTTTGTATCAACGAAACCTTTTGTCGTCTATACCTCCGCGGAGTATAGATCTAATAGCCACGGTTATATACACGAAAGCCCGGAACTGTCGGGGGAAAGCAAGCAATAGTGGCCGATCAAAATACCACTTATATTGCACAAACAGTCGGCCTGCCCGGGGAGCACAAGGGACCAGGTGGCGGGTACCTTGAACTGTTCCCCCGAGTAAGTGTTCTGCAAACAACGACGCTACTAATCGCTTTGAGAAGTAGAGAATTCTCCAGGGTTACGGCAACAGAACGGCGATCGTTAGAATGTCGTTTAGTGTGTTGGGTAGATTTAGACAAATGGCACACCTGAAAAGAAGCCAGGTGTATGGGGCATTGTTACCTGGACAACGACAAGGGAGGGTATTTAGTACTGAACAAAGGAGATTTAGGTTTGTACCGATGCTTTATCTTGTTTGTGTTTTATTGAGAGTACAGTTACTAGCTGGTTCTGAGGCGAAGCGTTCAGAAATAAGAAATGGGTATATCGTTTGCCTTCCTAGGTCACTGCCGGAATCATACAATCACTTCTTTAGTTCTGTCGGGGGTTAAATATGTGGAAACACAATTCTTGTTAACACTCTAATGGAAGAGCTGATGAACGGCTTATCCAATTCAAGCAAGTTAAAGGGAAATAACCTCCTTGTCCAATTTTAGCTATGCCCTGGTGTGCTTGTAGTGCGGTGATTTACGTTTATCGGGGATAGCTAACGAGGATAAAGCTGTCAGAATTGCCATTCAGGTATACATTTCGTGACCGCACCGAAATGTAGGGCCAGTAGCGTAATGGATAACGCGTCTGACTTCGGATCAGAAGATTGCAGGTTCGAATCCTGTCTGGCTCGGGTTACACACTTTTCGTCGTCTATGACAACCGAGTGTATTGATGTTTCCGCAACTTTTGAATACTGAGCCATAAATAACGTTTTCTGCAGATTGACAATTTACAGTTAGACTGAAATGCGGAAAACATGCAGTATTATTTTCAGCATATCAACAGTGCTTACCTTTGTTATTGTACGCATAAAGTGGTCCCGATGTTTGGTCATAGCGCCATACAGGTGACCTAACGTGCGGTTGCATTTTCTACGTGTGTAAGATACGGTAATTATATAATGTTACGCAGCTAATGTTACTACCTGTCGGCGACAAATCCATTTGGCTTTTAGTGACTAGGCAATATAGCCCCGCAATGCCGTGTTGACAAATTCATGTATAATGTATAATGTATGAAAGAAAGTCAGCTTGATATCTCTTAGAACTCTCACTAATAATTTCAAGACAGATGGTTATTATAGGCTATCAATACCAGCCTGGCAACCAATAGGGCCAGTAGCGTAATGGATAACGCGTCTGACTTCGGATCAGAAGATTGCAGGTTCGAATCCTGTCTGGCTCGGTGGTAAAGTTTTTGTCACGCTCATGAAAAGTCTTGAAAGTTTGTCTCAAACTTCTCTCTGCATGAACATCAGAAAAAGTGAAGTCCCTTGATCTGGATTCTTCTGTTAGATACTGCTGCTTTTTTTGTTGCCATTGATGTTGGATGTTTGAATCCTTGGACGACTCACTCAACAGGTGGTCTGTGGTCGTGCAAACGTTACGTTACGCTGGGTTTACACACAGCCGAGGTCCGACTTAAGTGCGGTCTGTTTACACTCGTGGTCACGAAGTGACTTGGAATACCTAGTCGACTAGAGTCGGACTTTGACTTAGTGTGCTTGGAAAATGCGTGTTTAAACTGGGCCTTAGTGTCGGGTGACAATGAATTGATGAATTTACATGCGAGAGCAAATAACCAACTTGGTGTGTTTAGATGCTTCATGGAGGTATGAGGTTTCCGAACTCTGGTTTCCGCTGGGTTTTTTTTTAATGAATTAACGATGGAATGAGGTCAATGTCATTCATTGGTTAGGGCCCGTAGCGTAATGGATAACGCGCCTGACTTCGGATCAGAAAATTGCAGGTTCGAATCCTGTCTGGCTCGACTGAGTACTAAAATATTTTGAAGTCGTGATTTGACGATTACCCCTCCTTCCCGTGGAATTCAAAAAAAATATCAGCTTCACAGTGATAACACGTCAAATAAAACTCGATATGATTACATTTCGGACGCTGCTGGACAGTGCTTGTCATTATCCAACGTGCATCCGTAAACACCATTCTCAACCGGTTCCCCAACGTGTTAAGCTTAGGCCTAGACTTTCCCCATACAAGGTGCCATCGACTTCGCGTCGTCCCCATCCGAAAGTGTGCAGATGGTGTATAAATTACTAACCAACCGGTAAACATCCATCACCACAATCAACAAATCGTGCCCAATGGATAGAAGGTGTTTATGAAGCAAACACTAGTAAAGAATACCCCGGCTTAGGCGACCACCAACCTTAATAGATAAGCCTAAAACAAATGTAACGTCGATTGAATAGAAATTAAAGGTCAACAAATGGTGGGAAAGACAGATGACAGGATTCTTGAAATATTTATCATTGGCAGCTGGGACAAAAGTAAACACTATAAAACAGCCATCTTCTTTTTGACTGTACAATGTACAAAAGACACGAGAGTGGAAACCTGTCAAGAAAGGAGTATGTTTGGCAAAAGATTTTTTGCGTTTGCTTCTGTCAGTTAAAACAAAAGGAAGGATTTATGAAACATTATTCGATCAGGTGCCCCTATCATCGTAGCTAGCAGTCAGCTTCAAGTAAGTTAGGCCAAACATTTTATGTTTTAGTTTGTGAGAGCACATTTCCTACCAAAGAAATACGCCCTCGGCGGTAGGTTTCATTACAAAAACAGGAACCTGATACAATTGGCCGAACATCGTGGTGACTTGCTCTAAGTGTATTCCCCTAATGCCCTGACATTACTGTGAGGGTGTAGCCCTCCTTCCTGGCTCTCAACTACAACACCATTGGACCCGAGCTAAACCATACTTCCAATTCTCCAAATATCCTATTACATCACTTCCACGTTACATGCTGCAACTATGCAACATTCACATAACTACGGACGCACACCAAGACAAACAAACCGTCTTCATTGAGGTAAAAACGTACAGGAGACTGAGAATACAGAGGAAAGAACAACAATGTATATGAAATCCCTGGATCGGAGAGCGGAGCTCCCGAAAATATGCGCTGATAGATAACGAGATTACATGGACATATTACCTGGGTGCCTTATCCTGGCTTTGCTCCGGACTACATGGAGATGTCACGAATAATTCCGGAAATGGGGACAGAAAGCCAGGGGATCAACTGATAAGTACCCGTGCGACAAGAAGCAAATTAAACCTAGAATTCCGATAGAAACACCGCTTCACGGTGTGGTGTAGTATAATGTATGGGTTTATAACCCGTCCATTTCAAATTGGCCCTTGAGGGCCGTTTACATTGTTTTAACAATGTTTGCCATTCAAAGATTGCAGTCCATTCCACGAATGTGACTACCACGTAATAGCGCCCTTTGCGATATCACGTCGAACTGCAGCAGAACCAACCTGCGGTTGATCATGATGCAACAACGTTTCATTTGAACAGTTGGCATACTTGGACGCCTAAGCGAAAGCCCTAGTCAACATAATCATCCGTTTTTCATGCATGAGTAGATCTCTACTTTGACAGAGCTGTTCTTGTGATTAGGTTCTAATTAAGTTTGTTCCTGAGAAACCCCACACCCCTATGTGTGCAGGTGCTCAGCTGCAGCCACTGTAGTGTAAGTTCCTTCATTTTCAGTAGCTGACCTAATTAATTTGCCTTGGGCAGACATTTGAAACGGAAGCCTGTATTTTCCTACGACAACAGTCACTGAGTTGACTCAACACCTGTTTAGTGTCAAAGCAGATCGATGTTTGACACAGGGTTTTTAGCCCACCTTGTCTGTCTCGTCTTTCTTTTCAAAAGAAAGGACGTCAAACAAAAGAGAACTTGGCAGACAAGACAGCACAATGTGAGGCAATCCTGAAGTGACACCTGGTTGGCGCTCGGAGCCTTAATTGTCATGATTAAGCACGTCTGTTGTCACGTAAGATCACGTTCCGTTCAGGCTCACTGGGGGGTGCATATTATTCCATTTTCGTGGTTCCTGCCTCTGACCAACTGGTGTCTACAATGCCTTCTATACCCTTTGTCGCCGTTTCCATGGCTTGAAATCAGATTAGTTTGTAATAATCACGTAGCAGCCACAGATCAACCGTCAAAAGGCACTCCCATAAACGGCAAAGCGGTCGACAAAACACCGAACGCGGTGTAGACTAGACATTCCCAGCAAACTTAGCTGGCTGAAATACAAGCGGAAGTATTGTGTCGGTTTGCTGACAAAATAAGATTTCAGATAAAAATCTTCCGCCCAAGGTCTGTACGTACTGTCCGTGGCCTTAACATGGAAGGTAGGAGTGGGCTGGACGCCTTTCGCAGGTGAGCTTCTATATGTGTGCTTTTCTCTCGGACATGTTGTTTTGGAGAGTTTCTAATCGAGACGTTATTTTAAAGACAATATCAAATGTCTCGCTAGCTGTTCCACTTCACATGCGTCGTAAACGTTGCTAAAAGGCGTACGTAAACAAACCGGAGATCTCTTTATCAGCGAATAGTGTTTACAGAATATATTTCTTGTTCGTAACTGACTAACTTATACTGATCTCTTTATCTGGTTCGTTTGATTTTATTGTAGTAGTCTTTGTCTAATAACAGATATGATGTTTGTTCGGGAAATCTTTTCTTTCCGAAATATTGTTTGAGGCGTTCGTTTTGATGCCCATTTAGCCAATGATGACTTTTTTTCGCAAGTTTTTTGTATATTGTTGTCAAACTTTGTAAACTTTGTTTATGATCATAGTTTTCAAATTTTCCAAAAGGTATCATTTATTGCTGCACAAAAGGGCTGATAAAAAGACTAGCAAGACATATACACGCAAGACATCATAGTTTGAACGATTTACACTCATGGGAGAATACTAGTACATAGATACTGTCACGAGGCAGCGCATGAATACGCTACCGTGTACCTGCGTTTTTCAAATACTTCGGTTGGGTAGCACACAAGTACCACAATGTACATGTGCAACAATGCGGCAGACGGCAAGAGATTTATATCTTTCCCTTCAGCGGCGGGTCGTGAGTAATTTAGAGGCTAAACTAGAAACAATGGGAGCTTGCGCTTTGTTGCCAAAGCACTGGTGTTGAAGTGAAGGCCCAGGGTGCCTTCGGGACGTTCTCCCGTCCTTCGCAATAATCAGGAGAAATACCCTGGTGGTCACTTCGTATTTCTTCTTCACACAGACAAGACCTCGCACAAAACTCGACCTGCGTCAGCGCTATTGTTGCCTAAGCGCATGTTTATCTTGTATCTTACGCATCGGTGCATGGGGATACAATAGCATTCGCGTGTATGTTGTGTTATTTGGTGAAAGGTCAGTGGTATAAAGAGATTTTTCAAAATGGCCCCCTTGCGTGTCACCAACACATTATTATGCGTACAATTCATAAATAGCTCTGTGTTTCATAGGGGTTACATGACTTATCTACAATTATGCCCAAACCAATGTCCTGTAGACATAGATTATTTGCTATATTGTATCATACAACCCTTCATAAAAGATACATCCGTTCACATCCACATTAAAAAAAAAACAGGTATACGTCGCGATGTTGCCCCTTACAATTTTCTTCCATTGCCCGCATCGATAAAGAAAGTCAAATAAGATGACATGATGTATGCCATTTTGCGTAACGTTACATTTTGGCTTGGACGTGTGTTCAGTAGTTGAGTCGGTGATATTCACTTGATTACCCCCAACTTGTTGCTCATAATATTTCATCCAGCCTGTACGGTTGGACAATGGTATGTGTATGACAGTGCACGTAACACCGACTCAATGGTTGCTAGGAGAGCCAGGGGGTGGGTAGCGCTAACACATCGAAGGCTCAGGTCAGGTGAGGACTTCCTGGGAAGAAAGAGGACAAGAATACGAGTAGACACCATGTGGAGACTTCTTCAGAAAATGGCAGAGGAGGATGCTGACGAAGAAGACGAGGAGGCGCCTGAGAATACTAACAGTGACCAGGCCGCACCTTCTGAGGAGAAAGTCACGACACGAGAAGACACTAACGACAACACTGATACCAAATCAGCGGAGGCAAAGACCCCGGATAAAGACGCGGATACGACATCGCCCAAACCCGTCGAAGCGGGCACAAAAACTCCTGACAGTGGGAAAGAAGAAACGTCCAAGTCTTCTATAAAATCAGCTGAAGGTGTACGGAAACCTACACCACCTACGAGCCCCAGTAAGTGGAAAACGAGACTTGCTGAGAATGAAGATGAGCCTGATGGAGACACCAGAGCCCCATCGTCGGACGGCAGCGGGAAGGACTCGCCCACGGTGACGGAGGGCCGGGCCTCGGCCACCAAGACCAGACCAAGACTGGCAGCCCGGCCGCGGTCGCGACTCGGAAACATGATTCTCAAGAAATTGCTTTCTCCCAAAGGAAGGTTTGTATGCTCGCCGTGTGCTTTATTTTGACCACTATAAACTACATTTTCACTGAGGAAACAAATTATTGGACCTGTCATCCTACAGCATTCTATGAACTTTGCCCCACCAAAATGAAGAGGCTATCTCCTGATTATTAAAACAACCCCCTCCCCCAATTAGACACAAAAGATTAATCAAGTAGCCAGTACGGCGTTGTGGTCTGCCCGATGATTGAATGTGTTTAATTTTGTTTACAAACGTGATTTATCTGCTGCTGTTCCCAAGGTTCGTCTCCATGCAGGGGTGGGACAATAGGGCAGATGTCTGTTATGTTTCAATAAGGTTTTTATGACCCTAACACTACGATTACGTCATGAGTTTAGGACATCAGTTCCTTTCAGAGAGTTATTTGAAACTGGGCTGTTAAAAGATTAATCGATTACAAAATCATTATCCTGAACTAAGGCATCCTCCTTTTGTTTTTATTTGGCTGTATTTGGCATGGATGTCTACCATGGAGATGCCCGCACCTGGTCCTAGCTGGCGATAGGCGTTTGGTATTTGAAGGCGCCACTTTGCGACCTTACTGCACATAGCAACAGTGTCTTTGTCGACTGGTGACCCCAGGTTGACTGTGCTGAGTGTCTCGGAGAACTCAAACAAGTTCATCTGCGTTGATCAATGTTGATTGACAGCAGCCTCACAGTTGAGCCTCTGGTTCCAATGAGTTGGTAACTGGGAGACCCCGTTTCAAATCCGGAGAAGGTCATTCTGGTTGGAGCTGCATTCCTCTTTCGGAATGGACGTAAAATAGGAGTGCCGTGATCGAGGAGATCCCCCAAGCACGTTAAAGGCACTTCAACAGCCTCATAACTGGGTACCTACTGGCTGTACCCCAGACAAATGAATAACATTGTACCTATAGACAGGGTACCCAGGAACAGGTCACGGGCATATACGTCAGGTCACTGGAGATTGGCAGTAGTATCATAGAGGGGTAATCTATTTCCAAACACAAAACATTGCCGCGTGACCTTGTAGAAGTGTGATCGATGGTGGAGGCTTAGTTCTGACAAGGTCACATGGTAGAAGTTGCACTATTTATCACTCCTAGCAAGCTAATGTTACGTGTTTATGATCCATTTACTGACATTCGAACTGATACCACTGACTATATAGTGGTCACTGACAATAGCAGAGACTAGTTAAACAGTTCGGTAAATTTATGTCCCTTCTTAAGCTGTCAGGAAATTACTCGCCGTTGCGTAGAGACAGTAGTGCATATCCCCTATCCAGACTAGATTGTCGTCTAATGATCACCTGTAGACAAGTAAAATACTCACCTAAGAAGAGGATCGTGCACAAAACAGACTCCTTGTGCAGGTTATAATGAGATAATACCGCGACATGGTCGTGGGAATTCACATATAATGAGTGCATTGGACTATACATTATCAGACCAAAGGTTTAGCCTTTGGCGATTAGCGGCCGTTGTGTAAGTATAGCCTTCGGGGTTGAAAGTCAGCAAGATGGTCGAATACATGAATGTTTTGTTGAAATAAGACCCTCTTTGTCGCGTTATCAGTTAATATTCCCATGTAGTCATTTACCTTTTGAAATGGTCGCTGGCGTCAAGGAGACAAAGCTACCTTGAGTCCCGAGCAAATTTACCTTTTCAGCGATGACGGAAATGTCGGGTCATAATCACCTAGTACCTGTTTTTAATGGGTAGACGGCCTTGGACATAAGCCCACAACTCCGGATCCGTCAACAAACTTGGTCGACATACATAGAGCCTTGATGTCGTGTCCATTCCCATTCGCAGTGTGGAGTTCTAAGTTATGAACAAAAGGACACTTATAAAGAACGTGACGGTCCTGTTTAGGCCTGGCCTTATCCCAAAACAACTGTACAATTACACTTTCCCACTCACCTGTTATGCACTTGTTACCTGAACCTACCGGACGACTTTCTGTAAACGTCGAGATAAAAGGCAGTTCTTTGTTTTGGTGAGACCTGGGTAATGACGACCCTGTCGATCTTTACCCTCACGGTAGGGGGCGTCACGACGGCTGTATAGGTGGGGTGAAAACAGGTGACGAGTCGGAATTCTCGGCATTTTGATCCGTATATCGTTGTGACTGTTATGGGCTATTAGCCGTGACGCTCATTGTTGCAAGTGTCGCATGTTTACGGAGACACTAGACGTGCGCCATTCGGACTCAGTCTTGCATGGCAAACAGCTGAAAAGTTGAGGATAGAGTTTTGAAAACCTCACGGTGGGCCAGTCAGTTTGGACACAATGAGCGACCGCCCTGAATCGCGGTTGTCGGGGAAGGAGCGGTTTAAGAGGTAAGCGTGTTTTGATGAATGGAATTCCCGCTCAAACGGATCTTATCCCCACTCAACGTTCTTGAGTTGAAAGACACTACCATAGATTTTGTCTCGTCTTTCTCTGACAAATCTTTTAGCAATGTTTTGAAGGCTACTGTTTTGGTAGCGGCAACTCCTGATTTTGGTTTGGTATATCACTTTCCCACATTTTCCTTGAACTTTTAGAGTCAATGAAATGTGGCGGGAAGCTACATGACACATTACTCGTGAATTGTGCATCCATTTTGGTCAATATGAATGTTCGTCCTTGTAAAGAAAATTTGACACAGATAATTTGTTCGGAGTTCAGCGAAAAGAACTACACTTTGAAACATGAAACAAAGACATTTCGGCACTCTCGACCTGTTCTAATCTGTCGATGATTGCAGAAAATGGCTTCGCAAGGCACGGCCACATTCACGTTATGTTGGATGTTTCACTTCACTTTGCCAATGCCTTTGAAACAAAAATTGTCTGTTGTAATAAACTGGGCCTCCTGGCCTCGGTGAACAGTTGTTGGACTGGTAGCTATCAGTTCTACAGGAGATCAATTACAGTAATCGTACAGATTTGAATCTCTACAATAGACATATCTCAGGTAACGTCCATAGGGACAGGTGTATAATAATGCACAACATTGGCGCAACACAAACAATGTCATATCGTTGTTCTCATCTCTTAGATAAAGAAACCGACTCTAAATTAAATATCTCTTTCTTTAGACCACAGCCCATTCAGAGCACGGACACGATATCATCGTTTGTCTTAACTTTGTTTTATTTCGATCCACAATTAATTTACAGTTCACTTTACACCGATAATGTTATAAGGATTCTTTTTCATTGTATTGGGTAGCGAAATTCTTCCGTTCGTAAAATGGATAACCCAAGCACCTACACATAACGATTCATGAATTGTTGTCGAGAGTACAAACCTCAATTAAAGGCACCCAGAGCATTTTATGAGGCTTGAAAACTGGAAATATTCTAGTTCCTGTAATCTTTATGAAATTGACATTTAATGCCATTGTTTATCACATTTACGTGCGGATTTCTTACCAAAAGTGCTCAAAAGCGGCACAAAAAATAAGCTACATGGTGATCTTTTAGTTTCATGCGCCTAGTGTAAATAGACAGATACAATAGCCCCTCCCACCTCCGTCAAAACGTAGAAATGCAAAATTAAAACATAAAAATGCAAATATTTGACGGACATGCAGTCACTCTCTCATTGGTCGAGCCACTAATTGTGATGGACAGTCAGGATCAGTCTATTAGGGCTTGGATTTTCTATCAGTTCTCACCACACAACGACATTGTATCATTGCTCCTTTAATGTTAATATGTATTTGCATAGTGTTATTGAAACTTACTATGTGTAGGAGTGACTAGAAATTGTAGTTTCTTATTCAAGTTTCAAGCCTCATAAAATGCTCTGGGTTCCATAAATCCGACACTTTGATAAACAATGGGTTTGAGAAATCTCTAGCCGCCGTAGTGCAGCACAGGAGTGCATTATACTGGGGGACGTTGGGTTGGGGATCTGTTGGACAGGGTGGCGAATTATGTTAGTACTTGCATGGTAGCTTTTCTCTAAACCGCAAAATACAAGCATATGTAAACCATGCAAACCATACATGATACAACCACGTTCTCATGGCAGAGGTTTGTGCTTTGCGAATGGCTTTTCCAGTTTCGTGTTGAATTTGATATATCTTACAAAAGTCCTTGTCAGAAGAAACGGTGTGTCAATACACTGAAAGGCATGCACATCTTTCTCGAAACTTGTTTACCTGTTCCAAAGTTTTGTCACCAGAACGAGGCTACCGCTCACCTGTGCGCAGAACCCAGTGCGCAGATTTAGTTGCTAGAGACAACATTCCGCGCATTGATATATTTTTCGTTGTCTCCAGGTATTTTTGCACATGAAATTTGCAAAATCTGCAAATCCAATTAACTTTGTCCTTTACAATATATTTTTTATTCCTAATAAATGCCTAATTTAGCACTTTTCCTTCTTGTGTTCTAAAGCTATAAGCTATTTATTCAATGAGGACTACTTTCTAGCGTAGTAACATAGTTGTGTCAAAGTTGGTGTTGTGCGGCTTCGTGTGTAAATAAATCTTTTCTGTTCACGTTTGTCAAAAACATCGACCTTTGGCAAACTTGACCCAATTCGGGACAAAGGCAGACGACTTGTTCACTCAGTAGCACGGTAGGTATGCCACTACAGTTGGTAGCTACGCCAGTACTCTTAAAGTTACGTTATATGACGATTTTTGCGACCAAATGTGTGATTAAGTTGGTAGTCCAAGTATGTTTACAGGTCACTTGTTTTGTTTGGTGTCAAGTCTTTCCGTGCTGCTGTTATGGTACTGTGCGCCTGTAGGTAGGTATGTACTACTAATAGGGACAAAAGAGGCTCTAGTGCTGCTTAGAAAACAAGAGGTTAAATCTAAAAGTTTACAAGTATCAGAGAAGGTATAACTGTTGCAACACATAGATTCCCAAGCTTGAAATTCTGGGGCAGGGAGGGGGGCTTTTGGAGAGCTCAAAGGAAAGGGGAAACAGGTAATACTCCGGGCCCACATTACACTAAAGCCAGATAAATTCTGGGTCTCTCATACTTAATGCTGAAGATGAATCTGTATGCCCCCAAAACATTGGTGCTACATATTTTTGCAAGGGTTTCAGGAAAGGGTGGGCAAGGCTAGGTGGGTTGGGCTACCTCAACAGGCTACCCTTTCTGAGCCCCAAGGCTATGTATGGGGTTTGGCCTCCCATGTGAGTGTTGTTGCAACTGACCTTTTTTTCACCCTTCAAACCTTTGCATTAGCAGGCTGGCAGTTTCTTCTCTAGTGTCTGATATGAAGTACCCTAGTAGGTACAGTAGGTATGTTTGTAGTCCTGTACACCAGAGTGTCACCTGTGTGACGTCATCAACCTCACCTTGGAGAGTTTTTCAATGTAGAACCACTGACACCACAGATTACATACATGTATAGCATTTGGTTTCCATTGTCAATTAGCATTTCTTCATAAATGTTACAGATTAACATTCGTATGCAGCACAGTGTTGTTGAATGTTTTGGGGATGCGTAGCCCACACGTTTGTACACTCTTAGGTCTGGTCTCTTTTCACTAGTTCCCAACAATGGTACTTTGTATGTGATTTTATTAAAAACAGCTCAACAGACTTTCATGTTCAAGCTTGACAAAAAGCTGTGTTTCCTGCAGTGAGAAAACTTTGACGCTTTGAAACTTTGAGCTTGAGAAAGCCAGAAACGAAATAGATATGTAGCCTTCACAAATTTCCTTTGTCAATTACCATAGCATGTCTTAATAAATGTTACAACGTAACATTTATATGCAGCGCAGTGTTGTTGAATGTTTTGGAGTTGAGTACGCACGTTTGTTCACTCTTAGGTCTGGACTCTTCTCACCTGAGTTTCCTACAAAGGTACGATACTTTCATGCACTTCTATTATAAGACAGCAAGACAGCCCTTTAATTTGAAGCTTAAGAAAAAGTTGTGTTTTCTGCAGTGCGGCGAAGAAAGTGAAGATGGGGAAGAAGCTGGAGCGAGTGATGAAGGGGGACCGCAGTGCCACCTCTGCGACCTCTCATGACACCTCAGATGTGGACGGCACCAAATCTCCTGGTATGACATCCACATAAAAGCAAAAGTTACTATATCTCTATCTGTGATCATTTGCAACATGTTAACATATCCATCAAGCCTGCTGGGCCAACCTAACTGCCTCATATGTTGGAAGACACGGGACCCCAGCCATCTCACAACAACGACTTGTTTTCTTCAGTAGAGAAATATTGTAAGATCTAATAGCTCATATCATGATGAAATATTGTCATGTCTGTCTGAAGTGACTGTATATTTGTTTGCACCAATAAATGTTATTGTCTGATAGGCAGAAATGTAAGTGCTAACAATATTTGAATAGTTCTAGTACAGTATTGTGGCATTTACATTTTATCTTTTGTTGCAGAGCCCTACAGTTGTACAGGTGATTTTGAAGCAGACTATACAGAGCTGTGTAACCGAGCGGGGCTAATGGAGATCCCGAAGGTGGTGCCACGGCCCCATAGGCCAGGACCGCCTCCGCCTCCTGATCCTAAGGTAAGCCATAGTGCAGCCATCCACATATGTGTTTAAGTTGGGGAAAAAAAACGTGTTAGGAATACACAATACAAATTTAATGGACGTTTCAGATATCATCCACAATCTTTTGTCAGTTACGGAGAAAAAGGACCTCAGTCACAGATGAAAGATACTGGACGCTCTCTGAAGCATCTGTCCGTTAAAGTCTATCTAGCTGCTTGAATAACTTTTGTATCCTATCGTGGATATTTAACCTTCATCAACATAGAAAAGGAATACTTCTAACAAAGACTTTCAAACCTATAAATATTTGCTGTAGATTTGAAACCTGCATTCATTCATTTCTTAGAGGTAGTCTCCTTAAAGCCAGTACATGAACAGAAAATGTACTAAACTTTTCTTTTAATTCCAAGTTACCTGTATGGGCAACAAAACAGTGATACCAAATCAGCAGAGTTCCGTTCTTATGATATTCCTGGTTATTGAAGACTGTTGATAATAATACTAACATCTTAATGTTGCGTTCTCCCCCTGAACAAGTCTGCCACCCCCATGTCCCAAAGAGAGAGTTGTAAAAGTGCCCGTAGTACACGTATGGTAAGTGTGTGGTTGTCACTACTAATAGTGCAGTCCTCCCTCTAACAGCTCGGTGTAGGTGGCAGTAGCGGTCGGCAAGGTATCCTAACAGCTAGTCGTTAGAGCATACTCCTATTTAAGACACACCTGAAATCCTATTGTGAACATTGCATTGAAGGTAAAACAGAGTGGGTATAGCCTTCACGGTTGGATTTCAGGCAAATTTCTAAAATAGGAATATGTCATAGGCTAATCAGAAACTTCAATGGCTGTAGTTGACTTATACTATTATCCTGGTATCCATCCACATTTTGCTACCTTAATTTTCTAGATCAAGAACCTGTTGCTAAGATGTTGTGCTTTGAAAAGGGACCTGGTAGCTAAATATTGATGGATGCCAGTCTAGCTCTGTACCATTTTAGCCTTGATCTAGTCCATTCTGTAGAGGTGGTTCCAATAGTTCTTTAACATAGTTCATTTATCAGGTGTTAACCTCCAACAGTGTAAGTAAAGCAGCGGATGGAGGTTTGAAACTGATACGGTGTTTTCGAGGTGAAGGTGTGAAACTGATATGGTGTTTTCGAGGTGAAAGTGTGAAACTGATACGGTGTATTTAAGGTGACGGGTCTTATCACTTATACAGTAATGGTAGGAGAGTGTAGCCCTCATAGCAAACTTGTGGTTAGGTGATCGTTGGTGAATACACTGGTGTTCTTTTATGTGTAAACCGGCTGTAAATCTTTATCATTCTCAACCCTGCCTCCAAGGAAACAGCCACATACAGACCACCTACCAATCATTCTGAATTTGTCCAGCAAGTGTCTCTTTCAAGACATTTCTTGAAAAGTCAGTCCAAACATTTTTATTTCTCGTTTCTCAAGATGTACAAATTGATATACTGTGAAAACAAATTTTCTCAGGTTAACTCTGAATGGTCTCACCACACTGTCATCACAACAACCAGCCAAACAGCTGTAACACACAGACCTGCAGCAGGATTTTATAACATTACAGGGTATGGACAGGCAGTTAGAAGTGTTGTATCTAAGAAGGCAGTTGTATTGACTGCTGGTTTTCTGCAGGAGAAAGTGGAGGAGCCAACATCCCCGGTGCCCTCGGAGCAGGAGGAGCCCCCTCCCACCACCTACACCACCAGCGACAAGTTTGACTACTTCAGACCCAAGGTGCAGGTGGAGCTGGAGAAACCTGAGGACAAGAAGAGCATGACTGAAGTCTACATCAGAGGTAAAGGGAACTTGGTGGTGTTCTCTAAGTTTAAGGCTTGGATATTGCTTCAACTTTTGTTTAAGCACCTTGTGAGAAATAAACTTTACCAATACATGATCAAGACTTGTCTAGATAAAAGAGTGACATAATGTTTTAAAATGTATCCCTGGCTATTTATTGCTTTGAGTTATGTTTTGAGGCGAGGCTAGATCATTTACAGAGGTGCCTTTTCTAAGTCACCAATTTGTGTTCTAGGTTGGAAAGTGGACCAAAAATACATTGACATCTTCAAGCAGTGTTTCCCTGCTGCAGACAAGCTGCATACAATCGAGTAAGTGAGAGAATCTATGATGCAATGTAAAGCATGCCATATATGCATGCATGGTTGTAGATTTTGAAATGTGTTGCTCTGAACTTAACTGTAAATTGTAAGATTGGACACTGATAATAAACATCTGACATACATATGATATACAGTATATGACCAGATAGATTGATTGTTTCCAAAGTGAGACAAGAGATAGATTTTTAGTGTTTACTCATGACTGTCACTATGTAGACACTAACTTTTGTTCTCATCAAATATAATGCTCTTGTTAACTCTATGTCATACCTCTCTTGTTGTCCACAGCTTCTGGAATGTGGGCTTGACAGACAACACTCTGGCTCAGTTTGCAGCCGTCGCCTCGCAGTGTCTCAATCTCAGGTAAGGTATTTTCATTTGACATGAAGCAGATCAGTCTTGTGTTTGATGTGTGTTAAAGAAGTTTGAAATTATACCACAGTCTGTCACCATTTCCACAGCCAGTCAGGGGGCCCGTATTCCTGATGAAATCTGTTGAAAAGCAAATGGTCAGTAAATCATCTGCCAACGGTTGAATTGTCAATAGAGAGTGGAGCCCTTGTTGTTCCATCTAAGTCTTTTATGGCAGAAAGCTTGTTAACTAATTCCAACCCAACAGTTCAATGATAATTGTGTTTTTTTTTTAATTTCTCAGGACTGTCAAACTGGATGGAAATCCTGTGCCAGGGGAAGGTTTTCATCAACTGATAGGAGAGGACAGCATGTAAGGACTGACTCACTTATTTTCGATGTATTGCATGATTAAGTGCTCTGCTGACAAGGGATGCTAACACACACTATAAAATTGATTAACTTGCCATAAGAACCCCACTTGAATACCTGCCAGTAATATGATTATAGTTTGAACGAATCATTTTGTATTCACATTTAGGTGATCTCACCAACATTTGGACTGTCTGTTATTTTTTACAGGATTGTCAGCATGTCCCTGAGAAGCTGTAAGATAACAGACAAGGGTGCGGAGCTGATTGGGAAGGCCCTGTCTACAGCCAAGACACGGAACCAGAGTCTGTGTGCCCTCAACCTCAACAGTAACATGATCACAGATGCAGGGGCATGCCACATTGCTAATGTAAGTAGACAGCATTGGACTTCTATGCTTAGTAAGATATTAATTTCATTTCTTTTAAAAAAAATGGTTGATTCCCTGTGAATCTGTCCAAGAATACAGTTTGCAGGGTATAAAGCACTATTGTGACATAATTATTGCTGATGTCTGTCATATTTTCTCAGAAGTGCAGCACTCTTTTGACTGAATGTGTCATGATGTTATTTTTCATAATTCTCCCCTCCCAGGGTTTGAGGATGAACAGGACACTCCTAGTTCTCTCCATTGCCAATAATGCCATTGGAGATGAAGCAGCAAAGAAGTTTGGAGAGGTGACTTTAGGGACATTTTCAAATCCATTTTAGTTTCACAATGTGCTAAACCAGATTTCTTATAAGCAAGTGCACAGCCAATCACAGTGTTGCTACTGTAAGTAACCTTCAAACTAAGGTCTTGCCCAACCAGATCACTGGTTACATTTCAATTTGAAAGTTCTGACCAATCATGCTGTTTACCTCCTTTGAACAGAAATTTCCTGGCCAATTAGATTGTTTCTTCTTGTCCCCCCAGGTGCTGTCCAGATTTTCCCTGACTCATGAGGAAGTTGTGGAAAGGAGGAAAGTTCTGTCAGAGAAGGGAGCCCCTGATGTCAGGAGATCTGTAAGTACTAAACTATGTGAGACTATGTTCCCATCCTACCCATCATTGTGCTGAATAGATTTTTTGTGTCTAGAAGTTTTAGTTCTAATGATATACCTCCATTAGTGTTTTATTCACACTTGTTTGGGGTAGCTTTAATGCACATTGTATATGAAACAAAGATAGTTGATCCATGAAATTTTGAGCAATTTAAGCTGCTCGGTTGCTTCAACAACAAACCTCCCTCATCTGAAACATTAAATGTGAAAATCTATGGCTGATATAGGATATACTGAAAGTTGGCTGACTGTTCACTATGTTGTTATCCCAGCCTATCTCTAGGAGAGCGGAGTCCAGGGACAGGCCAGGGAGCCAGAGCAGCAGGTCACAGCTGGACAAGTCCATGGCAAAGTCTGGACGCGCCTCCTCCAAAGCTAAGAAGGTCAGATTTTATGCCATGGTGTATTAGAATTCCTTCTTTGAATAAGCAACGACTTTCCAGGTTTATATTCTTTCAATGTTTTTTTGTTGTGTCGGTCTGTAATAGGACTGTTTTGTACAAATTTTGTTGACAAAATTCTTCACTGTTCCAGCAAGACCTAACATGCAATGAATGTCTGTGTGGCTTATCATTGTGACGGGTTTTGACACTTCTCTTACTTACAGGACAAAAAGGAAGATGACAAGAAGGGAAAGGGAAAGGATGAGAAGTGGAAGAAAGGTGAGATGGAATCAGTCCAAGTTTGCATCTTTTTTTCAGGATTGACTTAACTTTGTTTTATACTATTAATCACGGTTGTCTTTTGTAGAAGTAAACTTTTAAGGTAATGTCACTGGTGTGAAACTTTGTCATGTTATTACTAATGCATGATGCTTGGCAACTCTGTAATCATGATAATAAACAAAATGTGACTATAACTCTAAAAGCATGACTGATATCAGCTAAAGTGGTAACTTAACTGTTCAACAGCTTGTGCAGAGTTTTTGTCCAACACTATTTTCACATTTTCCTCCCCTCTTTTCTGTCAAATAGTTCACTTTTGGTAAAAAGGAGTTGGTCAACTTTAGAAAAAACCTGACCTTCCGTATCCTAAATTTATCGACTGTAGACTTTTGGATAATCCGATTCCTTCCAATTTTTTATTCTTTAAGTATCATTCTGGTGCATTGCATTTTTTCATAAACTATAGGTTACTTAAAATGTTCCACATTGCCCTCCAAGCAGAATGTGAGAAATGTCAAAGCTGACAAGTAAAGAAAACAAAACCTAATACCTGGCTATCTAAGCCCTCCTTCTCCTTCAAACCTCCCCACCTCTGCTTGGGAGCTGAGTTATTTCAGGGTGCCTATGAGTATGACTTATGTGTTGTTGTGACTTGTGCCTGCTGATACGAGCCCTAACTGCCCTAACTCCAGGATCTGCCAATAGTCCCGTAACAGGTTGGGCTGTGCTTTCTTTGGCAAGCATGAGGGTGTGCTTCTGTGTGGTTTAATGGTATCAAGGTGCTTTGAATAGATTAATCTGTGAAGACATTGAGCTCATGTCAACACAAGCCTGAAAGACCTTTAAGACCATGGTTCCCAGATACTGTGAAATGCGACAAAAAGGTCACATGGAGGGACCGATACAATCTTGTCTATGTGGACAGGTGATCACTATAAACAGGATCCTTCATGCTTGTGTCAATGGGAAGCAACATCTAAGGGACAACCAAAAAGTGTTCACCTTCATTGGCCAGGTGTTCCTTTTGTAGAAGTGGTCACACGTACAGGTTTGACAAACGTTAAGAATGAGATAAAAATATTGAATGATGCAAACATCTCTAAAAAGCTCTTTCAGGCTTGTTTTGAGGTCCTCGATATAATTAGTAAATTTGTACATTGTTGATATCCCTGTTTGTTGTATTGTCCATGTCAAACTAACATGATGGTTTCTTTTCATCCCTCCATCCATCCATTCATCCCTCACTCACTCCATCCCATGGACACAACCATAGAGCCACAGCGGGGTGCTTCCAAAGGTTAATCATTGGTGTTGGTTACTCTATCCTCTCTGTCAATTAACAATACATTGAAAAAAATCAGTGAAATCCATAACTTTATCTTGATTACTCTAACAGCGAGTGCTTTGATAACCTCTAATCAGTAATACATGTATCTGACTTAGACATTTTGTTTTGTTTCTAGTATGATTTTTAACTTTTAATCCTGCACTAGAACAGAGCAATCCACCAAGTGTTTTCAAATCATGCTTAATCAACATGCTTTTTTAAAGTTCATTAGATGTTCACAGAATAATGCAGAACATTTGCAGTAGACAAATTAGCCAGTTTTAAATGCAAGTCATTATGATCATGAGCATCTCTTCTTACATGATGATCCATATCAAAACATATGATATCTAAGAGGGAATTTTTACTAATATTACATGTTACAATATAGAATATAGTCTCATTTGAGGTAGGCTGTAGAGATGCATGCTTTGTTTAGATGTTCAATTCTTGCATGAATTTTGATTGAACTGTGTTTGTATGCTGTTTGTATGCAAGCAAACTCTCTAGGATTTACATCTGAACTACAAACAGGTATCATTTTGCATGTGGTCACGTGAGCTGAAAGATCTTGGCAACATAGTATTTTGTTGCCTCCATCACATATACATTTTAAGTTGGTAATGCCATTTTAGTATTAGGCATAAATTTATTTAAACAAGCAAGATCTCTCAGCTCATGGCAATGTGCACGGTTGTAGCCATGCTATTGATGTGCTATATGTTAGCCCAGAGATTTCAGAATTCAAAAAAATCTTAACTACGTTAGAAAAGAAATATATTTATCTCTCTCTTTAAATGTTTTCACCACAGCACAAAAGAACGTCACTTCTTGTGCTGAATTGACACTTGCATGTCATTCAAGCTACATGTACATTGGACATTGCATTTATTCTCTTAAACACTGCATAATGGAAACCTACTAATTTTTACTATTAAAGAATTCACACCTATCAAAACACCCCATCCTACCTGCACATGGACTCTTTAACTGATGCCCGTCGGGTAATTGCAGTTGCTTCCCTTGCAGAAACTCTTGGCAAGGTGTCCAAGGGCAAAGGTCGGCAGTCAGGCGGCAAGAAGGGCCAGGGAGCAGGGTCTATAACTGAGGCTGAGGTAAGAAGGAATAGCCTGAATCCATGATTCTAAAAAAAAAGTATAAACTCATCAGCATAGTGGTAATGATTCACGGGAACACTAGACTTGACTACAGTATTTCTGTCTTCCGTATCGTAAAACATGTATTGTTTGGCAAATTTGGTGAGTGAAGTATCAGTGGTGACTTGGTAAAATATTATGAATTCATTTATTTTCGTAGGGACTTAATTTCTTGGTAGAAGGGCAAAGGAGATATTCAGGGTGTTTGCAGTTGAAACAATTCTGTAGTAAAGGAGTCATACATGTACTTTGGAAACACATATTTGTGGGGTCATGAATTTGCAGTGAAGAGCTCACTGCAAAACTGCAAAAATAAAACCACTGTGAATACTTCAAGATTCATAACATATATCCATTGACTGCTCCTACAGACTCCTGACATCCTGGAGATTATCAACCCCCTGTTGGAGGAGGCAGAGAGAGTGGATGGACAGCTGCTCATCCCAGGCAACAGGGCACTCATCAACCTCAACATCTCCAGTAAGGATGACTGTCTGCTTTTACTTAAGAACAGACTTGACCCTGGTACTGAGCACCACCCAAACACATTAGAACAGACCTGTTCTCTGTGCTAATTTACTGCTAAACACTAGTCACACACGAGATCAGATCTGTCCTTGGTGCTGAACACCATCCAACACAATAAAACAGACCTGTCCTTAGTGCAGAGCACCATCCAAACTAGAACAGACATGTCATTGGTGCTGAACACCATCCACACACATTAAAACAGGTCTGTCCTTGGTGCTGAACACCATCCAAACACATTAGAATAGACCTGTCCCTTGGTGCTGAACACCATCCAAACACATTATAACAGGTCTGTCCTTGGTGCTGAACACCATCCAAACACATTATAACAGGTCTGTCCTTGGTGCTGAACACCATCCAAACACATTATAACAGGTTTGTCCTTGGTGCTAAACAATATCTTCACACCCACACACATGAGATCAGATCTGTCCTTGGTGGTGAACACCATCCCAGAACACTTGAATCCTAAAATACATGTTATTCTCTCCACTCTGCAGGAAACAGAATAGGAGAGGCTGGTCTGAAGGCCCTGCTGAAAGGGGTCCAGTACCAGATCACTCTCACCACGCTGGGATCACGGTCAGGTGGCACAGGGCTCATGAGGCTGTCGGTACAGGTAAGATACCAGAGCTCTCTTTATCTCTCCAAAAATGAGGAATTCAGGCACCATTTAGGAAAATAACTTACTGTAGCCGTGCAAGGTAACAGTTACTCTAGCAACTGGATTATATTGTATCCCATCAAAAAAGTGTTATCTTGCATATCTTACTACCCTTCTAACCTTCATTGATGTAACATACTGTAGCCTGTTTTCAGAAGAAGACCAAACTTTTCCATGACTTCAGAAAAAAATTTAGGACATGATGTGAAGTGCATTCCTTTTAATTTGTAGTTGATTGTATGAAATTACAATGATACAGGTCTGTGTGTCATACATGCATGTTCAGTTGTCCAATCTCTATTGGTTTCTTCTTTTTCAGAAGAACAACTTCCCTCCAAGCCACGAGTTGTACCTGAAGGTGCAGGAATTGATGATGACTCGAGATCCTCTGTACAAGCCACCATCTAAAACTCCTGATGAAGAATCAACATCACAGGCCACTGGATCGTAGTACACAGCTCTTTTACTATGTACTCTATGTCGTTCAACCCCACCTGGCTTACAAATCATATGGAGGTTGACATACGTTGAAAACAAGTCATGTATTCACAAGGGTAGTAGCCTTTACACAGATCTTGTGCCATGTACATATGTGCTCTATGTATTTCAACTGTACCTGACTTACAAATGACATGGAGGTTGACATGTTTTAAAGACAAGTAATGTATTTACAAGGGCAGTAGCCATTAAAAAACGGTCCACTGTTGTGGATTCAGATTCTACTTGTTTTACTGTAACAGTTCATGTTCCTCAGAGAAAGTGTATGTCAGTTTGCTCTCAATAGATTTTAAAACTGAAGGGTCAGTTTTTTGGTTAAATGTTATGATTGAGTATGCCATAAAAAAAAGTGCGTTCTTAGAAAATGTGTCTTGCCAATGCTGTTTTTATATGTCTGAGTGCAATAATGTCTACACTGGAAAACAGTGCAATGGTTATAAACAGTGAAAAACATGTTGGCAGTTTTGGCATTACATTTTGTCTACAGTTTTTTTTATATATCTGTAACTGAAAACAGGTGTGCCACTGATTTTAGTATTCCAACACTTAAGCCATGTTTTATGTAAGATAAAAAGGTGTTTTACTTTTGTATAAATTTGTTATGTTATAAATATAGTATGATTACTCATGTGCTTTAAAATTATGGTGGGCATAGCTCAGTTACACAACTTGTTTTAAATGTTTATGAATCTTTGTAAGAAGATATCTGGTGTATGGAAAATGCAGTCAAAGATTATTTGGTCTCAAGGATGGTAGCTATATTGTTTGTGATGTACACATGTACATGTACCTGTCAGGGTATGTATATATCTACTGCAAAATTGAAAAGTGTAAAGTTATTTGAAATTATTTTGGTGTATATAAAGTGTTTGCAAGTAGTTTCACTCCGTATTGTTCGGTCATGATTTGCTACAATTTCGGTTTAAAAACTTGACATATTGAGCTGATGGCACCCACTCATAAGTATAGACCAGTTACTACAGCTGACTATAAAATGTCATGCAAAGATACAAAAGACATGTTGCCGATTCTGAGCATCATCCAAACACATCGGAACAGGCCTGTCCTTGGTGCTGAACACCATCCACACACATTAGAATGAGCTTATCCCAGTGGGGGACACCATCCAAACACATGAGAGCAGTCCTCTCCCAGACGCTTAACACCATCCAAACACTCAATAACCGTCCTTGGTGCTGAACAGACTCTAAACACTTTATAACGCCAGAGACGTCAGTTTGTTCCACTCAAGGTGCGCTTGAAAAGCACAATTTGAACGTAGAAATAGGGAAATAATCGCTCGTGAATATCGTATCTATCGATTCCGGTCCTTTGTGCTTTTTTATACGTAGATTGATCTTAAACAATTCTCCTGGCAATAGTCTATTGTTCACTGAATATAGTATGTAGGTTCCAAATCACCATCGATTACGTGGACTATCTTTTATACACATTATAAAGAAGGGTAGTTTTCGTAGTTAAGCCCATGTGAGACGGAGGAATGCGTAGTCTTTTTCATCAAGCATTTACATAACTTGCACTCTTGAGTTTCTGTTGTTTGTCTTGCTAATGTTCGTAAATTTCCCATTTCATCTACGAACCCAAGCATATCACTAGGATCTCCCAACAATGACTGTTTGCTCGTCTCACGTTCGACATCACAATCCCCTAAAGCCGGGTTTTACCGATTCCATTGAGACAGATTCTAAAGACAACATTCCTTTTTTTGCAAATGATAGTAGATCCTTTAATACATTGAGAAATGCTGTCAGAGGAACTCTCGTGATTTTGGCAACAAAGGATCTATGAATTATGCATACCGACCCATTTAGGCTAAGGCACCTGACGGGAACACAATAGCTCAGGACTGTTCTAAATTCATTCCTCCGGGGGAGGTGTTAAGTTGGAATGGATTGGGAAGGAATGGACCTTTGACGAGTGTGCTGCGCCGCTAGCTTTGGCTAGAAAAGAAAATGGGTGGCATATATCTCTTTGTGATGAAATTTACCAACACTCAGCGGGCCTCCGTTGACATTTACCTTGCAAAGTGGGTAAAGGTAACTGCTGAAGCTATTTGTCAAGGGTACATAACATGGTATTTCTAGAAATGCCACGCTTCATTCTATAGTAGGAGTGGAAGCCGTCTTCTTTCATTGGAGACACCATAGGAATGCTTGCCCCTATCGTCTGTCAAGAATGATTACAAAATAAATCAATAATCTTTTTCTCTTACTAATCAAGGTGATAACCTTTCATGCTTGTACGTGACCTTTGAATGGCAATATATATAATAGAGCTTTAGCGGTTCTAACGCATTTTCGGTGTTATAAACGGTAGTTTTAACATTACTTCAGGCTATTATATCCGCTTGAAGTCGCGCTATAGCGCAGGATAATCTTGCGTGCCAGGCGACCCCGAGGTGGAATCACCTAAGCCTAAGGGAACGCCCAGACCAGTCACAGGCAGGTCGGGGTCGTACGTAGCAGTGCAGCAGGCTGGTCTTCAACTGGGGAAGTCAAGCGGAAAACCGTCAGTGGTTGAACTACATGTCGAGGCGCGGATCGTGGGAAAAACATCGATACAACTAGCATTGTCGTTTCGCTCTTTCCAATCTGCGTCTACAACTCTCGGGCAGTCGATCTAGGATAGGATACGAGGGGCTAAGATAGTGGAAAGGGGGTCACAATGGTGCTGTGTTGTCGGATGCAGGAGATCCGAGCCCTGGCCTGTGTGCTAGCGGCCGCCACCCTGGTCTTAACCGTCGTCGCCACCGCCACCAGCACCTGGCGAGTCACGGAGGAGACCTTCTTCAGAGAGAGCTTCGGGATCTTCATATCGTGCAGATTCCAGGGGTACTATCGGAGCTGTAAGCTGCTGGATATCGGTACGTCACCCATCTTTTCTACAGTTGTACACGTTTTTCATGTCCAAGGTCAAGCACTGTTGTTTAGAAAGAATGAAAGGAACCATCATGGCGTCCTGTAGCTTAGCGTGTCCTTACTGTTTTATCTCTGGGAAAGGTCAAGAAACACATTTATTCCAGCAGTTGTTACGATTCTCTCACATATTTTGTGTGCATGGGGTAGCAGAGAACCCCAGCCGTTCGTTATTGTCCTTGTCTTTTATGTGAGGTTGTCCTGTATGTGTGGGCATTCTTTGGAGTAGTTCCCCCTTGGAGCATATGACCTCAATTGTTAAATCCTTTATATGGGTTTTCGTGACAAAACCTGAGGTGAATTTTCAAGTTGTAAAGAAAAAGTCGTCTGTTTTTCGTGCAGTAGTTTTCTTTGAATATTGTTTGACCTGTACCCGAGCGGTAGATTGTGTGCCACTCGGCGAATAGCTTGTGGCACGCCCAAATCAATTTACACTAGAAATTCGACTATATTTTATGCTCGGGATAGCGTGTAGACCATTCCGCGGCCATAATGGTAGCACGGTGTTATCGTTGGACCCCATGAGTCACACTAGTGTCCTAGTGTGGACTGTTCTCATGTACAGCATGTACTGTTGGGGCTCTCTTTCAAGAACTGGCCAAATCGCGTGACCATTCTTATACATCGCCGAAACATAGAGAGGACCACCAATGAGAGAAGTAAGGGCATGAACGTTTCAGTGAGTTGTAACGTTACGGATTCAGAAAACGCCCAGGTCCCATTATCATTGCTCATCCGCTCGTTACTAACGCACTCGCTTATTCACCATAACAACAATCCGCTGTCACTAATGTGTATAATCTTCGTTCGTCAGTGGGGATTAGGTCTTTAATGTTCTTAATGCCTAACGGTTACATTTCAAGATCCGTGGGGCCGCGTCTTTAAAAGGGGAACGAAAGAGGTCCAATATTTCTCCGACACTCGTATTGAACAAGGAAGGGATGAAAATGTGAAGAGGTGGTCGCAATATTCCTCTAACCTCTAATTCTACACACATTTAAAGATATAGTACAAGAAACGATGAACAGGACATATTTGGATTAAAGCCAAACGACTAACCAAACAACTGCTGGAAGGATGTAAGCGCCTTCTAGCAATTAGGATTTGAACTGCTAGATAGACAGACCCACAATCGCGCAATAAACTTCCTTCTGTTCGGATCCAGCGAGCAGCGAGGGCTGGCTGCACGCCGTCCGGTTCCTGATGGTGTTCTCCATCTTCACGGCGTTCGTCGCCCTGGTGTTGGGCATTCTGGGATTCATCTGTATCTCTCACAAGATCAACCAACCCAAAGTAGCCGGCGCGCTCATGATTCTCACAGGTGGGTCCGATAGCATTGGTAACTTTCTATTAGCTCCAGGGTAAAACACCGAGATGCACTGAGATGCTGTGTCGTTCGGATAAGATCAGGATATGCGGCATATAGTCCTTTTACGGTTTGCCAGAAGATTATGACCAAGTGACAGTAAATGCATGTCTTATTTCTCTCATTCTGTTCAGTGTCTGCGAAAAATTAAACATTTCTCGATCTTAAGGTAATATATGACCGTGGTTGGGGCACATCATGAAAATAGAATATTTCTATCAGACCTGCTAGTTTTAAGGCCCGTATAGTATTTTTATGATTTTCCCCCTCCAATGTCTCAATTTGACTCCTAAACTGAACGGCAAAGTTTCGGTTTCAAGTTCACGCCTCAGTTGGGCGCGGGCATTACTTGGAATAGCCACCCCCGCCCATCATCACGTTATTGCGGGGGGGAAATAATAGGTTACAGGTCAAAATGAGCAAGAAAACCTGCACATTTGTTGCTTATAACACGTGCCGTTTTTCTATGTTGTCCGTAGGTCTCCTAATCATGATCGCCGCGGCCCTGTACACCGGCTTCACCCGTGACACCCTGGGTCCTGGCGGGGTCGTGCTGTACTGGGGGTACTCCTACATCATCGCCTGGGTCTGCATGGTACTGGCCCTCATCTCTGGGCTCCTCTTCTTCCTCGTGTACGACTTGCCCAAGGACATGTGGGACCCGTATGAAGGCAGCATCTATATGTAACTTCAGTCAAGTCATTCACAGGCTTCGTATAGTGTAATTAGTGTTGGACGGGAATGAATAAGTTGTTACAGTCTAAAGCCATGATTTCTCACAGAACCTACAAATGCATGTAGTGTGCACTCAAATATCCAGCAATGTATGGTTACGATAATCAAAGTATGTCTATAGCAGTCAGTATTCTTAGTACACTACACAGTTTAGTCCTCTTTCAAATGTACTTCATCAGCTCTCTTCAGATTAAAAGAACACAAGGTTTTTATCAAAAGAATGAATACTGTAAATGTTGCAGATCAAAGGTTTAGGTCCATTGTCTAACTCTTAAAAAAGAACAGCAAACCCTCAGATTTTGTAAAGGAACTACACATACCACAATATGTGTCACTTGTTCTTGACCTTTCAAAAATAGCAATGGCATCTCCTGCCAGAATCATATACATGCAGTAAGTTTGCTTTCATTGCAAAACAAAAGTAACTAAGTCGTCTAAATCAATTTTGCTGTATGCCATTGACTATTTTGCATAAATGTGTGAATAAACAGTTCTTTGTCATGTCTTTCTAAGAAGTGTTGACTCTGTCAGGACAGTTTGCAAATGCATGCACTAAGGTTTGATAATTTGATTTGATCAAGTACACACAACAGGTCACAGAAAATACAATTGCAGTGTTGTTGAAATTTGCTTTAATTGATGAGGAAATCTGATACAGGACACCGCAAAAATGGATAAATAGTTACACCAAATTACAGTTGATAAACACATTCCTGACTTGTGCACCATACTCAAAAGATTGTGTGGCAATACTGTGCTCTCATTTTCATACTATATACAGATACAGATACTTTCAATTCCACGACAAATATACAAGTACATCCACAAGACAACAATGGCTTTGACACATATTGCAGTCAACCAACCAAATCTGAACTTGGCTGAACCTCCTTTCAATGAAACAGGCTTGGCTTGTATTTGCCCATGTAAATATTACACCCTGGCTTTCACATCAGACATCTAGATCTCTTACTGACCAAAGTGACCAGTCAAATTAGGACTGGGTAGGAATGATGACTATACATGTATACATGTACATGTGTATCAACATTTGTATACAACAACAAAAACATTTGTATACATCTATTCCCTGCACTTCGTTCCACAATTCTACATTTCAGCTTGTCACCTACCTAGACTTCAAAGAAGTGAACTT